>NC_136058.1:268824057-269318001 GCF_964261635.1 Lissotriton helveticus
CGGCTTCACTGTCGGACTATGTGGATCTGAACTGGGGGGGGACGGGCTGCCTTATTCTGCTAAGTGGGATGCACTGAAGGCGGTTGTGCGCGGAGCTTGTATGGGCCTCACTTATGGGGTCAGGAAACAATTACTGTCCAACTTGCAGGATGCAGAGACTGCCCTTAGGCGCACCCAGTCCCGCTCTGCTACGGAGATGTTTGATGTACGAGCGGAGAAGGACGCCCTGATGTCAATCCACGACATCCTTTCCCGGCTTGACAAATTTACTCTGGGCCAGTACCGTCAGCGTCTCCACCGTGAGGGCGATAAATCTGGCCGCCTGCTGGCTTGGATACTCCGCCGTGAGTTTGCACCGGAAAGGATAGTTGCATTGCGCGACCCGTCTGGTGTTATGGTTCACGCTGAATCTGATATCCTCGAGGTCCTCCGCAGCCATCTCCAGACGGTATATGCGGTAGACCCGTTGATTGCGGAGGATACCTGTCGTTCATATCTTGCAGATCTGGAACTCCAAACCTTGCCGGAAGCGGTGGCAAAGGCACTAGATGCGAAACTGACAATGGGTGAGGTTACGGCGGCAATAGCCGCCCTCCCCCGTGCCAAGGCCCCCGGTGGAGACGGTTACCCAGCAGAGTTCTACCATTCCTTCGGGCATGTCCTGGCTCCCCTTTTGTTGCAGGTCTATGGTGAAGCTCTGCAGGAGGGCGCGCTTCCGCCCACTATGAATCAGGGAGAGGTGTGCATGTTTTTGAAGCCGGGAGGCGATAGCGCTGACCCCGCGGCGTATCGCCCTATCACCCTGATTAATACAGACGCGAAAATCCTCACCAAGTTATTGGCCACCCGCCTTGCCCCGCATATGACCCGACTGATACACTCCGACCAGTGCGGATTTATCTCAGGTCGTAATACGGCGATGAATTTGCGCCGCCTGAACCATATCCTGCATGAGGTAAGGGGACGAGAGGGCCCTCATGTCTTGGTGTTGATCGATTTAGCTAAGGCTTTTGACACAGTGCACTGGGGATACTTGATGCAGGTGCTCCAGCGGACTGGATTTGGCCCTATATTTCGTGCCTGGATCCGAGTGCTTTACAGCGCTCCCCGGGCCAGGGTGCGGTTGGGATCGGCCCGTTCAGAGGAATGGCTACTGGGGAGGGGTACCCGGCAGGGCTGTCCCCTCTCCCCGCTCCTATTCGCGCTTGCGATCGAGCCCCTTGCCATCTCTGCCCGTGCTGCATTACTGCGTTGGGGGATAACCGTGGGTGACGTTTCTAATGTGATATCCCTGTACGCAGACGATGCACTCTTTTATCTTACCTCCCCCTCTGAGGCCCTCCCCGACTTGATGCGGATCCTGGATCGTTTTGGGGCGGCCTCTGGGTTGCGGATTAATCTAAAAAAATCCCTGGTCTTCCCACTGACGGGCTGCGTCCCAGACCCGGGCATAGATAGGCCTTACATGGGCTTCCGTTGTGGGCATGAGGTGTTCCGTTATCTTGGTATGCAGGTGGCCACATCCGATGAGGACCTGCTGCTTCATAACGTTGACAGGGTGCTCGTAGCCCTCCGTAAATCTGTCGCCTTCTGGAACACGCTTCCTCTCTCTCTCATGGGACGACTGGCGGTTGCCAAGATGGTGATGCTTCCTAGGATTCTGTGTGTTCTGCAGAACACCCTATGTCCTTTGCCTCCCCGAGTGTTTCGCACTTTGGACTCGCTCCTCACCTCCCTGCTCTGGGCAGGTGGGCGCAGCAGAATGGCTCTACGCACAGTGGTGCCCTGCTGGGAGGAGGGAGGCCTTGAGGCCCCGAGATTCGAACTATATTACTTCGCGGCGCAACTCCTACCAGCGGCGAGATGGTTTGCAGAGGAGAGCAACTGGGAGTTGCAATTGTTGGCTGGTACGGTCACCGAGAGGGTCCTTCACGAGGCCTTGATGCAGGGCCGCGGCGCGGATGCCACCCTTCCGTATGTGGTGCGCCACACGGCCGCCGTTTGGCAGCGGTTTGTTGAAAGAGTGTTGGAGCGAGCGCCGTTTCATAGAGACCTTCCGATATGGATCTTGGCCCCGGTACTCCGGTTGGAAGAGACTATGTCCTACCGGGGGTGGCGCTCTGGTGGTTGTGAGATGCTGGCGGATCTCTACCCAGACGACTCCTTCTTATCCTTTGAGCGTGCCAGGGAATCGTTCGGATTGGGAAGGGGGCAATACCTCCACTATCGGAGCCTTCATGACGTGGCCAAGGCAACATTGCCCCAGTATCCGGAGGCCCCTCCACTCACGCACACTCTTGACATCATTTTGTCATGTGGACGTGGCAGACGTTTGATTTCCCTTCTCTATTCGGCCATGCGCCGAGACTCGACCCCCCCGTCGGTGCCGGCGTGGGCAGCTCGGGAGACAGACCTAGGGGTGGCACTAGAGCCAGGCCAGCGGAAGCGGATCGGGCTTTTGACCCACAAGGTCTCCTGCAACGCGCGCTTTAAACTCATACATTTTAACTTTACCCACCGCACCTACATGACCCCAGTCTCCTTGCATCGCATCTCGGCGGATAGACGCCACAATTGCCCGAGATGTGGCGTGCAGAGGGCGGGCTTTCTGCATTTGGCATGGGTCTGCCCTCCGGTTCAGGACTTTTGGAGGGAGGTAGTGCCCCGCATTACTCGGGCCACGCATATCAGGCTCCTTTTGGACCCGCTCCATTGTCTCCTGTCGCTGGTACCCAAGCCCCGGAAAAAGAAGCTGTCTTATAAATTTCTGCAACTCTTGTTGGTCCTGGCAAGGAGGCGCGTAGCCATCACTTGGATGGGGCAGAGGGCACCCGAACTTTCCCTTTGGCTGAGAGATGCGAGAGAGTGGGCCCTGGCTGAGGAGACGCATATGCAGCGCACTCGCAGGGATGAGAAACTGCGGGATGACCTGCTTGCCTGGAGGGTGTTGTGCATGGAGGGACTAGCAGAGGATAAGTCGGACGCCACCAGCGCAGAATTGTTTACTCCCACTGATTCAGAATCTGATTGTGCTGAGGGGGGCCCCGGAATAGAGAGTCTAGAGTTGGTGTAGGAGCCCATTGTACCCACGCCAGGTTTCCTTACATTCTCTGTTCGTATATTAGCTGCGATCCCCATAGATCCGGATTGCTTTATAATGCCCGTGCCTTACCTGGGCCCCACATTTGTGTCTCACTTTCCTGACAGTGTACTGTTGATGCCTTTTTGTTGTTCTTTTCTTTGTTCATTGGGAATTTCTAATTGTCGTTATAATGCTGTGCGCGATAACCATATAACTGTGAAAATTGGCGAATGTACTGATAATTTTGGATCCTGATGGCGCGAATGCTTCTTTCCTATCCTCATTACATGCTTAACTCTGTGCCGCCCAGCCTCCGGGATGTGGGCCCTATTTGGCTGTGTAAATTCCTAGTAACGGCATGTTGTTATTTTGTTCACATACGTGATCTGGATATCATTGTATTCTGTGCCTACTATATGTTTTCGCAATAAAAAAAACATGAATAAAAAAAAAGTACATCACAAATTCATCTGTTCACTCTGCAAAAACATTGATATTTATGAAGGTTAAAAAAAGAGGTCCCATACATGTCGGACAAACCTTAGAACACCTTCAGATATGCTCAGATTTTGCGAAATATACATACTCCAAGTTTACAGCATTAAATTGTTATGTTATATATATGGGATTTGTAACGCGCACTATTACTCATGAGTATCCTGGCGCGATGTGGGCTGCAGACGTGCGGATGGAAAAAGATTTAGAAAGCCTGTTTGAAAATATAAGTTTTGAGAAGTTTCTTAAAACAGCGGAAGTCCTGGATGTGGCGCAGCGAGAGAGAAGGCTGTTCCAAGAATGGCTACCTTAACTGAAAGTGACTGACCCCCCAACCTAGAGCGACGAAAGCGGGGGGTGGCCATCAGACGGTGGGAAGCCGATTGTAAGGATCGATGAGGGGTGTAAAAGGCCACCCGTTTCCTAATGTAGGAGGGTCCTGAATCGTGCAGGGCTCTATGAGCTAATGTGAGGGCCTTGAACTGTACCCACTGGACCACGGGCAGCCAATGAAGGTCGCACAAGTGAGATCTAATACTTGATCTCTTAGAGATGTTAAATAAGATTCTGGCCACCGCGTTCTGGATCAATTGCAGTTTGTTCACCAAGTAACCAGGAGTGCCTAGAAAGAGCGCATTGGCGTAATCCAAGCGGGACAGGATGAGTGCCCGAGCCACCATTTCCTTCGCTGGCTGGGGGAGCATAAGGAAGTGACTTAAGGGTACCGAAGCAGACAGTGACACCCGTTAGTCTCTTGATGTGTTCCGAGAACCTGAGGTCCTCCCCAAACCAGATTCCCTGGTTCTTAGCCGGATCACCCTCAGAGAGTGGGAGAGGGAAATCATGGGGCCACAAGGCTTCTGTGAAGAGAGGTGGAAATTGACCGTAGAGCAGTATTTCAGATTTCCCCTCATTGCACTTAAGTTTGGCCTGTGCGAGCAATATAAACACGGCAACCAGGCTCCTCTGTGCCGTCCCAGTGCACAGGTCGGGGCCATTCCAAGTAAATAGAAGCTGGGTGTCGTCAGCATAAGCCATGATTTTGGCACCCAGCTCTTCAGCCAGGGAGATCAGTGGAGTCAGATAGATATTGAAAAGCAATCACCCCATAAATCAATCAATCAGACAAAATTTGTAGAGCGCGCTACTCACCCGTTAGGGTCTCAAGGCACTGGGAGGAGGGGGAGACGCTACTGCTCGAACAGCCAGGTCTTGAGTTGTTTCCTGAAGGAGAGATGGTCCTGGGTCACCCATAGGTGGGTGGGAAGGGAGTTCCATGTCTTGGCCGCCAGGTAGGAGAAGGATCTTCCTCCGGCGGTGGCTCTGCGAATTCACGGGACGGTGGCGAGGTTAGCGGATCGGAGCTGGCGTGTGTAGAATGTGAGATGGCTGTTGAGGTATTTTGGGCCCATGTCGTGGCGAGCCTTGTGTGCGTGGGTGAGGAGTCTGAACGTGATCCTCTTGCTGACGGGTAGCCAGTGCAGGTCTCTCAGATGGGCAGAGATGTGGCTGTGACGTGGGATGTCCAGGATGAGTCGTGCAGAAGCGTTCTGTATGCGCTGGAGTCTTTTCAGGAGTCTGGCTGTGGTTCCAGCGTATAGGGTGTTCCCGTAGTCCAGTCGGCTGGTGACGAGGGCTTGGGTGACCGTCTTCCTGGTTTCGGTGGGGATCCACCAGAAGATCTTTCGGAGCATGCGCAGGGTGTTGAAGCAGGATGACGAGATGGCGTTGACTTGCTTGGTCATAGTGAGGGATGAGTCCAGGATGAAGCCCAGGTTGCGTGCATGGTCCGTAGGCTTGGGGGCGGTGCCCAGTGCAGGGGGCCACCAAGAGACGTCCCAGGCAGAAGGGGATGGTCCCAGGATGAGGACGTCTGTCTTGTCTGAGTTCAGTTTCAGACGGCTAAGCTTTATCCATTCCGCGACGTCTTTCATTCCTTCCTGAAGGCTGGCTCTGGCGGTGGCGGGGTCGTTGGTGAGGGAGAGGATCAGCTGGGTGTAGTCAGCGTAGGAGATGATGTTTAGGTTGTGTTGGCATGTGATGGCTGCGAGGGGGCTCATGTAGACTTTGGATTCCGGTGTTGCTGAGGCGCTGTATCAGTGTGCGGTGGCATACAGTTTCAAAGGCTGCTGAGAGGTCCAGGAGGATGAGGGCAGCTGTTTCCCCGTTGTCGAGCAGGGACCTGATGTCGTCGGTAGCTGCGATGGGGGCGATCTCGGTGCTGTGGTTTGCTCGGAAACCGGACTGCGAGGGGTCGAGGGAGCCGTTTGTCTCGAGGAAGGCGGAGAGTTGTTTGTTGACGGTCCTCTCAATGACTTTGGCAGGAAAAGGGAGGAGCGAGATGGGGCGGAAGTTCTTGAGGTCCATGGGGTCCGCGGTGGGTTTCTTCAGGAGGGCGCTGAGCGCGGCATGTTTCCAGCTCTCCGGGAAGGTGGCGGATGCGAAGGAGCTGTTAATGATGTCCCGGAGTTGGGGTGCGATGATGGAGTCGGCTTTGTTAAAGATGTGGTGTGGACATGGGTCGGTTGGGGAGCCGGAGTGGATGGTGTTCATCATGCGGGTGGTGTCTTCGGTGCTGACCGAAGTCCAGTTGCAGAGGGTGGTGGTGGGGGGCGCTGGTTTGGTGGTTGGGCGCATGGTCTGTGCGCCGAAGCTGTTGTGTATGTCGGCGATCTTGCGGTGGAAGAACGAGGCGAGTGAGTCTCAGAGGTCTTGCGAGGGTGTGATGTCGTTGTTGCAGGCGCTGGGGTTGGAGAGCTCTTTAACGATGCTGAAGAGTTCCTTGCTGTTGTGGGTGTTGTTGTCGAGTCGTTCTCTGAATGTTGTCCTTTTGGTGGTTTGGATCAGCTGGTGGTGTTCGCGGATGGCGTTCTTGAGGTCGTTGGTGAACCACGAGGCTTTCTTGCTGCCGGGTCTGCTGGGAGGATTCTTCAGCCGTGCAAGGTCATTGGCGCAGTTGGTGAGCCACTGTGTGAGGTTGCGGGCTGCTTCGTTGGGGTCCGTCGTGTTGGTGGGAGGGTTCTGGCTAAGGGAGGTGGTGAGCTGGTCGGTGGTGATCTTGCTCCAGCTTCTACGGGGAACCTGTTGCGGGTGGTGGTGGGTCGTCGTTCTCCTGAAGTTGAAGTGGACGCAGCTGTGATCTGTCCAGTGTAGTCCGGTGGAGTGGCTGAAGGAGATGTGCTTGCTGAGGAGAAGACGGGGTCAAGTGTGCGGCCGGCGTAGTGGGTGGGGGTGTTCCCCAGCTGCTTGAGTCCGAGGTTGGCGAGGTTGTCCAGCAGGGTTGTGGTGTTGTTGTCATTGTTGTTCTCCAGGTGGAAGTTGAGGTCCCCAAGGAGGATGTAGTCTGAGGAGGTGGGGGCGTGCGTGCGGGCTGACGAAGTCTGCGATGGCTTCGCTGAATTGTGTGCGTGGTCCCGGGCATCTGTAGATGAGAGTGCCTCTGAGGGTGGTCTTGGGGTCGGTGTGTATCTGGAAGTGGAGGTGCTCGGCGGTGGTGAGGGTGTCTTCGGAGTTGGTCGTGATGCGGATGGTGTTTCTGTGGACGATGGCGATGCCTCCTCCGGTTTGGTTGATGCGGTCCCTCCGGGCGATCTTTTAGCCATCCGAGATGGCTATGGCGATGTCGGGGGCTGAGGAGGCATTCATCCAGGTTTCTGTGAGGAAGGCAACGTCTGGTGATGTTGTGTCGAGAAGGTTCCAGAGTTCGACGGCGTGCCTGTGGACGGAGCGGGTGTTGAGCAGGATGTACTTGGTGGTTGTTGCTGGTGCCTGGCGGGTGCGGTGCTGGTCCAGAGGCAGGTGAATTTGCAGGTTTGGCAGGTGAAGGGTCCATGGGTGCGTTTCGGGCTGGCTCGGTGGCAGGTGGGCGTTGAGTGCGTGGAGGGTGGTGGTGCCTTCTCAACTGCACAGCAGAGGTGTCTACTGTAGATTCAGGATGGCTGCATCACTGTAACATTGTAAGTAGATCTTCACAAAAGAAATGTAGATAGTGTTTCTTGATCATTTACAGAGCCAGTAGTTATCCTGAACAGCTGGGATGCAGCCATGCCTTTTTGTGCCTACCTCAAAAACCCATCATGTACACAAAGCAAGATGGGCGAATATGTGAGGGACAATTGAACAAGGTACTCAACTTTGGAAGCACCCTTTCTGGTGTATACTCTATCTAACTGCGAAATCCCCACCCTTTAGGATACTCCAAGGCGCCAGACTGGACCCCAAATGTACTCCAAAAATGCCCACAGCACGCTGGCAGGTGGCACCATATGGCTCTGCGGTTACTGCATACAGCTCCAGAGGTGAGATGGTATGCACTGACGTTAGTTTCTTCATCTTTTTCCTCCCCCTGACTCGGACCTAGTGCACTTTGAACAAATTGCAGGTGACAGTGTGCCAAAATCTAACGGCAAACCTTGTTATCCTTTTAACGAGTCCACTTGACAGAACAGGGAGGTAGGAAGGCAGCAAGGAATCTGTGGTTGGTTGGAATATCTAACAGAAAGAGTGTAAGTAACTTTTTCTTCTGATGGATTCTTCTAACCTCAGATCCCTCAGCTCTGGGGTAGCTACCACAGCAACCTCCTTTAGGTGGAAATTTGAATTGTGGACTCAGATAAGGAAGTCTTGCAGGACTGAAAAGGCAGAAAGTCCCTCCCGTCGGTCAAAGCAGTAGTGATTTGTGCAAGTGTGCACCTACGCACGCATTGCAGCCTGGCAGATATTTAGAACTGGCACCCACTGCCAATGCAGGTGTAACAGTCTTGCCCCTGGTGTAATGAGCCTGAAGGCATTCTGGGGGTTCCTTCTTTGACAGTGCACATCAGAGTTTAAGGCAAGGGACTATCCACCGGGATGGAGTACTCTTTTGCACAGCCTTACCATTCCTGATTCCAGCGAATGCCACAAACAGCTGATCAGGGAGATCGATTGACTGAAATAGAAGGGTGATACTGATAGAGCGCGCAGGTCACCCAACCAACAAATTTACCATACACGTATCGGGTCCATATATTTTTCAATACACCAATATTTATTAATCGGGCGACCATACACTCTACTACCAGTAACCCAGTTCCTTCCTATATATTTCTATTGTACCCGACTTACCAATCCACCGTCATGGATACCTAATGACCACGATGAATCAGGGAGCTAGCTGTGAAGAAAAGGCAAACAAACACAATACCAACTTTATATCCTTCTGTATTTCATAAAGACCACAGACTCCGGGGAAGTTTTAAAGATTTTATCTAGATTTCAGATTCGGACAGCATGAGATTTATAACCAGTAAACAATCAATAACCAAGATAATGAAGAGTACATATCCATAAAGGAAATATATCAAGCTGATCATTCATGAGTCTACAGTAAGGTGAGAATGAGGAAACAGCTAGGCAAATAAATTTAGACTAAAGGACGGGGAAGAATAAAGAGCATACTAGAAACTTCACAGTAAAATATTTCCCCATGAAGAGGAACTACAGGTAAGGTGGAAATAGACCGTATTAATAAACTGGTGCAATTACTTGAATCAACTAAAAGATGGGTAAAACAAAGAACATCTGTATATCATGACCTGAAAAGGAAATGTACTCAAAGGATGGGTAGAAAATGGAACATGCTAGAATATCAACAATAACGTATGAGCTTTTCATTGTGGTTTTGCGAAAAAGCATGGAAAATCAATATATGCAAAGATATGTCTTTATTGAAGCAAAAGACAGAAAAATAGAAAGGTGCAGTATAGAGTTTCAGCACTATATTTACCTAGAATGGTGTGAAGACCAACCCTGGCCACAGGTCAGTTAAGAACAGGAGGGACCCCAAAGGAAACCCGTCATCAGTAGGACAGCAGGTGCAGAATGGACACCCCAGGACAGGACAGGAAACCCAGATTAGGATCAGGACAGGACCACCAGGATAAGACCAGCACCCGCAGTTTGGAAGAAACGCCTGCGCTCCACCCTCTCTGCAGCTATCAGTCAGAACCCCGATTGGGTTATTGAACTCCCCAGCAAAGTGCTCCGCCAGCACTTAAGGTTTCTCAACAAAACCCTTGAGTCTATGGAAATTTCAGACAGAGTGCTCCGCAGCCCTCTGTATCAAGTCACCTATTGAGTGCTTTGGGTCAGTGACAGGTCAGCTATTCGGACAAGTCGGACAATTACTCTAGCTAAACCTAGGCTAGTTATACTGTTTTCGGGTCAGTGTACCACCCCCCAAATGTTGCAAGTGTCAGAATCCCCAATTTCGATTGGTCCCCAAGTAGGATAGGTCAACACACCAATCATATTTCAATTCTACAAGCCTATATTGACATATTCTGAGACCGCCTTTTGATTTTGGGGTTCCCATGACATACTCTACGGAATACAATGAAAACTTATACAAATGTAACTTTTGCAGGACATTTTAGCTTCTTCTGCTGGGTGAAGGTGCATCTTCCCAGGCCCATCTTGGCTAGGACCTTTGGTTGGCAAGGATTCAATGCCACCGGCAGAAGACTGTCATGCGCAGAATGGTAGCTCAATATGGATTCACGAGTGTTTCTCAGACCCTCAAAATCGCTGTACATGAAAAGTAAGTGAAAACAAATTAAAACACAGAAATAAATGATTACACTGTATACCATGAATAGCTACTCTATACCCCTTACTTTATATAAACTATTGGCATTAAGGTTTAGTGCAAATAAACTACAACACGAAAACATCAGTGCAAGCTTCACCATGTGAGGACACCAAGCGGCCATATTAATGCAATTGCGCAAGCGCAAAGGTTCCCACCAGAACTGAAAATACGTCACATCACATGAGTGTGACTAACGCATGCGCAGAAGAAAACCCGCCAAGCAGCGGCCATTTTTAGTGACAAACGTTATTAAGGTTAATACACACATATGCAAGCATCGCTCGGATACCCCAAATGTCAGAATAAAAGGGAAATTAGTAAGACAAACAGGTTGGATTACTTTGTTACATATTACTCGAGGTTCATGAATTCAAGCAAGTCGCGTAATATGCGAATCCTTGCTCCATCAATACCACCTTTGGCAGGAATGCAGCTCTAGTTCCCAAGCACCAATATGTCAGGGAAGAAAGTGGTGTAAGAATGTAGCACAGACAAGACCTATAGTTCACTCACACAGCAAGCTGAAGTGATAAATTTGAGAACGACTGTCTTGATCATCAGAAGCCATAGCAAGCACCTGTGGGTAGGCACAAATGGCACACACGTAAGGAACTTCAAGGCCAGATTCAAGACCCACTGAGGCATGATGAATGTTTTTGACGGACCATATGCATCAGTCCCTTCAGAAAACACATCACAATTGGTGATTTAAAGAAAAAGGCGAAACATAAAACGGCTGAAGCAGCTACCAAGTTACCCTTAACTGTGGCCACTGCAAGGTCATATCTCGCCAAAGACCAAACAAACAACAAATCAGAAAGCCTGCCCTACAGAGCAACTAGGTAATGCACCTCACAACAGGCCCCAAATTTTTCGTGACATCCAACAAAGATGGACTTTGTGAACAGGAGCTTGGCTGCAAGAATGACATCTACTACCTCCGGCAGCAAGTCAAAATAATTTAGCTGTAGCACAAGCACCCTCATTTATACTTTCATTTTTTGCGGAAAGTACACTAGGAATATGAGGAAAAAATGCAGCTTGCATTGACATTTCTAACTCATATTGTCTGTCTGTAGTTGTGCTAAATTTGAGGTTTTTAAAATCCAAAAATTTAGGTATTTTTGAGTAAAAATTGAGGCTAATGTGAGTTAGAATGATGGCCATAATCTCTGCTGTTTTTGCTCACATTATCCTCTTCCTGCCTATTTATGGAAGAAGGAAAGTCTACCACGAAACTCAGAGCGGCAGTAGTGTACAAAAAAAAAATGAAGAAAGAAAATGATATCATGTAATTATCTTTTTATTTTTCTCTGCTGAAGCAGTCTAGTGGTGTGGAGCTGCTCTGCTCACAGAGGAGCAGGGGGATGAATCGTAGGCACACTCTGTAAGTGGGCATGACTGATTGGCCAGCCATCTTGGGCTGGATAAACAATCATGCACACTTTGCATGTTCTCTAACCTGGCTGCATTACAGCCTGGGTGGAGAACATGCACATGTTCCCATTGCCTGTCTGAGCACCGAACAACGGCGCTCAGACCAATCACAATGCTGCAATGCAGCTTTGTGATTGGCTTAGTGGAGCCTGTGTGCTTCCTGCTTCCGTCCGGATGGGAGAGACGATGGAGGAGAGAAGCGGTTAGGTAAGTGCAGTTTTTTTCTTTCTCCCTATCTCCCACCCCCTGCCATCCCTGATCCATGCCAGCCGCCACTGTAGAGCTAATTTTTATTCTGTCTGCTTTTAGCCAACAATTTTAATACCCCAAGCCTAAAAATACTTCTAGGACACACCTGACCAATAAGGCTTGCCAGAGGCACACAAAAACACTGTAAGGAGATCGCACTGCAGCACGGATCCCCAAAGAAGGACTTTTGGGCTGTTTTTCAGAGCACAAACTTAACATAACACAAAATTACATTCATCTTTTCGGTGCAGTGAGATAGATTTTCCCAGAATCACAGGATTCGTAGCTTATGTTGAGACTCAAATCTCTTTCCCCAGTGAGCAGCTCTGACCATAACGCCACCACCCCTCGTCAGCCAGGCCAGTTTAAATCCAGTGGCACAGAGAGCCCTGGACCCACATCTGGGCATACCCGGCACACTTAGGGCAAAAAAGCAAAAGGCTCACAGTTGATGGACGGAATGCAGAGCAAATAAAACATTCACCCCCTGTCAAGAGATCTGCGTTTAATCCATTGTTCTTTTGCTCACCGTGCCACAAACTTTCAGCAGCAAGAGATCTGTTGATTACCTGTCAACTCAATGAGCCAATGTGGCACAACCGCATCTTTTATTTTAGATGCGGTTTTCTTTAAATATGACGGAATACCATTGCACGCTCAAGAGAAATTGTTAACTCGCGCGAGCACACAATGGGCGACAAAAAGACTGCATGGGCGGTCAAGTATAAATTAGGGTGTCAGTATCCATTGCTGAAGGGGCAGTCAGATCAGAGGGCAAATGCTCAAGCTGAGGAGCTCTGGATACCACACTCTCCTTGCCCAATACGATGCTATTAAATGTTGGGCCTGTCTGTCCTGTCTTTCCTCAGAACTTAAGGTAGGAGAGGCTGAGGCAGGAACATGAACAGGAGACATGTGCTCCATCGCCGACAGAAGGCATCACTCAGGGTCCATTTTGAAGGAAATTCCAAATTGCAGATGTTTTAACACTGCATGTTCCCCGTGATGAACAGATCTTGCGGGGTGTGCCCCTTCAGTCACAGATATCCTGGTCCACTTTGGGATGGAGGTGCCACTCATGGTTCACCAGCTGATTTCTGCTCGGCTCGTCTACTGTATCATTCAGGACCCAACTAGGCAGTCGACTACCAAAAAGATCTTCTGCTGGTCCAGCCACGTCCAGAGATGTAGGGACTCCTCTAAATGACCCTACGTCACCCTGCGTATTATAGTACCACATGGCAGCCATATGGTCTGTTAGGACCTGCACCAGTCTTTCTTCAATGAAAGGCAAAAAGGCTTTCAGGTCCAGATGAATTGCCGCTAGCGCCTTAAGGCTGATGTGGTGCTGGCTCTCCACTGAAAACCAGAGGCTTCTGGAATCCACCACATGGTCTTTCCAACCCATTAACAAAACATCTGTTGCAACTGTGACATCCGGATAGGGAAGTGAGAGCGGCCTGCCAATTGTTAGGTTAGCACTTGTCTTTCACCACATGATCTCCTGAACCGTCTCTCGTGAGATCTGGACAGCGTCACGGAGGTAGCCGCGATGCTACACCGTCAGAAACCTTAGGTTCCAAAGCAGGGTCTGGATGTTCCATTTGGTGCACAAGATGAGGAGGATGCACGAGGCCAAGAGCCCAGAAATCCTCAGTACCATGCTGACTGACCTCCAAAACTAAGCTTGAAATGTCTGGGTCATATCCTGAATCTGCAAGACTCGCTGCAGTGAAGCAAAAGCTTTGAATGCTACTGTATCCAGGATAGTCCCTATGAAGGGAACCATATTCGTAGGGCTCAGGTAGGACTTTAACTCCTTGATAGACAACCCTAGGAGATAAAGAGCCTGGTTGCCATCCAGAGGTGTTCTGTGACGGACTGTGGTGAGTACGCCTTGAGCACCCAGTCATCAAGGTATTGAAATAGATTTATTTCTGACCTCCAAAGGTAACCTGCAACCACTGCCATCACTTTCACAAACACTCGAGGGGCCGAGGTAAGGCCAAAGGGTAGTACAGCAAATTGAAAGTGTTCTGATCCTACTGTGAATTGCAGGTAGCGTCTGTGGGACTACAGATCAGGTATATGAAAATAAGTGTCCTGCAATTTAAGGGACTCCATCCAGTACAAAGAAGAGAGGATCTGAGCCACAGTAAACAGTTTGAATATGAACTTCTTCAGAAAGACATTTAATGGTCAGTGGTCCTATGAAGGCCTTAGGTCTTTCTTCGGGTTGTGGAATAAGCGCAAATAGCCCCCTTCTCTCGAGGGAGCAATTGGTCAGCAGGAGATTGACTTCTTACATCAATCCAGTGGTCTGCCAAAACGCTGCTGCCAGAATCCTGACTCACACCCCAAAATTCTCGTCTATCTCTCTGATCATTCGACAACTGCACTGGCTCCTGGTCAGGAGCCGCACAGAATTTAAGGCCCTATGTATCACCTACAAGGCCAGGAATGGCACAGGCCCAGAATTTTTAAAGCAAGCCTTCTCTGTTGATACGCCCAAAAGAGCGTTGCGCTCTTCCTCTGCCAATCTACTACCAATTCCTCGCACCAAAAAAGTGAACTGGGGGATAGACGCTTCACGGTCGCTGCCTCCAGGCTGTGGAACACTCTCCCCCTCCATATAAAATCTTGCCCTTCCCTGATGACCTTCCGGAGACAATTAAAAACTTGGCTCTTTAACCAGTAAGAACTTGATTTCTCCACGCACTTGATCTGAACAGCGCTGAGTTTGTTGCGCTTAATAAATTGCATAAATAAATAAATAATTGCTGAGCAGTGGGGGGAATAAGAGGTAGGGACAATATGAAATGCCGGGTGTAGACCCTTTGAACAAAGTGTTAAACCCATTGGCCTGACATAATGGATTTCCAGCCGGGGAGGTATTACCATATCCTGTCTCCATCCAGGTAATTGTGAGCTTGACAGGGCAAACCAAAGCGTTTGGGAACCGCAGCACCAGGTGAGGATAAGTTAGAGGATTGCAGTTCCTCTACTGTAAATAGCATGTGAGGGTTACTATCACCTAATTTAAAGGCACGTGAGATTTAGCGACCTCTAAAACGTGAAAGGCTAAGTCGACCTTGCAGGGAATCTAACTTTTATCTGCAGATCACACAATCTCGCCGTCAGTGAGGTGAAGTCACAGGAAACAAATTACGGACGGGGAGGTTGGAAACATCAAAGATGAAGGTGCGCAAAATAAATGTAGGAAAGAGGGGCAGTATAAGAGATAAAAGAAGATAATAGGCTTTGTCAGCGATGGCGGTTGCACAGGGGGGAGTTGGAGGTAAGACAGGGAAAGGGCAGGATGAGAGGCAGGGCAGAGGAAGAAGCACAGAGGGTGGGCTGAGACAGATGTGGGAAAGAAGGCGGGGCAGGAAAAGGGAGGGCACAGGTGGGGCAAGAGGTTGGACAAAATGAGAAGGAGGGACGCGGTGGGGGCAGAGGAGGAGCGAGGGTAGATGAGGGGCGAGAGGGCGGGGCACTTGGTTAGAAGGAGGGGCGATGGGCGGGGGCAGAAGGAGTGGGTTGGAAGACCAAAGGTGGTACTCAAAACCAGGGAAAGAGAAATCCCAGTCACGCACATTTTAAGAATCCTCTGTAATCACATCCCAGAGCCGAGAAGCCAGAAGTAAAGGACAAATATAGAAAGAGCAGAAATAGCCTGAAGAGTCCAGCGTGTTCCAGTGCCAAGCAGGAGTCAGCCCCAGGGCACCCACCTAAAACATAATCGCTCATTGTACCAAAAACAGCAGCCCTGGCGAAGCGCTGCCTGGGCCTGACAGAACACCCAGGAGAGGAGGGGGGGCTTGAGAGGAGGGGGGCTTGTGAGGAGGGGGGCTTGTGAGAAGGGGGGGCACACGTGCCGGACAGAGGGAATGCGCAGGAGAGAAAGAACAGGGCGAGAGAGTACGCACTGAGTAAACGAAGGGAGAGATCTCTAGGGGATCACAAAATAAGGATGTGAAAGGGACGAAGGTAGAAGCACAGAGGGAAGAGCAGAGAACGAAAGAAGAGAAAAGATAAATTAGCTTGCGAAGACAGAATGAAAGGCAAGGGCAACTAAACAGTTAAAATAAAAGGAGACACGGCCTGGCGGCCATGAAACTGAAAGTACGGCCGGCCGGCCGTGAATAATTAGGGGGGGAGGGGACGGGGGGGCACACGTGCCGGACAGAGGGAATGCGCAGGAGAGAAAGAAGAGGGCGAGAGAGGACGCACTGAGTAAACGAAGGGAGAGATCTCTAGGGGATCACAAAATAAGGATGTGAAAGGGACAAAGGTAGAAGCACAGAGAGGGAAGAGCAGAGAACGAAAGAAGAGAAAAGATAAATTAGCTTGCGAAGACAGAATGAAAGGCAAGGGCAACTAAACAGTTAAAATAAAAGGAGACATGGCCTGGCGGCCGTGAAGAACAAGTTACTTACCTTCGGTAACGATATATCTGTAAGAAACAGTAGTTAGTATTAGATTCCTTACCTTAGAATATCCCCAGGCGTCAGTCTGGATCCGGAAACTTTTGCGTAGCAGTACCCTTGCGCGTCGGTAGGTGTCGTCTGCAGGCGTCTCCTGCGGCTCCGCGTCCGTCGTCGGCGTCGTGCGCCGTGATGACGTCGCTGGAGTGTATAGACGCCGCCTCCGCGCGCTGACGTCAGTTCTTTGTACATAGCATTTCCGCGCCAGAACACGCAGAGCCATGTGAGAACCAACACTGGTGCCATTTGAAACTAGGGCCCTGAAAGGGATGTCCTTAACCCTAGGTATCAGTTCGCAGAACGGGGAGGATGGGCGGGGCGGTAAGGAATCTAATACTAACTACTGTTTCTTACAGATATATCTTTACCAAAGGTAAGTAACTTGTTCATCTGAAAGAAACAGGTTAGTATTAGATTCCTTACCTTAGAATAGATACCCCAGCAATACAACCCCGATGGTGGGTCTGCGAACCGATACAATCCTACACCAGAAAGTCCCGGAGGACCGAACGGCCAAAGAAGCCATCCCTCCGGACTTGACTGTCCAGGCAGTAGTGCCTCGCAAAGGTGTGCAGCGAGGCCCACGTAGCCGCCTGGCAAATGTCCTGCAAAGGGACTCCCCGGCCCAGGGCAGTAGTAGCCGCCGTGGCCCGAGTGGAATGGGCCCTCAGCCCAACAGGAGGCTCCTTCCGAGCCAAAGAGTAGCACGCTTTGATGCACAGAACGACCCACCGAGAGATGGTCCGTTTATGTACCGCCCGTCCCTTCTTCGCACCCACGTAGCCAACAAACAGTTGGTCATCCACCCGGAACTGGCGTGTGCGATCCATATAAAATGAAAGCGCACGTTTTGGGTCCAGACGATGGAGCCGCTCTTCATCCTTTGAAGGATGCGGAGGCGGGAAGAAGGAGGGTAAGGTGATGGACTGCCCGATGTGAAAAGCAGAGACTACTTTGGGCAGGAAAGAAGGTCTAGTTCTCAGAACCACCTTGTCTGGATGAATGGATATGAAAGGAGGTTTGACAGAAAGAGCCTGGAGCTCACTCACTCTCCTGGCAGAGGTGATGGCAACCAGGAAGGCCGTCTTTAAAGTCAGGAGACGGAGAGGACAGGAATGAAGTGGCTCGAAGGGAGCACACATCAAGAAGGTCAGATCCAGGTTCAAGTCCCACTGAGGCATCACATACGGAACAGGTGGATACATGTGTGCGATGCCCTTCAAGAATCTTGTCACAATAGGGGACTTGAACAAAGAAGGTTGATCAGGCAGCCTCAGAAAGGCCGAAAGGGCAGAAAGGTAGCCCTTGATAGTGCCCAGAGCAGAGCCCTGCTGGGCAAGAGAGAGAAGAAAGAGGAGAACCTCGGAAAGAGGGGCAGAAAGAGGATCCACAGCCTTTGCTGTGCACCATGTCACAAATCTGTTCCACCGGCAGGCGTATACCGACTTCGTGGAGGGACGCCTGGCTGCCAGAATCACATCACAGACTTCAGGAGGCAAGTCGAATGGCCTCAACTATCGCCGCTCAATCTCCACGCATGGAGGTGGAGGCTGGACAGGTTCGGGTGGAGGACCGTCCCCTGCTGCTGCGACAGAAGGTCCTCCTGAAGGGGCAGGCGGATCGGGGGACCGACTGACATGCTGAGTAGCTCGGGATACCAGTATCTTCGAGCCCAGTCCGGAGCCACAAGGATGACTTGGGCCCGGTCGCGCCTGATCTTCTTCAGCACTCTGGGCAGAAGTGGTATAGGCGGAAAGGCGTATAACAGACCGCAACTCCACTCGCGCCGAAAGGCGTCGCCGTGCGAGTGCCGTCTTGGAAACTCCAACGCGCAGAACTGATGACATTGCGCGTTCTCTTCTGTGGCGAATAGATCTAACCAAGGCTCTCCCCATCGCAGAAAGAGGCCTTGCGCCACGTCCAAGTTCAGACGCCATTCGTGATCCATCGAGCACCGACGGCTGAGTTTGTCCGCCCTGGCGTTCAGAGAACCTGCCAGGTGTTGAACCGTCAGAGTCACGCCCTGACGTTCCAGCCATTGCCAGAGACGCAGGGCCTCCTGGCAAAGGGTCCACGACCCCACCCCGCCTTGTTTGTTGCAGTACCACATGGCGGTGGTGTTGTCCGTGAACACCTGCACTACACTCCCGTTGACAAAGGGGAGGAATGCCTTCAGTGCCAGACGAATTGCCCGTAGCTCCAACAGGTTTATATGGAGCCGGGACTCCGCCGGAGACCAGATGCCTCTGATCTCTGCCTCTCCCAAGTGGCCTCCCCAGCCCTGGAGGGACGCGTCCGTCACAACAACGTGCTCCGGCTGGGGAAGGGAGAGGGGTCTGCCTCTGACCCAATCGCGGTCCGTAAGCCACCACTGCAGTTGTCTCGCAGTGCACTCCGAGATCAAGACATGGTCGGACAAGTTGCCCTGATGCTGGGCCCACTGAAACTTCAGGTCCCACTGCAGAGCCCGCATCCGCCACCGGGCGTGATGCACCAGAAGGATGCAGGAAGCCATCAGCCCCAGTAGCCGCAGCGTCAACCTGACTGAAACCCGGGATAACGGCTGGAAGATGGGAATCAAAGCCTGTATATCCTGGACCCGCCGTTCCGGTGGATAGACCCGAAACTGCGCCGAGTCGAGAACCGCTCCGATGAAAAGGAGCTTTTGGGAGGGACACAGGTGTGATTTCGGCACATTGATGGAAAACCCCAGCCCATGCAGGAGGTCTGCCGTCATCTGAAGGTGGTGGACGACTGTCTGGGGCGAGCCCGCCTTCAACAACCAGTCGTCGAGATAGGGGAAGACTGACACCCCTGATCTGCGCAGATGGGCTGCGACCACCGCCATCACCTTTGTGAACACCCGTGGGGCGCTGGTAAGGCCGAAGGGGAGCACGATAAACTGAAAATGCTCCTGGCCTACCGTGAACCGCAGGTAACGCCGGTGGGCCGGCAGGACGGGGATGTGAAAATACGCATCCTGCAAGTCCAACGCCACCATCCAGTCTTGCGGGTCTAAAGCAGCCAAGACCTGAGCCAATGTCAACATCTTGAACTTCTCCTTCCGGAGGAAGCCGTTGACGTTCCTTAGGTCCAAGAAAGGACGTAGACCCCCTTTGTCCTTCTTGGGCACCAGAAAGTAGTGGGAATAGCAACCACATCCTACTTCTGGCCCAGGAACGCGCTCGATGGCCCCCTTGCGGTGGCATGGCTGGAGGAGTGGTCTCGAAGGGGAGGGAGTAGCCCCTTCGGACGAGCTGCAGCACCCACCTGTCCGATGTTATCGCGCGCCAGTGGGAGAGGTGATGGCGAACCCTGCCGCCCACCGGCGTCAGATGGGCTGGAAAGCACGGACTAGGAGGATTTAGAGGCGGATGCTGCGGGGGGAGGTGTGGTCTGACCTCGCCGCTGTCCCCGACCGCCACCACGGCGGTTCCCACGGCCGCCGCCGCGTTGAGAAGTCTGTTGCGGCGCGTGGCTGGCAGCACGTGTGGGACCGCCCCTTCCGTGGCCACGAAAGGAGCGAAACAAACCCGTCTAGTGGCGCTGGGTCGAGAGACACAAGGACTTGGCCGTGACCCTGGAGTCCTTGAAGCGTTCCAGCGCGTGGTCCGCTTTGTCACCAAACAGGCGACTGCCATGAAACGGCATGTCCATCAACGCAGACTGGACATCTGCCGAGAAATTGGCGGATCTCAGCCAGGCGAGGCGACGAATCGCCACCGTCGTGGGCATGGCCCTGCCCAGTGAGTCGGTCGTATCAAGACCACACCGTATGGAGTATCTTGCTGCGTCTCAGCCTTCAATCATAGCCTTGCCGAGCTTAGCCTGTACCTCCTGCGGGCATTCAGGCAGCAGTTCCGCGACCGTATCCCACAGAGAGTGGGTGTAGCGGCCTAAGAGGCACGCGGTGTTGCAAGACCGCAGTCCCAGACTCAGGGACGAAAAGACCTTCTTACCATACTGGTCGTACCTCTTAGATTCCCGGTCGGGCGGGGCCGACGGGAATGCGGTCTGGGAAGTCGAGGCCTGGATCACCAGGCTCTCATGGGTGGGATGGGTGGACAAGAACTTTGGGTCATCCGTACACGGACGGTGGCGTCTGGCCACTTTCCTATCAACAGGCGAACCTGAAGCGGGCCTGGACCACGTGCCCAAAAGAACGTCAGTTAAGGCCTCATTGAACGGCAGCAGTGGCTCCTGTGGGCATGACTGCGGTTTGAGTACCTCAGTGAGGATGTTAGTCCTCACGGCCGCGACGGGGAGCTCAAGGTGTAAGGCCTTGGCAGCCCTCATCAACACCACTGAATAAGCTGCCCCCTCCTCCGTAGCCACGGTAGGAGGCGAGACAAAGCCAGGGTTGGGGGAGTCATCCAGACCACTGGCGTCACCCAAGTCACCTGTCCAGTCCACATCGTACTGACACTCGCGGGTCAGAGGGTCCTCAGACCCCTCCCACTCCTCCCCGCAATCTACATCCTCACCATATTCGGAGTCAACAATGTAGACCGGCTCCCCGGGGTCAACAGGCCCCATCGGCGTCGGACTCGGCGTCCGGCGACGCCGGTTCGACTCCGCGGCCGGAGTCTGAGAGGGAATGGGGGCGGCGCCGCCCGGAGCCGGCGTCGGAGACCCGGCGCCGCGCGGGGGCGGCGCCGTGGGTTGCCCCGATGGAATCGGCGCCGGAGAGGCCGGTTGACCAGCCGGCGTCGACCCTGAAGGTCCCTGCGGGGCCGGAGCCGTCGGCGACGTCGGGGCCGGAGCACCCGACGGCGTAGAGGCAGGAGCACCCGAACCGCTAGGACCCCCGGACGGGACCACCGGGCCCGCAGGCGCCGTAGGCCCCGTCGGAGGAGACCGTGCCCTCATGGCCATGAGGAACGCCTCTATCTCCTTGGGCGACGCGCCCTGCCCAGGGACCGCAGGGTATGGAGCAGGCCGCGTCGGCGACTCACGCGGAGCCGCAGGGGTGGGGCCACCCGAACCCCCGGCCGCATCGCGCGAGCGTCGGGGGGAGTCGGGGGTACGATGACGACGCCCCGACTTCTTGTGCTTCCTACCTGAGGAACCAGAGGAATGGTGACGACTCCCGGAGCGCTCGTGACGGCTCTGCGACCGCTCCCTCGATCGCTCCCTAGACCTCCGTCCGGACCGGGACCGCTCTCGACGCGGGGCCGACACCCGGAGCTCGAGTAGCTTGCGGGACCGCTCCCGTCTACCTTTATTCGTCAAGGCCCGGCAATCGACGCAGGCGTCCACGTCGTGGTCCGGGCCCAGGCACCGGAGGCAGAGGCGGTGATGGTCCGTGACCGACATCGTGCGGTCACAGCCGTCACAATTCTTAAAACCGGGCATCCTACCGGCACCTTAAGAGTAACAGGAAAGATTAAAAAAACTTTGGTCAAAGACCGAGTACTGCTCTTCGGATCTGTGCTAACTGGCGCGGAAAAAAGAAGAACTGACGTCAGCGCGCGGAGGCGGCGTCTATATACTCCAGCGACGTCATCACGGCGCACGACGCCGACGACGGACGCGGAGCCGCAGGAGACGCCTGCAGACGACGCCTACCGACGCGCAAGGGTACTGCTACGCAAAAGTTTCCGGATCCAGACTGACGCCTGGGGATATTCTAAGGTAAGGAATCTAATACTAACCTGTTTCTTTCAGATACTGAAAGTACGGCCGGCCGGCCGTGAATAATTAGGGGAGGAGAAATGGCTGAGTCAGAGCGCACGCTGGGGGGAATGAAAGGCTTTGATGCAGCAGGGGGCGGAGCGGGAAGAGCTGCTGGCGGCACCAAGCTGGGGAACAGATGGCTGGCTTTGATGTGCACGCGCTTTTTAGGTCAATGCGCTTGCGCATTGACCTAAAAAGCGCATGGGCACAGCATCAAATCGCCAGTTTGGTAAGCTCTGGATAAGCCCCTATATTTCTCGTCAGCTATGCGCAAGCGCATCAGCAGGCAAGCCCTAAAAAGCCTATGACTTCTGATAACTTGTGGCTCAACATGGAGCAACACTGAATGAAGAGCAGAAACCCTATTTTAAGGTGTTTTTTGCTCTGTCAACATGATAGTGCAACAAATCGTTAAAGGTTTTCACTACAGTGAAATTGGAGTTGTGAAGTGTGTTGACACAAAGTCAGCATCACTGGTGTCATTATGTAGCAACAGCGTGAACAATAGAAAAAGTAGAAACTTCCATGGTAGGTATGGGAACTTGGGGATGGTGTTACAGAACGCTTCATGTTAAGGACGCATACATAAGTACAATGCCACTAAATGAACAAGTTACTTGCCTTTGACAGCGCTGTTTCTGGTGGATACTTTTATCAATTGAATCCGGAGATTTTTCTTAAGCAATTCCCACACACGACGATAACTGGTGTTGTGCTGCTCCGCAATAGGTCCGCCCCAACCCAGAAGTGACGTCGGAGTCATAATATAACTAACTCAATTTGGACACTGCTGTGAGTTCCTTTCTGATATCTGTCCGTGTCGCCGGGCACGGAGTCTTTAGCAACCATATTGTGCCAGTGTGCCGATCTCTACTTGGAATCTTTTTAGCATCGACAAATCGAGTCCATTCTACTTAATGGGGGTCAGGGTGAGTCTGTGAGGAATATGCAGTTGGAGTATTCACTGGAAAGAGCGTTATCAAAGATAAGTAACTTGTTTGTCTGGTGAATACTTCTAATCACTGATTCCTCACCTTGTGAATAGACACCAAAGCCATAACTTCTCAGGGGGTGGGTCTGTGAAATGACTCAGACCAGGAAATCTTGACGGACTGAATGGGCAAAGTACCCCTCCTGCCTTACCAAGCTATCCAGGCCAGGCAGAAGTTCTTTGTGAACTGACCTCCATTTAGCAGTCTGGCAAATATCCAAGGCAGGCACTCCACGTGCCAATGCAGTGGTAACTCCTTTAGATCATGGTAGAATGTGCCCATAAGCCATCCGGAGGCTCTTTCTTGGCTAGTCCTTAATAGGTTTTAATGCAAAGGACAATCCACCCAAGGATGGTTGGCTGCTGCACAGATTTTCCTTTCTTCGCCTTAGAGACCCCTACAAAGAGTTGATAGTTTACCCAATGGTCTGTGGTACGATTAATGTAAAAGCTCAGAGCTCACTTCGGGTCCAAGTTTGAAGTATCTCTTCCTTCTTGGATGGATGAGGGGCAAAGAAATCTCTCCTTTATAGACTGCCCAATGTGAAAAAGCGGGACCACTTTCAGAAAAAGAAAGTGGTCTATAATTGCAGAACAAAGAATGCTTGCAGCCCACTCATGTGATGAGCTACTGTGGTTACAATAATGAACACTGTTTTCAAGTGAGCAACCTCAGAGGGAAACTGTGAATTGGCTCGACTGGGGTGCACATCAAGATGCAAGTACCAGATGGCAGTCCCCTTGGGGCATCACAAATGGTTCTGGCGGGGCCATACGAGTCAGCCTTTTCAAAACCTACATCACAACAGGTGATTTGAACTAAGAAGGCTGAGCAGACAACGGTAGAAAATGTAATTGGCTGACAAATACTCTAACTGTTGCCACAGCAACGCCTTGATGGGCTAGTGAACAACAAAAAAAGTAGTACATTAATTAACTGAAGTTGTAAAAGTTGGATATACTGGAAAGAAAACCAAGCAACAAAGTTCTCCTGGTATGCTCCATAAGGATAATGTTACTTACCCAGTAAACATCTGTTCTAGGCACGTAGAGCTGTAGATTCACATGCTTTGCATATTCCTGCCATCCAGTGTTGGGTCCAGATGTTTGCAAGGAGTTTTTTCGTCGAAGAGGTTTTCACAGTAATGAGGTAAGGTGACTCCTTTCGGTGATAGTGCGCATGGGCATCGACTCCATTGTTATATTGTTTTCCCCGTAAGAGGGTGAGAATGGAGTCAGTGTAGTACAGAGATGTCCATGCGAATGCAATGTAGTTCCTGAAAACTGCAACAACTACAGGTGCCCAGGGAGGTGGGAGTGCGCATGTGAATCTACAGCTCTACATGCCAAGAACAGATGCTTACTGGGGAAGGAAAAATCTGTTTGAGGCTTGTGTGCTGTAGATACACATGCTTTGCATAGATCATAAAGCAGTATTCACCCAAAGCGCTGACTAACCAGTAGTTGTTTGAAAAAGTGTCCTTAGCACTGCTTGCCCTACACTGGCTTGTTGACATGCTAACACATCCACACAATAGTGTTTGGTAAATGTGTTTGGTGTGGACCATTGTGCTGCCTTACAGATGTCAGCTTTAGGAATGTTACCTGAAAAGGCCATAGTTGCTCCTAATTTGCAAGTGGGTGAGCTCTAGGAGGTATAGATAAAGTTCTTTTAGTCTCAGCATAGCAAGTCCGAATGCATTTAATAATCCATCTCAAAATACCAGATTTAGAGATAGGATTGCCTTTGTGAGGCGGAGCAAATGCAACAAACAGTTGTTTTGTCTTACAAAAATCTCTTGTCCTTTCAATATAGTACACTATCGCTCTTCTGACATCAAGTGTGTGAAGAGGTCTTTCTGCTACGGAATCAGGTTGAGGAAAGAACACAGGTAACTTAACTATTTGTTAAGATGAAAAGCAGAAACTACTTTAAGGAGGAATTTTGTATTAGTGCGAAGAACTATCTTTATTAAGTTAAAAGAAGTATTCTTCTAAGGTTAATGCCTGTAGTTCACCAACTCTTCTTAATGAAGTGATAGCAATGAGGAAGGCAACCTTCCATGAAAGGAACTGTAAAGGACAATTGTGTAAGGATTCAAAAGGTGGACCCATGAGTCCTGTAAGCACAATGACACGCGCAGAACACGTGTAGCGGACGCGTGTAGATTATTGCCGAAGTGAGTGTGCCTAATGGTATAATCCCCTAGCAGTTTTAAAAAAGAAAGAAACGTTCATTTTAACTTGCAACATTCTGTTTTCTGAGTTGAACCTGTTCTTACCTTGCTTGGCGCTCCCCGGTCCACCGCAAGTTTAACTTGATTGATGTGGGGGGAGTCATAGCCATTTCCGGTTTTGCGGTGAGGTCGGCATTCTAGCGGTCCAGCTCTCCTCATAAAACTGGATGTTTTCTGCAACGAGCAGCGGGCGCGCCAAAGGAAAGCCCGTCTGCGCCCTTCCGTCGCCAGGAGCCAGTCACCCTGCTCTTCTAACATCAACCCTTGACAGAAGCACTAAGATAGTCTACACTAGTAACGAACTAACAAAAATGAGAGGCCATTTTTCAGCAGGATGCACTTGGCATAAACTTACAGAAAATCCCAGTCATTTAGAGGGTCCTTTTATGTGCAGAGCATGCAAATTCCAATGTATGGATAGTGACTCTGCGCTCTCTACCTTAGGTCACGCCCACCCACCCTTCAAGATTACTGGTGCTAGGAAGATAGATCAGAAGCTAAATAATACTGGTACATTCACATCATCAGAGTGGAAAGGCTTTCTCGGCAACATTAGGTCTCTGCCGAAACATGCCTTAGAATTGTGGGACTGGTTGGCTCTGAGAAACCGGACCTTGGCTTTTTAACCAAGACCTGGTTAAAGCCCGGTTCCACCCCTGCAATCTCTGTGGCACTCCCTGAAGGATATAAGTTACAAAGACTAGATAGACAACAAACGGGTGGAGGAATAGCCATTGTATACAGAGATTGGGTGACAGTTACGGTCCTGGAGGAACTAAGTAACGACAAAATTGAGATCCTTGTGTTTCAGTTAGATCTCACCCCTCAGTTGAGTTGGAAGGGAGCTTTAGTTTATCGCCCTCCTGGCCCTATGGCAGACTTCTCAACTAAATTGGTGGAATTAATAGCGCCATATACTATATCTACTTATAATTTTCTCCTACTTGGAGATTTTAACATCCACAGTGAGCGAGTGGACAATGCCGAAGCACAGGCTTTCCTTGCCGACCTAGCACCTCTAGGTGTAACTAAGATTAACGACGGTCCCACTCATACAGCGGGCACACCCTGAATATTATTTTTACAAACTCTCCCCGTATTACTCTCCCCGGAAAATTAGTTGGTCAGACTATGCTTTCATTGATTTTAAGATTAAGGGACCCAGAGATCCGGAAAAGCCAGGCGCTGCCTTAAACTATTCATTCAGACAGTGGCATAAAGTTACCCCTGAAGCCTTTTCAGCAGTCTTCCCTACCACTTGGGATGGGGAACTCGAAAAATTAGAGGCAGGGCTAGCTCCCTTTAATGCTTTAGCCAAAGCTGATATTGATCAACTTGCACCTTTGAAAACCTCTATGGGTAAGTCAAGACAGGTTCAAGCAGCTTGGTTTACTGCGGAATTACGCATGGAAAAAGGACACTGCAAAAACCTTGAGAGGCGGTGGAGACGGTCCCATGATATTGGTGACAAAGAAAAATACAGGACTATACTTGCTCAATACCATAAAAATATTAAAATTGTCCGGAAGACTTCCATCGCATTGCAGCTAACCAAGGCTGGGCATGCCCCTAAAGTACTATACGAGATCCTCAAGACCTTCACAAACCCTAAAGTGTGTGATATAGAGGAATCTCCATCTCAAGCCTTATGTGACACGATTGGGGAATATTTTGAACAGTAAATAGAGGCCATCTATGATAAAATCATCACAGCTGGCAATCTGAGTCCAACTATAATTCATGAACTTCCCCAGACATAAAGAGGACACATCTAACGAGCTTCCCACTTCTGACTTGTGATGAAGCGGATGCTCTATTACATACCTTCAGATCAGGTTCCCGCTTTGATGTTATACCAGCAAAAATATCGGCGAGCCTTTCAAAACAACTGTCTGCCCCTATTTGTTACCTTTTGGATGCGTCACTAAAGGAAGGTTATCTACCTGCAGAATGGAAGGCAGCACAGGTCATTCCACTACGCAAAAACACCAAGGCCTCCATGAAAGATCTTTCTAATCTACGACCTATATCTCTCCTCCCGCTCCTGAGCAAAATGCTGGAAAAACACATCAACATACATCTATCAGCCTATGTCGAAGCGTCAAATTGCCTGGATGTGTCACAATCGGGCTTCAGGCCAAAATAGTACTGAGTCAGCCCTAGTGGCAGTCACTGACAATATTAGGACATCACTTGACAGAGGTCAATCCACCGTATTGGTGCTTTTAGACCTCTCGGTAGCATTCGACACTATAAACCATCAAATTCTGCTCAAAAGATTAGAGGAGTCCGGGCTATAAGATAAGGCACTGCAGTGGAAGACCAGCTTCCTTTCCGACCGTTCCCAGACAGTCAGCTTGGGCCCATATATGTACAAGTCTAAGAAGTTGTCCAAGGGAGTACCACAGGGATCGTGCTTAAGCCCTACTGTTGAAAATGGCAATGTATAATGTACATAAGCGGCGTTCATTTGTGTTCACTGTACCCCTTTGTTGTAAGCAGAACGGATATCGCTAAACACTGACTGTGTTATCCCGCCAGCATAGACCCATGCACACACGTACACGACAGCCATTTTAGGCACCATGGCCTCTCTGCCCGTTTGTTGAACCCCCGGCACCCCTCCCCGCGCACACTGCTCATGCATCGGCCATAAGACCCTCTCCCTCTGCGTGACCCTGCCCTAGAAGTAACCCTCCTGCTTGACCCACACCCCCATTTCCTCCCAAGAGCACCCTTCCCCTCAGCTGATGAGCCCCCCCCAACTGCACTTGGCCCTTCGACCCGGTCCCAAGTCCTAAGACTAAGCCTCGTGGATGTACACCCCCTCCTTTTTTCTGCCCAGCATAACAAAACCGTGATACACCAGCCGAAGTCCCCGATCATATCGCCTGCCCAACCTTTGATCTGATCATCCCCTCCTGCCCTCGTGTCCTGTAGGAATGTCCGGCTGAGAGATCACAATCTCTTGTTACATTCAGGAGGGGAGAATGACATCTGAGCGACTGGTATGGGAATAGGCCTGAAGCTGGGATTCCAAGCATGCTTCTTCCTACTTCAAAGCGTCTTTATTGCAATAAGGAATGTTTTGTGCATCATAAACATGTGTATAAAAGACGAAGCCTCAGAGAAACTTGTTAGAGCACCTCCTGAAGACACTATGCGAGTGTCCGAAATGACAGGCTCTCCTCATGAGAAATAAACTCTGTTCTTGTTTTCCTGCTTCCAGCGCCCGTCTCTTTATTTGGTAATTGTTCAAGATGGGAACTAAGAGGCGTCCTGCGCCAGCAGCCTGGGCATCAGGTGTGTTATGGGCTGACTTTTCCACAATTGGCGTCCCAACGCGGGGTCCATCAGCGACATAAGGTCCGGTAAGAGAGGTCCAGACGATGGAGTGAACATCTAAACGATTGGAGTATACCTGCCTTGAGAGGGCCCTCGTCCGGCTGCCGATTGAATGAACTTCACCGATTCCGAACGGACCTCTCTCAAGTGACCTACTGTCCTGACTGGAATCCCACAGGAATGCTGCGGTAAAAACATGGAGAAAGAGAACGATTGGGCGCTGGAAAAGGGAAGGCGAAGAATTGCCCACACGGTCCGGTCCGGGTAAGGTTAAGTAGGACGTCTTTACGTCCGATTGGTAGGATGGCTTTATCCATCTGATTGATTGATTGATTGTACTTGAAGTATTGGTTCTCTTTGAGACATTTTCTATTTGCAAAAAGCGATGAATAGGAACGTTCCCCTCTCTTTGCAAATAGTTAAGGATAGGTAATGCAGACGTTTGTCCCCCATTGTAATCCGTCATGCCTATCTTTCTCCCCACTGATTGTTTGTTATCGATTTTTATCGATTATTGCTCTTTGAGATATTCCCTGTCTACAAACAGGGAAGAATAGAAATATTCTGTCCCCTTTGCAGATAGTGAAGGATAGGTAATGCAGATTTTTGTCCCCGTTGTAATCCGTCATGCCTGCTTACTCCCCACTGATTGATTGATTGTCTGGACATTTATTGTTCAAGGAATAGTTCTTTTGAGGTATTCTCTGTTTGCAAATAACGTAGAAAAGAAATATTCTGTATAATCTTTGCAAGTAGTGAAGGGTAGGTAATGCGGACCTTTGTCCCCCGTTGTAATCTCTCGGGCCTATCTACTCCCCACTGATTGGTAAACTAGTTCCAACCGGACCATTTATTAGAGGTAGGTCATCTGGCACGACCAGAGGGCACCCCTAATAAAAAGGACATATGCAACAATAACGAAGTAATCACCGTATCCTGTTAACAGAAAATTTAGCATGAAACACGCTAGGAAAAAAAAGGGAAGAAATAAATAAAAATAAAAAAAAGCAAAATCAGTAGGCCACTGATGAGTTTTTTTGATTTCACTACAAATAGGAAAAATGTTAGAAATAGCTCACGATAAAACACATGATTTCGCTAGAGAATAAGAAACGTTAGAAATAAGCCTGTAATAAGAAACATGACAATGGTGAGAGAAGCCAAGCCTGACATCACGACAGCCACGAGGCAACTAGGCTTCACCACCCCTCACTGCTCTAAACATGTCTGTCCCCCCCCCCGCCTGCCACGCCCCAATAACTGTAACATGAGAAAGATACAAGTCAGCAGATACCTACCCCCATTCTGGAAACTCCCGAAGTGCAACAGGTCCGCGGCTACGCCCATCCGGAAGACGAGATCTTCGGCACGTGTAGGGCAGGTCCTGCTGCCAGCCGTCGGCCGGAGGTCGTCGCTTAAGGTGGGCCAGAAGAGGAGCCGAGGCCAACGGGATCCGGGCGTCCCCTCTTCTTTCTTCAATAATGGCTGCGACAACGCGGGGGGGATGTCTTGCCCATGCCACCGACCCCCCCCTCCTCGCATCTCCTGATCCAGCCACGGCTTGGTATGAGCTCCCCGTTCGGCCCTGAAGCGGCGCCTTGCAGGCCAACGGGGGGGGGATGTCTTGCCTATGCCTCCGACCCCCCCCCTCTCATCGCCTGGTCCGGCCATCATGAATATTAGCGCCGAGAAAAACGGCGTGGGGTGCGCTGGGAGGGAGAGGCGGCGCGAACGAGCCTCTCCCACCTCCCCAGGTGGAGGCCCCTAGTGGCACCCCCAACGCTCCACTCACCCGACGAGGGTTCGCCCACTCGTAAAATGGCGGTCGACCATGCTGGAGCGGGCCCGGCGTGCAGAGATGGCCCGGTTGCTTGTTGATTAAGAAATGAGTCCCACAATCAAAAGTGTTCTCCTCGACTTTGAAGATTCTATAAAAGCCACGGGGGCCCCCGACCCCCGCAGACACCCCCGATGGGGAATGACTGCCATGATTGCCCGCGGAACGATGAAAATGTAGCCGCGAGACGTCGGCACTCTCATGCGGACGCCAGCCTCAGTTTGAATGACTAAAATCCTGCAGACTACAGTTCGGATCAGTTCCGGTGAAAACCCAGTATGACCCGGTAGAAAAAATTGTTGCCTCCCTCCCCCTTTGACTGATGGTTCGTACCGCCGATCCTTTCTGTTGCCCTTTAACGGAACTTTTGGACTGCCGAAAGAGGCTCTGGGCCAACCACGAGTTGGTGGAGATTTTGACTATGCCTGGATCTGCCTGGCTGCACCCAAAATGGCGCTGGTACAAATGAAACTTTCAACTCCTTGTTGTACCCCGATTGCTCAGCCTTGGTGTCATGAAATATGTATGCAGTTTTTAAACACAATGAATTGATATGGGATGGGTACTGATTATGTGTTCGGACAATGAATTGAAGTGAGATGGGTACTGATTGAACATTCGGACAATGAATTGTTGTTAAGTTTTGGCGCATCATGATTATTGAAAGTTCGAATTTCAACACTTATGATACTCGCTCACACTGAAGTTTCGATATGATTTTATTGTACTTGTCGCACTTTTTATTATGAAATCAACGACCACCGACTCCATTAGGTTTTCCACTAATAAGTATCCCCACATGTACAGTTCCAGCCTACTCCGTGGCCGGCCCACGGGGTTGGAGGCCCGTATTTATGCACCGACATTTTTATTAAAGATTTTTTGGAAAAAGCAAACGTAGTTGTCACGTGTAAATTGGTAAGTTTCGAATAAATGACCACTATTTCCGATATAACTAAATTACAGGTGAAATGGCTCAGCTCGATTAGTTAAGGGTTAAAAAGTATTGTACGCAGAAATATTGCAAATATGAACGGTCCAGGTTTTTGTTGTATGTATTTTGCATTTTTGTACAGCCTAAAGCAACCGCTAAAGATCCTGGTATTTAGCCTAAACTTTATATGCTACCTATATCAGGAAAGTTGTTTTAAAAATGCCCCTAAGTCGCCCCGAAGGAGTGCCACCTAACCCCCCCCCTGGTACGAACGACAAACGACCCCGTACCACTGTAGGTTATCACTTTTCCTCAAAGGAGAGCACGAGCTCGCCCCCCCCCCACGTTGCACCGACTGCCCTTTGTTCTGACCCCCCCCCCTGCGCACGATCCGTAATACCACACTTGGGCGACCTATGCTATCCACAGGCTTCCGATAATCATCTCTCCCACACTAAATGGTCCACCTGGGCTTAAACGCCAAGTTGGAAGGGACTGCGTCCAGTGGAGATAGCCCGAGTATGTAGTAAGTAAAAGCCTTTTCGAGTTTATGCGCGCTGATGTGTATTTAAAATGCTGCCCCCGCCCCCCTTCTTTTTCCCTCTTTCTGCAGGTCAAATCGGAACGTCGACTAAAGTACGAAAAGGAAAATGGTGATCTAGCGGACGAAGATGGGAAAAAGGGGTTCGATTATGGTACCTACACACGACGAGCGAACAATGGCTATTTCTCTCCTTGAACTTAGCGCTTGGGAGGACAGCCTGAAGCGGAAACTACAAAATATGACTTCGCTTGGCACCCCGAATAATACAACCAGGAATGACGTGCACTAATGAATAAAATTCCTACATTTAACTAAATAGGGAAAGTTTAAGGAATATTCCGAGGTGAGGTTTACCCAAGTACCCTCCGCTTGGAGGACTAGGAATGTTGCCAGTGTTTAAAATCTACTACCTCCTTTCGCACCCTCATAGACATGAAACTCAAAGCTGCCCCATTGTTCTCACAACTGACACCCACTATTGCCTCAGCCTGGAAACACCCTAGCCCGACCAGGTTAGTTCTTGACCAATTGCCAAAGGCGTAAGTGTGTGCAACCAAAGCCACCAGTGAAGGCAGCCGACGATAAAAGAGAAGGAAAAAGGTAAAAAGAGCTTAGGATGTGCAGCATACAGGAAGAGATCATTTTGGCCAATGACTGTTCTAAGTTTTGTCTTGGATTTATTTTGTATATAATACATGTACTGTCTCCCCCGTCTGAGTTTGTGTGTACGTAATGTATGGATCTACGTCGTCCCTCTGCCTGTGTTTCCGTATTACTTGACCCCTGCTGTTCTGTGTTGTGTGCGCACTGAATGACCCATTATTGTACACGTCTCTCTCTCTCTCTCTCTCTCCATGTCATACGTGTACCGAATGGTTCGTTTAGAGTGCGGTCTCTCTCTCTCTCTCTCTCTCTCTCTCTCTCTTTCTCTTTCTCTCTCTCTCTCTCTCTCTCTCTCTCTCTCCCTCTCCCTCTCCCTCTCTCTGAGGATCCCCCTGTTCCCTCCTCCCTTGTATGGTAACGTTGTGCCCCACCGGCACAAACCTAATTGGGTCACAAAGGTGTTCGGCAAAATTGACAGGAACTAAAACGATTGTAACTTGCCATATTACTACCTCTCCTTTCTGCAAACCGATAGGACCCGAGTTGGTAATGAAAGAAAGGACAGGTAAGACGACTGATGTCCCCTAATCTGGCCTTTTTATAGGGGGACTAAAACGCCAATGGCCTTCTGTTTTTCAGTTCGTTAGAAATGCAGTCCCCAATGCCCAGATTGCCTCACCCCTCTGCACTTAAGTGCGGATGTCCAAAGCGTCCTCGCTTCTCCCGATTGACCCCAGCTCCCTGTCCAAAGCATCCTAGCTTCCCTCGATTGACCCCAGCTCCCTGTCCAAAGCGTCCTCGCTTCTCCCGATTGACCCCAGCTCCCTGTCCAAAGCGTCCTTGCTTCCCTCGATTGACCCCAGCTCCCTGTCCAAAGCATCCTCGCTTCTCCCGATTGACCCCAGCTCCATATCAGCTATCCCCGAAGCGTAATTGATGACCTTGATTAACCGTCGCTCCCCAAGAAAAGCATGTTTAACCTCTGCCCCCTCTCATGATGTTAACCCCCTGCTTGCAAGAGTTTGCCGACCCCGAAGGGAAATGTAAGATTGTCAGTACTTGGGTTAAAAGGAAAAAGGGCGAGTCTCTACCTAAGGACTCGATTTCGAGTTTGATAGAATACACTGTCAATGGGAGTCCGATTTCTGTCCACGTACGTCGCGAATGGACGCCAAATAGGCTTACGAATTCAGTGGAAATGCCCTCCTACGTACTCCATAAGTGATGACTTCTGACTGTGAATGATGAACCCATCCCCCACCTACTTAGGATTGGGGACGGAATTGAGATGTATAAATGTCTTCTCCTGCCAGTCTTTCTAAAACTTGTTTTGTACCCAATCAAAGATACAATCACCGGAGGAGAGGAGCTGGACGTGACGCACAGCCTGGCCACAGATCATGAAGCACGTGTGACCTCGACCAAAGGTGGAATCACAGAGTAACGAGACGCGGGACGAGGCACCACTCTCAAACTCGTGAGATAAAGGAATGAAGGGCTGCCTTGAAGCCCTCGATTTGCTGACCCACTCGTGCCTGAAGTCCCCGTCCCTTTTGAGCCCGACTGATGGGCCTGCCTGCTCGTCGTCCTTTGCTCCTTTGGTCCCTTGGTGTGTTCAATGATCTGATCCCACTCCGCCCTCTCTTCCCTCGATTATTCAACATCACCCTTTTCGCATAATTTTTGACTCAGAAAAGAAGAGCAGCATTTAGATAGAATAAGGTTTTGCCACGGAAGAAGAAAGACACGCAGGTGCCCAGCATGAGGCACCCCTAAGAAGATCAGTTAGGAAACAGGACTGTGATCTAACAGCAGAGGACTGATCGCACCCTGCAACGCGTAAGGATGAATCCGAGCTGGACCTATAGCTCCACCGCCGGTGCTCAACAGCGCCAACGAAAGAAGACGGACTCTGATAAAAAGACATTGTGACGAAGACCCCCTTCCTGAACTTTCTGCCCACCCCTTGACTAATTGCTTGTATCGAACTGAATTCCTCCCTCAACCATTTTGTATTTCTTTCAAAAATGTTTTATCGGTCACTCATGTATTTAGTTTTCCAAAAGTCTCTTATAGCACTGACAAGACCCGAAGGTATCAGAGCACTTTTTACTGTATTTTGATGTCACCGGAGAGAAAGTCAGAACCTGATTCTATAATGTGTCGGAACCTTTTTCTTGATTGACCCCGACTAAGTATTATGCCGATCTCTAGACTTGTATGAATAACCCAACAAATGTAAAATCATATGTACCGCATTCCGCCAATCGTATCGACTGTATAGAAATGAACTAGCTTATGTAAAAAAAGCGGCGACTGTTGAAAATGGCAATGTATAATGCACATAAGCGGCGTTCATTTGTGTTCACTGTACCCCTTTGTTGTAAGCAGAACGGATATCGCTAAACACTGTGTTATCCCGCCAGCATAGACCCATGCACACACGTACACGACAGCCATTTTAGGCACCATGGCCTCTCTGCCCGTTTGTTGAACCCCCGGCACCCCTCCCCGCGCGCACTGCTCATGCATCGGCCATAAGACCCTCTCCCTCTGCGTGTCCCTGCCCTAGAAGTAACCCTCCTGCTTGACCCACACCCCCCATTTCCTCCCAAGAGCACCCTTCCCCTCAGCTGATGAGCCCCCCCCAACTGCACTTGGCCCTTCGACCCGGTCCCAAGTCCTAAGACTAAGCCTCGTGGATGTACACCCCCCCCCTTTTTTCTGCCCAGCATAACAAAACCGTGATACACCAGCCGAAGTCCCCGATCTTATCGCCTGCCCAACCTTTGATCTGATCATCCCCTCCTGCCCTCGTGTCCTGTAGGAATGTCCGGCTGAGAGATCACAATCTCTTGTTACATTCAGGAGGGGAGAATGACATCTGAGCGACTGGTATGGGAATAGGCCTGAAGCTGGGATTCCAAGCATGCTTCTTCCTACTTCAAAGCGTCTTTATTGCAATAAGGAATGTTTTGTGCATCATAAACATGTGTATAAAAGACGAAGCCTCAGAGAAACTTGTTAGAGCACCTCCTGAAGACACTATGCGAGTGTCCGAAATGACAGGCTCTCCTCATGAGAAATAAACTCTGTTCTTGTTTTCCTGCTTCCAGCGCCCGTCTCTTTATTTGGTAATTGTTCAAGATGGGAACTAAGAGGCGTCCTGCGCCAGCAGCCTGGGCATCAGGTGTGTTATGGGCTGACTTTTCCACACTACCTTATTCAACATCTATATTGCTCCCTGGGCCAACCTTATGAGGACATTTGGATTTGTTCCAATATCCTATGCGGATGACACCCAGCTCACCTTCTCCTTTGACAAACATTCTACCACAGCCCTAACCAACTTCTCTGCTGGCATGTTAGCAATATCTCAGTGGATTAGTACCAACTATCTCCAACTAAATGTCGGGAAAACAGAGATTATGTTTTTTGGAGAAGCCACCTTGTTATGGACACCAGAATGGTGGCCCAGGGAGCTGGGTGTCCCCCCTGCTTCGAAGTCATCAGTAAAGAATCTTGGGGTACGCATCGATCAGAGCCTAAATATGAAGGAGCAGGCGTATCAGATGGTTAGCTCATGCTTTCATGTATTAGGCCTTCTGAGGCGTGTGTTTCCATTTCTTCCTGACCACACTCGGAAGACCCTTGTCCAGTCTCTTGTTATAAGTCGACTGGACTATTGTAATGCATTACTGATCTCAGCCAATGAAGCTGCACTGGATCGTTTGAAAGTAGTGCAGAATTCAGCAGCGCGTCTGGTATTGAACGCCCCCTATAGATCTCCGTCAAATCTGCTGCTGCAGAAACTGCACTGGCTTCCGGTGCGCAAACGAATAATATTTAAGATCTGTTGTATTACCCATATGGCAGTTCATGGCAACAGGCCAACATACTTGACGGAGAAGCTGAGTCATTACACTCCCCTTAGAGACCTACTATCCAGCACCAAATCACTTCTTAAAGTCCCACGCATTTACAAAGCTAGGACCGGGGGAAGGCTTTCTCCTACCTTGCCCTTCGGAATTGGAATTCACTCCCGTTGGCACTTAGGCAGTGCACAGATTACCTTTGCTTTAGAAGGTCCTTGAAAACATTTTTATTCTAGAGGTTTCCCTCAGCATCGGCATCTTCCCCCTACTTGCCCGCAAGCGCAGAGATACCCCTTCGGGGGTGATTCAGGCGATATATAAGCTAAAAAATAAATGTTGAGATTCCACAATGGTTCTGGAGGTATTCTGGGTGGTATTACTCTTTTTAAGCCCTCCATAAAGGCTTTAATTACAGGAACTTTGAACATAGATAAATGCTTTCTGTTTTGTAAATATGCGGCTTCTGCTGTAAGGTGCAATTTAATGGATGTGTAGGCTAGACCAGCTTGCTATAGATGCAAAAGATAACAATGTTTTGTACAGATGCATCTAGAAGATTGTTTCTTGTTACAATAGACAACAAATATTTTCCATTTAGCTGCATAACAAGCTCTGGTAGTAAGTTTTCTTGCTTCTTTAAGAATAGGCATACAATCTGGTAGCAAATTTAAGTATCCCAACTCTATGACTTCAGGAGCCAAATCACTAAGTTGAGCTCCTTGGAGGTCTGGTTGCCTGAATTCTCCATGGTTCTGAGTGAGAAGGCTGGAATTGAGATGTAGCTTTTGAAGTGGAACCAATGATAGCTCAAAAGTGTGGTTAATCACGGTTGACGGGCGCAGGTGGGAGCCACTAATATTAGCATGAGGGATGTTTGCCTGAGCTTAAGAACCAGAAAGGGGAGCAGTGGGAGAGGCGGAAAAGCGTAGGCAAATATCCCTGACCAATTCATCCACAGGGCTTTGAGGGTGTGGGAACCTGAAGGCGAAGTTTGGGCATTTTGTGTTATCTACTGTGGCGAACAGATCTATTTGTAGGAATCCCCATTTTTGGAAGTATGGAAGGAGAATTTGGGGATGAAGTTTCCACTTGTGTATTTGTTGTCTCCTTCTGCTGAGAAGGTCAGCAATTTGATTGTTCACTCCTGGGAGATGTTCTGCGAGAAGATAAAGTCTGTGATGGATTGCCCAACACCAAATAGTCTGAGTGTGTCCCCCCTGTTTTTGTACATAGTACATAGCTGGCATGTTGTCTATGTGACCTAAGACAACTTTGCCTGTGAGCTGAGATTGAAAGGCTTTCAGCGCTAGAAATACTGCTAGACGTTCTAGGTTGTTGATGTGCAGACATTTGTGTTTGTTGTCCTAAGGCCCCTTAACAGTGTACTTGTGGTGATGGGCACCCCAACCTGTAAGAGATGCATCTGCTGTTCGCATGATTTGTGGAACAGGGTCGATGAAGTGCCGCCCTTTTGATAAGTTTGGTGTGTTCCACCACTGCAGAGAGGAATGGGTGCGGCTGTACACCAACACTAGATGTGTTAATTGACCCGGTGACTGATTCCATTGACGTGCTTAGCATTCTTGTAGGAGATGCATGGGTAGTCTTGCATGAGGCACTATTGCAATGCATGATGCCATCATTCCTAGCAGTTGCATGAAGGTTCTGGCTGGTAGGTATTGGTTGGTCTGAAACTGCAATACCAGATTTTGAATTCTGGCTGCATTGGGAGAGGCTAGAGTAGTGTGAATGTTGAGAGTTGCTCCTAGATAGGACTGTATTTGTAAAGGTTGAAGATGAGACTTTTGTGTATTGACCATAAAACCCAACTGGTTAAGTAGGTCTAATTAGTCTGAGTGTGTTGCAAACACTTTTGGTGTGTGCTGGCTTTGACAAGCCAATCGTCTAGATATGGGAAGACACAAATCTGTTGTCTTCTGAGATGAGCTGCTACAACTGCTAGGCATTTTGTAAACACTTTGGGTGCAGTAGTTACTCCGAATGGAAGTACTTTGAACTGATAGTGTTTTCCTGCTATCACAAATCTGAGATATTTGGGATGTGCTGGATGTACAGGAATGTGAAAATATGCATCTTTTAAGTGTAGGGTGGACATAAAAACGCCTTGCTGTAGCAGTTAAAGAACTTGTTGAAGTGTTACGATATGGAAGTGTTCTGACAGTATGTACCAGTTGAACACTCTTAGATCCAAAATCAGTCTTAAGGAGCCATCCTTTTTGAGTAAACTACAGAGAGTAAACTCCATAACCTTGATACTGTAACGGAACTGGTTCTATGGCCCCTTCTGTCAATAGAGATTACACCTCTTGTTTGAATATTTGTAGGTACTCTAACAAGAGTTTGTGAATGCAAGGTGGAATATTTGAAGGATTGGTGGTAAGCTTCAGGCAATAATCATGTCGGATAATGTCGACCACCCATTTGTCTGATGTTATGGATAGCCAAACAGAGAGAAATTGTTGAAGTTTTCCCCCTACAGGTGTTAAGTGATAGGGTGGAGTAAGGGCAAGTCACTGCTTGTTGGTGGAAGGGGAGCTATGCGTTGTGGCGCCTTTACCCCTACCGTTGAAATTGTTTCCTCTGTACCCTCCTCTATAAAAACCTCTAGAGGGAGAGGGTTGTGTGTTGGATTTGTAAGAGGAAGTATTAGGGTTGGAGGATGTGGTTTTGGACCTTGCTCTGTAAAAGGAATGGTGAAAGGAACCTCTGTTTGATGGAGACTGGAGTGCTCGCACAAACTTCGCCACTTCTGTATCTTTTTTTATCTTTTCTAAGGCTTCATCAACCTGAGGTCTAAACAGGTGTTGTTTGTTAAATGGAGTGTTTAAAATGGACTGCTGCACTTCAGGTTTAAACCCTGAAATCCTAAGCCAGGCATGTCTTCGTAGGAGAATGCTGGTGTTAATTTCCCCTCGCTGTAGTGTCAGCAGCACCTAAAGCACATCTTATGGAAGAGTTAGAAATGAGTTTGCCTTCCTGCACTAACTCTTGTGCTTTAATTTTGTGTTCATTTGGGAGATATTGAAGTAGTTCCATTTCGTCCCAGTGTACCCTATCATATCTGGCTAGAAGGCCCTGTGTGTTTGCAATACGCCAGTGATTAGTGGCTTGAGCAGCCACTTTTTTCCCAGATGCATCGATTAATTTAGACTCCTTGATTGGAGGAGATGCATCAGCAGATCGTTGTGAATTTGCTCTCTTACGAGCATTAGGAACCACTAACGAGTCTGGAGGCAATTGTCCCTTAACACCAGATCATATGGTGGGGGTTTATATTTTTTTATATATAGACTCCGTGGAGTCAAAACACGGGCACGTACAGGATCTTTAAATATATCATCAGCATGTCTCATCATGCCCTTTAACATAGGAAGACTCTGAGTTGTCCTTTGAGTAGACCCTAGAGTGTCAAATGCTAAAATATGTTCAGTATCTGGACTGATAAATATTTTCTTTAGTTTAGGGTCTAACTTTTACATCAATAGTTCCAGGATAGGTTCCGGGGTCTTTGAGAGGGTTTCTTTCATTTTCGATGCCAAAGGTTTGGGTGCCGAACTAGTCTTGCCTTTATGAATGGAAGATTTCGGCTCCAAATCATGCTTGTCTTTCGAAGCGGAAGGCTTTGGTTCCGAACCAGACCTGCCTTTCGGAGCAGAAGATTTCAGATTCGAAGATGATGACTTTGGCCGACTCGATCCCGAGCCGGAAGGCTTGACTGCTTGTTTCGGTGCCGGGCCAGAGGGGGGCTGTCAGAAAGACTGTCTTGGTGCCGACCATGGCCTGAAGGCAGAGGTGGTGCCAAAACCTTATGCTTGGTGGAAGAGGTCTTGTGGGGTAAAGGGTCTTTAGTACTCACAGTACCTGTCCCAGAGGCACGGCTTCAGACTCCAAGTCAATCTCCAGTTCAGGATCCGATTCTGCCGCAGAGAATGCTGCTTCCTCTTCTGCTGCCTCTTCACTTCAGATTATTCTCCTAAAATATCCGGAGTATGTTGAATGCTTTGGTGTTGCATTTCTCTTCGTCGAGCCCGACCATCGCGTAGAGTCTTTTTCGACCGGAAAGACTTACAGGCGTCACAGTCTTCTTCCTTGTGCTCCGGCGAAAAGGCTCAAGTTACAAACTTTATGTAGGTCGTGCAAGGATACTTGGAGTGGCACAGAGGACAGAATTGAAACAGTGTCCGTTCCATCGGCAGAAGGTTAGACCGACGCGGCTAGGCCCGGAGGCCGCCCCGATATTTCTGGCCAAAGATAGAGTGTTTCCCAATTGATAGGATATCCGGAGAATAGGGAAACCCTTACGAGAACAAAACCATCGAGGGTACAGTGGATTGCACACCAAGGGGAACCCGAAGGCGTTTTCTAACCGGTGAGCAGCAATACACGTCCGATTCCGATGGTGGAAAGAAACAATCTAACAAAGGAGTCAAAGCCCATGTCCACTATCACCGAAAGGAGGAGTCAGCTTACCTCATGACTGGGAAAATGTCTGAAGAAAAACAACTTGCAAACATCCAGATCCAACACTAGACGGCAGGAGTATGCAAAGCATGTGTATCTACAGCACACATGCCTCGAACATGGTTTTACTGGAACGACGCTTGGTTGCTAAATGATCAACATTAATTTGGGAGGGAGATCTAAGGCCATCACCTCTCAATCTTCAAGCCTGGAGGTGCAAGTTGTGCAGGCCCAGGTGTAGGGTCCTGTTGCTGTTACATGAGGTCCTCCCAAAGGGGCAGCCAGGTAGGAGATCAAATGTCCATGGCCCAAAGTTCCAGAAATCACTCTCTGCGGACCCAGTCGGAACCACTAGGACGACTTGGGCCAAGTTGCTCTTGGAGAGGTAGGCAGGAAGGCGTACAGGAGTTCTGAGCGCCAGTCTACTAAAAAGGCATCTCTGAACGGGGACTGCCTTGAGATCTCCTGTGCACAAAAGCCTGAACATGATGTGTTATCGACGGTTGCAAAAAGATTTAGTCAAGGTCCTCTCCATTGTTGGAAGATGCCCTGTGCCACCGCTGAGTGCAGCCGCCATTTGTGATCCGCTAGGCAACGCCAGCTGAGCTGGTCTATCCTGGTGTTTAAAAGATGCTACAATGTATTGTACGACCAGGGAGATGCCCTGAAGACTCAGCCATTTCCAAAGGTGCAGATACTATTGGCACTAAATAGATGCAATTAATTCCCGTATGGACTCTGTGATGCACAAGCTGGAACAACATGGACACCGACTGGATGAAACCAAAAACAGAATCTCTGAGCTGGTGGATGAAGCCTCAAACAGTAGACCACACCTCTCACAGATGGACAGACTCCTCAAAATGATCGCAGAGAAAAAAACGAAGACCTGGAGGCCCGTTCAAGGAGAAACAATGTCCACACCCTAGGCCTGGCAGAGTCGACAATTACAGGCCGCATGGAAGACTTCATAGAAACTCTCCTCATTAAACTGTTCGGGCTGAGGCATTCTCTGCTCACCTCACCGTGGAAAGAGCGCAAAGATCCCTGACCAGCCAGCGCCCGGACTACCTCCCCGCCCTGTCATAGTCAGATTTTTAAACTACAGAGACCGGGACACGGAGCTCCGCCTGGCGCCCGAGCGAAAGAAAGTGGAGTATGAAAACACAACCATATCTTTCTACCCAGATTTTACACAAACAGTTTAAGAAGCCAGGAGGAAATTCACTCAGGTCAAGAAAAAACTACAAGCTCAAAGCATCCAATACGCTGCGTTGTATCCAGCGCGACTTTGCATCTGGCACCTGGGGAAACAACGGGTATTCCAAAACCCACAACAAGTCGAGGACTATCTCAAAAGTCATCGGGGGTCATCGCCAGCTGGATCATCAACTGTGGTGCGGTCCCAATCACTGTCCCCATTATCGACACAAGTCTGAGCCTGACCACCAGAGGTCCCTGAACCCAACTTGGCCTATAGGGCTAGTTAAGGAACTTTACTCATGCTTCCGCTGTTATTGACTTCATTGTTGTGACTCATGAACATGGTTCGCCCGGCCCTTTGCCCTCCTCTCGGCACTGTTTCCAGCCTTACTGGCGTGAGGCGACAGACGGTTGGAACACCTGGAGGGCATTGGCAGATCGTGGGCCCCTAGCCTTACCCACTAGGGAGTACCCCCTGTACCTAAGTTTTGCTTGGTTTTTTCTTCTTTTCCTTGCAGTAATTGGGAGGGAATGTATGCCCGACAAGTTTGGGAAGTTGGTGTGGGAGGAGGGAGGTATGGTATGCCCTGCTTTTATGTATGATTCACATAGTGAACAAGCCAGACACTTAGACCTGTGGACTAGTTCCATTAGTCTGATACAATTTGATAATCCTTATATTAGTTGCCACTCAAACGCAATCTAACACAACCTGTATGACATGGAACATTTGTGGGTTAAATAATCTTCGCAAAAAGAGACAGATCTTGGGGTACATGAAAAGGTATCATGTGGGTGTTGCCCTGTTCTAGGAGACTCACCTGGACCCGTCTGTGGCCCCCACCTTTGCCACTAAGTGGGCCACGCATCGCTGCTTCTCTTCTTATTCCACCTATTCTAGGCGAGTCGCCATCCTTATCAAGCGCACCGTACCAGGTATCCTCGGTGGTACCATTACAGACAAACCGGGACGTTACTGCCTAATGTGGGGGCGCTTGGCTTCACACGATGTAACTATTGCCAACTGTTATGGGCCCAATGTAGATGACCCTACCATTCGCGCTACTTTATGGGGGGAAATCTTATCTGTGGGCTCCACATATCTACTCTGGGGGGGGCAACTTCAACACCGTTATGTATACCGAAATGAACAGATCTCATCCCACTGCCCTACACTACTCCCACATGCAGAAACAGCTGACTGATATTATCTCAGATAATTTCCTCCTTGACGCTTGGAGACACACACCCTACGACCAGGGTAGGGCACACATCTCTCGGCTGTACACTCCAGTTGGTCCCGCCTGGACTACTGGTTCGTATCAGCTGGTATGGCCCAATGGATAGAAAAGGCTGCACATATGGCGAGGACCTTCTCCGATCATTCCCCAGTACTGCTAGTACTCCTACGCCTACTGTACTCTCTCCCTATATTAACTGGCAGCTTAACCCCTTACACCTTCTAGATGCGTTTTTAGAACCAAGATCGAACAGGAAATTCAGGACTATTTTGAACGCAATATTGACTCTGTACCCAGCCTGACCACTGTTTGGGAGGCCTTCAAAGTAACAATCAGAGGCTCCTGTATCGCCAAAGGAGGGGGGTACTGAAGGACATTCGCCGTACCTTGAACCGGTTAGAACAGGATATTAAGCAACTGGAGCAAAGACTGGGTACAGGCAGGGGGACGAAGCAGACAAAGATCACTTGCGTGAGAAACTGACTGAGTACACAGAGACAGCTGATCGCAAATGTAAATTCTGCAGCAAATATTATACTGCTCTTCAATATGGTGAGGGCGATCGCAGGGCAAAGTTTTGGTGGGCTTAGTGAGACGACCGCCGTTTTCTAATCACGTGGCTAAAATCTATGACTCAAGAGGGTGAGATTCATAGAAATCTCCCCGAGCAACTCCACACATTTACACAATATTATAAGTCTCTGTACACGACTCATAGAGAACAATCTCTTGACCTCCTTGCTTATTTCGAGGACACGGCCTTAGCCTGGCTAGGTGACACGCAGCGGGAGTTCCTGAGCGCCGACCTGGAGCTAGATTAAATCACCACCGCGATCATTCAGATGAGGTAAGGGCGCGCACCTGGTTCAGACGGGTTACCAATTGAATTTTATAAAACCTACCTGACACAGCCAGCCCCCATACTTAAGGCGGTCTTCTACGAGGCCAGAGAGGAAGGACGTCTTCCACCCACTATGAGAGAGGCCCTGATCACTTCCCTGTTAAAGCCCGACAAACCCCCAAATCAATGCAAATTGTACTGCCCTTTGTGCCTAATTAATTGCGACACAAAAATATTGGCTAAAGTCCTCTCCAACAGATTAAATTTACTTATGGAAAGACTGGTCCTCCCAGACCAGTCAGGATTCATCCCCAACCGGGCGACGTCACATAACCTCTGCACCCTTCTTACAGTACTATATGACATTGACCCGGATAGTGACGCTGTTGCTGTATTCCTCAATGCTACTAAGGCATTCGACTCGGTCGAATGGAATTACCTTATTGGCACCTTGCGTTATATGGGAATGCAGCCAGCCTTTTTGGGGTGGATAGAATTACTATACTAACAACCCACGGCTACCGCTCTCCTGAATGGCGTAAGGTCATCCAGAATTTAATATTACCAGAGGTACCCGCCAGGGTTGCCCCCTCTCCCCCATACTGTTCGTGCTAGCTATAGAACCACTGGCTGCGAAGATTAGACATCATCATAAAGAACGAGCCTTGAATAATGCAGGTTCAACTCGTCCTGTTCAAATAAGGAGAGGCACCAGACAGGGCTGCCAATGCTCCCCTCTTCTATTTGCGATGTATATGGATCCGCTGATTCGAAGATTAGAGAGGTGCGAGAGGATTCCCCCACTGCATACGCGTATGGGACAATGTAAAGTGCTTGCATATGCCGATGACGTGGCAGTGAAAACACCTAACCCCACAGAGGCTATAGTGCAGGTCGAGATTGAGGCTACGAGATTTGGACAGGTCTCAGGATATGCATTGAATACTAGTAAGACGCAAATAATAAAAAATAATTATGTTGACTGCTCTGATCATGAGTGGTGCAGGCTGGAGTGTACTTGGGGGTAACCATCTCCTCTGACTTAGATACCCTAGTGGAGAAAAATATAACACCAATTCTGGCTAAAGTGAGGAAGGATTTGGATAGGCTAGAGAATTTACATCTCTTAATCGTGGGACGTACTAACATCGTAAAGATGATTATTTTACCCAAGTTCTTATATATCTTTAGAGCAATACCACTGTTGTTCGAACTCAAATGGTTTAAGGGATGTGAGCACATGATTAATAGATTTATTTGGGCAAAGGGAAAGACAAGGAGAGCGCTTAGGTATATGGCATTGCCTCGGGATAGGGGTGGATGGTCGTTACCGGATTTAAAGCTCTATTATTGGGCAGCGGCATTACAAAATATGGCAGGTCTTTTAGGAGGGACAGAAGCAGAAGGGCAGGATGAGTTTGGCACATTAGCAATATACAATTTAGTTATGGGAGCAGAAGCAGAGAACTTGTTTTTGAAACATACTGACTCTAGTTATTTCAAAAGGACACGATTTAAGACGATTTTGGCAGCATACAGCATTTGGAAAGCGTTTGCCAAAAGCTTTGGACTTGGGAAATGAAATGCTTATACTAGGATGAGTGCGAATCCTACTTTCCCTGTAGATATTTTTACGGGCTTGGTTTTTGGAGAATGGGGGAGGGAGGGGATAAGGATGATTGGCGATGTTAGGAGTACACAAGGGTTACTGCAATTTTCGGAGTTACAGACAAAGTATGGAATAGAGTCGAGGCATTTCTTCAAATTTCTACAAGTGAGAAGTTACATTGAAACAAAGAGGGGGGGACCGTCAAGGTTCGGTAAAATTCCAATTATGGATATTATACAAGCAGGTTCGGATTGTACGATTACGAGGTTCTACTCGGAACTGATAAAAGCGAAGCAGGACGACAGGGATAGGATGGCGGAGAAATGGGCGAACAAGCTCGAAATAGGAGAAGAGTGCTTCCATATATCGTCAGAGTTGGGGCACAGTATCTTATGCTCTGCATCCCTCCAGGCGCAACATTATAAAACTGTTTACCATCTATATTATACCCCTGCGAGAATTGAACAGTGGGGAGGGACTTCAGGAATTAGCTGCCCTAGATGTGGAAGTGCAGACGCTGATTTAGTACATATATTTGCGATATGTACACATTTGCAATCAACCCAAAAATATATTGAGAGATTCCTTAGTAGAGTGTTAGGTGGTGAAATCACTCTGACCCCTTCGATAATTCTCCTAGGTGTTATCAATAATGATAGGCATATGAAGGGGGGATATCTTATATTCGTCGCAATGGCAGTGTTGAGGCTATGTATAGCTTCAGCATGGTTAGACGCTATACCTCCAACATATCATCAATGGTTAGCCAGATTATTGTCGATATACAATTTAGAGACTGCAATATATGCTAGAAAGGGGAAAAAAGGGAGAAAGCTGGGGGAGCGAATTTGGGACCAGATTAGGCATTGGAAAGATGAATCTAATCTCTAGATTTGGATTTATTATGATGTGTGCTGTGCTGTCTTTTTCTTCTTTTATCTTTTTTTCGTTTCCATGTTGTTGCAGAAAAGTCTCATTTGATGTTTTATTATATATCCCGTTATTTGATATAATAAGAGAATAATGTAGAAGGTGATTCTTGTAATCAATTCGTTCAAAACATGTGTTTGTTTGTATAACATTTGATTCAAATGTCGTGTCCTGTATCAAAAAAGGGGATACAATTTTCAATAAAAATATAAAAAAAACAAAAAAAAAAAGAACGAGCCTTGATCTACCCTTCTAGGCAGCTTATAATTTCTTTATACGCAGACGATGTCACTCTCTACATAGCTGACCCCCAAGTTAACCTTAATCCAGTATTGCGAGAGGGGGTTAAGTTCGGAGCCATTTCGGCTATCAATGTCAATTGGTCCAAATCGGCGGTGTTCCCGCTCACTGACGCGATGCCACAATTCCCAATGGAATTTCCCTTGACATGGCGGTCGGGGAAAATCAAATATTTAGGCATCAAAGTCACTAGATGCAGAGAGGAGCTTATACGTGCTAATTACAGAACTTCTATTGAAAAAATCACTGACTGTCACGAAATGGCGGTCCCTTCCTCTCTCCATGGCAGGTAGGATATCCCTGGTTAAAATTATCCTATTGCCTAAACTGCTATACTTGTTTACGAATATACTTTACAATCCCGGCGCACACTTCTTTACCACACTCAGGTCACAGATAAGTTCGCCTGGTATGGGGAGGCAAACAAGCACGGCTGGGTCTGAACACTCTGTCTCTCCCTTTTTCTCAAGGCGGTTTTGAACTCCCTGACTTTGAATTATACTACCGGAGTGCGCAAGCTCACTTTGCTGTATATTGGCTGCACCCTCCAACCTTCATGCTCCATCTGGCGGTCGAGGAGGGCTACATGGCCCCCATACCTCTTTCTGGGTTCTTGTACGCTGAGGGTGGAGAGAAGGGTCGGGACCCCACGATGGTTGCAAACACAATCAAATCCTGGAGAAAGATAGCGGACAGATTAGGTGTGACAATGCTGTACTCCCCCAGAATGCCTCTACTTCATCACCCCTCCCTCCGAGTAACTACGGAACGGCAATGCAAGTCAAGTCAATGTTAGAAATTTTGCACTTCTCCACTTGGGGCGACTTATACCTGGGGGGTACCTTCCGCATACTCACTCCAATATGGAGGTTTTCATGTATATCATACTTAGGCAAAGTGTAAAAGTGGCTATCCCGGACTTCCCCACAGAGCCGCCCACACTACTCCCACTCCATATTCTTTTACAGGTCGAACCCCCCCAGACATGTCACTTCACTACTATATAGTCAGGCCCAGTTCCCACCACTTTCTCACTCTCCTAGAGCTTGCCTGGAGTGGGATGGAGATCTAGGTCGCCAGTTAACAGACGACCAGTGGGGATTTAGTTGCAAACATACACAAAATATTGTAGTATAGTTTTTACATAGGTTATATTACAACCGTCAAACTACAAAAACTCAAACTCAGAGATGACAACAGATGTGCCAGGTGTAAGTCTGAGGGTGCAGACTTTCTTCAACTTGCCTGGCTATGCCTGCCCGCCCATCCACTATTATTGGTAACGGGTTTTTTCAGGAATGTCCGACATGATCCACTCACCGCTGCGGGCATCGCCGGAGGTGGCCCTCCTAGGCTGCACACATGACTTTGGCCCTGTACACAAGAAGTTTATCGCCCTGGGCTATCTAATAGTGAAACGTAGAGTGGCAACCGCTGGGGTAGTGGCCGAGCCCCCAAATTTAAAGATTGGATACTAGACCTCACTACATGGCAGGAACAATCACTCAGCTACGCTGAACTTCTCCCCCCTTCTTCCAGACCCAAGGATATCTGGAGCCCCTTAACTACATACTTGCTGGCTGCGGCAGCTACCCCTTCTGACTAAGCAAGTGCTCCTGAAGTCGATGCTGGCCAAGCTGTTAACCCCCCCCTCTCCCCCCGAATAGTCTGAGACGTACTAGTCTGTACACAAAATGGGATGGTGCTGCCATGGGGTGGTGAGGGAGATGGGGGTGAGTGGGACCCTTCCTGGATATAGCCTCATAGCTGTCTAAGCTCGCTCAGTTGTTCTGTGATACCCCCTGATTAGTGTCTAGTGGTCGCTAATATGTGCAACATGTGGTACAGATTGCTATACTGTTTTATGCAGACTTGATTGTACTTTACGTAATCTCTTGTTCTCTACTTTATCAGATCTCATATGTAGCAAGGGCGGGTGGGTTGTGATGCCCCCGTTGGGGTGTTAGGATGCAGATCACAGATGTACTAATTCTGTTTTTTGATATGTCCTCCTGTATCGCTAAAATTCAATAAATACAATTTAAAAAAAAAACAAAAACATCATGTTGATGACACTGATATATGTATAGGAAGCATGTGTATCTACAGCAATGAAGATTACTTCTGTGGTATATATCAACAGATGTACAGGCCAATATGATAATGTAATTGCGGATTCTGAACAATGTTTTTAACATGTGGATTGGATGATTATTTTCTTGAATGATTGTGTGCGACTGGTTTGATGTAAGAGTTTGGTGTTACATATGGATCAGGACGATAGGGATTCAGAGATATATGAAAACGAAAGTACTGTACTACAAAAATGAATATGTACTAAATAATAAAATATGTTTTAAATAGGTCTGCTTCATGATAATGATTATTTATCCTTTTCAAAGAAATGGAGAAGTCTGGTTTCTTTTGATGCATTTTTCCTCCTCCAGGGGTGGCATTGACGTACAGAGAACAGGCATCAGTCTTGACAACATATTGTATTGTAATTGCATTTATGTCGCGCTTATTACCCCATAAGAGGTGTCGAAGCGCTTTTTCGGCAAGTAGCACGCTACTCCAGAACCCATAAAGGATTAGTATTGAATTAGTATAATGAAATATGAAAGTAATTTGAGTGGTGGATATTATGCAATCTCAGCGTAGTTGTAGGCCCTGGAGTGGGGTTGAGAGATGTATTTGGCTTTAGGTACTGATACGCTAGCAAAAAACAGACTGGAATCCCCCTCAAATGCCCGGAGGCGCACCAGGGTGGTCTGGTACAGTACAAAAATTCCACAGCATAACCTCTTTATGGATGGGCTCTAGAACTCAGTTTAGATTGGGATTACATCTGGGAACTGGGCATCTGGGAACTGTTCCAAAGCCAGAGAGCAAGGACACGACTTCAAATTCTCAATATTTATATTGTGGACCCAATGTCACTTCAGGGCAGGACTGATCTGATGTGGAGCCACACAAAGGCCACCTACCGGCTTACAAGGTTATTCCTGAAGAAAAATCTCTGGATCTAGTCTGGTGGTATTCAGGCGATGAGGAATCTGCAGTTAGAAGTATCCATCAGAAATGTACGTGTGTTCATTTTTCATGCAGGGGAAGAATGAACAAAGTGGTACTCAACCGAAAGAGTTAAAAAAACTGAATATACAAAGTTCTGATTGTAAAAAGATTATTATACAATAACAAGTTGGATGAGAAGATTTGTTTCTATACGTTCTTCTCATTCCACTTTGTCGGCACAGAGGTCCAAATGCGCCGTCATATCTATCCTTTTATATTTAGTTATGAAAATTCCTATACATTTTTGTCATTTCTTTTTTGGACCCATATTTTTCTGCTGTTAATTTCGGCTGTGCCAGGGTTTCTACTTTGATGGACTGGAACCATAGGCAAGCCAGATTTTCGGAACATTGAGAAGGCAGAATTTTACATTCCGTGAATCGGAGGAAGGATCCTTAACATGAGGGATGTCTAAGTAATACAGGAGGACTAGATCCATGCCCATTTTTTGGGATCTCTCTGGAATATGTTTTATGAGCAAAACATGTAAATTAAACTAATTTACATAAGTGATATCCCTGCAAATGTGGCACAGATATGTCCCCATACATCTACATAGGATACCCTTGATATAAATAGTGAAAACTCATGAAAAACTGCCAGGGCTCTGACCCTCTTGGAACAAAGCTGGATATCCTTGCAGATGGGGCCTTTAATGCATCATATTAATGAAATTGAAGACACACCAAGAAGAATGTAAAAAAGAAACCTTTTATTTTTCGAAGAGGGTTTAACATCAACATGCAGGTTCAGCATGAATAAAAAGTATTGCACCGCTATTATGTGGCAAAGGTTCAAGTTTCTAAAAACACGTAGCACATCCCACACTTTATTCACCTCCCTCCCCAGGCACAAAGTAATCGATGTGTAGCCTGGCAACGAGGAAAGAAAACTGCATCCGCCCACTCCTCCCCCGAGATATGTCACAGCATGAAAACGCACACACATCTGACAAGTCTTCTAAAAGTTCAGTCGATACACCCAGCAAGATAAAATCAGAGAAAAGACCTAACTTTTCTTCTCCCCAAACCAGCACAAAAACATGTATAAATCGCGTATCATTGTCTCTTGGACATGACGTGCTCAAGTAACTCTTTTCACGCGCCACCACAGAAACAACCACACTGCACAGGCACTGCAATGCACAAGGGCCACCTGGTGCACAGATCTGAAGGCTCTCAAGGTGCAAAAACCTAAAAAAAAAAAAAAAGTGCAATGCCAATAGTGTTGGCCCTTCTTTTCAATGCTATGGCGGACATTAGGATCATATTCCAACTCTGGCCAATGAAGGATCCAACAATGGTGGTCCATGGAGAGCTGTGCATGCAAGGGTGCAGATACCAGGACGCACTGAGTGGCAGCTTCAACAGGCGACTCCTTGAACTGGGCAGGCCCTGGTGTTTGTGGTCTGAGTCAAGACCCCTTTACAATCCTGGAACCGGAACAATAAAACTTGGACTGGCGCTGGATTGCGTGACACTGCCTGTGTGACCTCATTAATATGAAAAACAAGGGGACCAGACTCTTTCCACCAGTAGAAACCATCGCAGTTCACAAGTGTATTTACAGTAAACATCATCTGTCGCTTTTCGACATACTACTCGATGGTACAAAAAAAAAATCTAAATAAAATAACAAAAAAATATATACCGTTCAAGCATCCTAAAGGAATGCACTGGTTTGAATTATTTCTATTTACTAGGGCTATTAGGGATAGCACTCCTGCACACTCACAAAAAAACCTCACGCCAAAAAGGAATCGGGAAGATAAATTCAAGTTCTGATAAACAGACTGACTCCACTGTGTAAAATGTAAAGAGAGAGAATATTACCTACTTTCTCACTCCCCTGCTATTGTGTGTTCACTGGTGTCAGATGGATTGTAAAAAAAGGAGGTCATATATTGGAAATATTTCTATCCTGATTCCATATCTAATTTTCTCTACCATGTCACAGAGGCTTACTCACTAATGTGTACACTTTCCTGGAGGCAAAGAATCAGTGGGTAAGAAAATATCGTGTTATACTGTACAAGACCCCTAAAAGGAGTCTTGCCCAATGCTTTAACCAAGCTGTATGCATCACTTTTGGTTTTGGTGGAAGTTTCCGTGCTACGGATTAAGATCTATACCACAAATTGTTTAACTGATACTGTCAGGCCACTTCTTTCAGTTTATCACCTCTTCTACACTAGTAAGCATCGATGCAGTGCCATTTTCCTAAAAGTTATTATGCCCATCACTGTTTCTATTATTCACCCAATGCCAAGATACTGTTCTCAATTCTGTTGAGGCTTTGTTCCTGGTAGGGCCCTTCCTACAAAAAATGTCAAGATCTGATAAACAGGAAAAAAAAGGCTAACTTGAGAATCATATTGGATATTCCCATACCTTACATGCATGTTCAGTCTTCTCAAGCCCTAACGAGGAGACTTTTGCCCTCCCATTTCCTTGCAATCTTTCAACCAGTTAGGAGGAAAGAAAAAAGCAGTCAAGGATGGCCTTAAAGTCTTATGTACTTCAACAGAGTATGTTGCCCGCCTCTTGAAGCCCCGTGGACAGGCCTATCTAGATCAAAGCAAATGCAAACAAGAAGGGGGACACCCAGAACGACAAGACCACAAATTGTGGACTGGGCATTCTGTGGGCAGGTTTTACGACTTCTACCCTCAAGGGTCAATCAGTCTACAAAACCTTTTAACTTGAGGCTTTGGTCCAGAAAGATCATTTCATTTTCGGATGAGTTCATTTCATCCTAGCGACCTTTTGGGGCAATGCTACAACTTCCAGCCCACTTATCTTTTAATGCTATTCAACAAAGGCCCCATTGCTTAGCCAAAAGTCTAATTCTCTATGTTTGTTGATGTATAAAGATGAGAGGCTCAGTTCTAAGGCACCCATATCAAGGCATTAATGACAGGCAAAAAGTCAGATGAATCGAAGTCATGGGTTGTGTGGCATTCACCAACTGCATAAAACTGCAAAAATGATGTACTAAGAAGATAATGAATGCCTACCGGATCAAGTATGCCAAACAGGGGAAACTAGTTTGGTACTTTGTTGAAATTGTCTGGAGCCGAGATACAGTTCGAGTTTTTCTGAGCATGTCTCTTATTTGCGCTCACTCCCTCCGCTAGGCCCAGCCAACTGCTCCACTCCACCGAATTCCAGGCTTGGCTAGACATCCTTCCCCTGCCCGAGCTGCCTGCACCATTCCAATCTTGACTCTGGTGTGTGATGGCTCTCACACTTAAAGCCCCCAAATGCTTCTTCACCACCACCACCACCACCCACAGGTCCATTCTTGACTGCTCAATCACTTCTTTGAGATTCAGCTCCCCTTCCCTCCTGCTGCTCTAGACACAGGTGCCTCTCTGTCCCCCTCTTTGGCCCAGTCATCTGCTCTCCCATCCTCCTTGCCTCCATCTATCTGTTGTACATCTCCTCTAGCTGCCTGCTCTTCCGCTGCTCTAGCATAGGACTGCCTGCTCTTCCACTGCTCTAGCGTAGGACTGCCTGCTTTTCCACTCCTTTGGCCATGGGCAGCCTGTTCTTCTACTCTTCTGGTCTACAGCTGCCTGCTCTTCTACTGCTCAGGTCTACAGCTGCCTGCTCTTCCACTTCTCTGCCCTACAGCTGCCTGCTCTTCCACTTCTCTGCCCTGCAGCTGCCTGGTCTTCTACCCCTGTGGCCTCCAGCTGCCCGCTCTTCTACTGCTCTGGCCCTCAGCTGCCTGGTCTGGGTCAGAGCCGCCCACTCTGCTACTTCCTTTTCTTGACGGTGACTTCTATCCCAATCGTCTGGCACCTCCTTCTCAAGCCCACGTGTTGGTTTAAGTTCTTATTACTCTGGCTCAGCTTTCGGACTGCGTTTCCCTGGCTCGGTTGTCTACTCCCCCTTGTCCCTGGTCTCCCTCTCTTCCACTCCTCCGGCTCGGTTGTCTACTCTTCCTACCCTGACTGGGCTGTCTGCCCCCCCTCTCCTTGGCCGCCAAGTCTCTTAGCCTGCTTTCTCCTCCATTCTTCTAGTTCAGATGACAGATGTTGTGCGCCTTGGATAGCTGTGTGTCTGCTAACCCACTAGTAAGGCTCTTCTGTGACAGGCTATCCGCTCCTCAGGGTAGGAGCCCCCCCCCATGCCTTCCAGCTCTGGGACTGCGGCTCCTACTCTGAGTCAGTACACCCCCACACGTCTCGGATTCATGGGCTGGTTGGGCCTCGGGCTCTTGGCGGAAACCCATCTCCATTTCCTCATACTGGAGCACTCTTGCATCTCCCGCTTGAAGCCCCCTCTCCCATCCTGGTGCCTTTACTTATCGCTGTCCCACATTTCAAAACGCAGGTCTAAAAAGAAACAGTGGCACTGGCAACAAATTGTGATGGCAGAATTGGGAAGCACTGAAAGAGGAATAACAGCAGCAGAACAATGAAGGAAAGCAAGAAGCCCATCACTGCCTCAAGTAGGACGGTAGACCGACTTGGCAGCCGCTAGCCATATTTCATGTCTCTTTGGCATTGCTACTTTGTAATGACTATTAGTCTGAAGTATTAGGTGGTTCCCACTGACAATCTGATGCGTCCTAGCTCATCGTGAATGCGGTGGTGTATTATTTTTCAGTGGGCCATGACAAGGAGACTAACAGTTGTCCATATGCTCCCCCTGCAGCCCATGGTCTCGATAAGGGTGTCTGAGACGAGAGCTCAGTGGTTGATCTGCATAGTGGTGTAGTGTTGGTTAAAGTCGATAACTTACAAACTAGAGGCCAAAGGCTGATGCACAGCAAGAGGGATGCAGGGCAATGGGGAAGGGTTATAACTCTAACAGCTTCACGTTAACTTTGACCAGTCACTTCTGGGCAGTGTGGAGCCTGTTAAGAGTGTCATGTTGGCTTACCGAAAAACAAAATGTACAGTCCCTAAAATCATCATCAGCACACGCAGCCCTTGTGAAACTTATGGGTGCATTCGACTTGCTAAAGGATTTTTTTTAAACGCTTACAAAACAGGGATCCTGTCAAGCACAACACTACCCCAGCTAATCTGCCCTAGACTGCCACTTCCTCCAGGAGTGCTCTTGCAGGTGGCTTCTGTTCAATCACACTCAGAAACCAACACGTTCTCCAGATTCACAACGCACACACACTGACACACACACACGTAAACAAAAACTCGGTTGGATGTCGGTGGTAACAAAAGCAGCAAGTTGGTCCATCAGTGAAACCCAAGCTTACAGAATCAGTTACAGGATGGGAAAAAGGTTACAAACAGAAGACGAGGCTAGAAACTAAGATGGAATCATGGGGTAGGATCGGCCAATCAGAAATTACTTTACACGGTGGTGGTTGAAAGAGGCAGTTTGGATAGCAACAAAACATCCTGCCCTGTAGAAACATCACAGTGTTAATGTACAGACCCAATGATGTCCTTGTGGCTCAGCGAAAACCATCTTTTTTTATACATAAACAACGAGGAGCTTGCAGGCGACTACCCTATTTGTGTGAAAAGACATTTTATAAATGTGTGGCAAAAAATAACAGATATGCATCAATAAACTTAACTCAAGATTGTACCCCCTTCAGTAAGCAACTGCAAAACACATTTGAGGCGAAATCCGAGTAGGGTCTCAAGTGTGTGGCAAGAGGTTACAATGTCACCTCTGTATCTCTCTATGGGACCGCCATCTTTGGATTTGGCCACACAGTTTTTTGTTTCGAGACGAGTTCAACAAGATTGTATTTTGCATCATATGTAGGGTAAAAAAAAATATATTTATGAAGACTGTACTATCTACAGGATCCTGCGTGGAGCTAGCCACGATCAAGGATGGCAAATGTGCAGTACCACACCTATGGAAAAGTTGAAAGACAATGCTATGCGCCATCTAGGTTGCCAATCCATGCAGCGTGAACCACTGAATTCAGTAAGAGTTACGGGGAGGTGCTCATTCATATACCTGCAATGAGGGCAATCAGGTGATATGTGACCTTGGCACGAGATGCTGTAGAAAATGACCTTTAGCTCCTACCTAACCTCGCAGGTGATTGAAAACCATTGATGCAACGTAGGCCGTTTCCTGGCTCACATCGGTACGCCCTTCTCACTGCAGCCGAGCTGCATGGATTCACGACTGTGACATCAGACCTGGTTAGAGGGTGGCGGGCAGGCCACTCCATCAAAAGATGGCCAATGTCCCGTCTGAAATATTACTAGTGCATTGTAGTGTTTAAAAATGGCGGACAGGACATCCGCAACGTTTTGATGGAGTACTGTGTCCGCCAAACTCTGGGGTATCCAGACACTTTATTTATTGAATTAGAAGTTTTACAAAGGGTAAATGTTTAAGCTTACAGATGCAGAGCACCTGCCAGTCTTCGGAAATGAACAGTAAAATGAAAGCATAAAAGTAGGAAACCCATGCCATAAGGCACTTCCCGATGCCCACCTCTACCTCAGGGCGATAGGCCACAAACTTTGCAGATGACCCAAATAGACCCCCCCCTTTTTTTTAGTAAGTTAAGAGACATCAATCAAAGCAGGGATTTTTAAAGTGCTTTGCCATTCATCAGAGACCTCTTTGAAAATAAACCACGCGATAAAAGGTGTCCCTCCTATCAGTTCCCCATATAATTGAATCACACCAGTAGGCATTCTACAAAGTATATAGATTTTAATTTCAGCTACCAATTTTTGGCAAAGGAGATTGTCTAACAGTACTTGAAAAGCCTCCTAGGGCACTTCCAGCCACTCTGTCACACGTAGCAAGTGCCTGCCAGCACTTAGCCCGGGCATCATGTGACACGGGTGGTAAGTCCACTTGTGTGGCGAGGGATGCAGAGTGCCCACATGCCAAAAGTTCTCCTGAAGCTCTCAACCAATCTGAATCACAGATGCCAACCAAGCTCGTCTTCTACCTTTGGACATAAACAAACCAGCTGCAGTGCAGGACACATACCCGTTCCCAGCTTGGCACATTCAGATGTTGTACACTGCAGAATGAAGATCCCTATGGAGAGAATTGCAGTTTAAATTCATGGGATGTAGCGTGAGGAGACGGCTCATCTGCGATTGCAACAATTTATCGGTGCTAAGACCTAGTTTAAGACCTCATGAGCAATGACTGAAGCAAGAAAGAGGCATATGTATTTATGAAGGTATTAGGTAGTTCTGATGCTTGAGGCCAGCGGTGACACATCAGCGCCCCAGCGGTACTCCAGAGATTGAATGCTAGTGTCACTGTAGCCGACAGATCATTATACTGATGGACTAAGGAGCGGAGACTCCTGGAGACCACAAGGACGAGAAGTACAAGACCGCAGGGCAAATACTGTGCAGATGGCCCTCTTTGGATGCTGCTCTCCTTCCCGCAGTGCTTCGTTTCATTCTATCATCCATTGTAGCTAAGAAGTCCCAGAAGAAAACCTTTCAGAGTGCCTGTCCAACCAGGAAGCCTGAAGAATACCTATAGATTATAAAAAGCTGCATTTGTAGCCTTCCCCGAACACTCCATCACAGAAGCTATGGGGATGTTTTCTTGGACACCCCAGATCGAGAAGGCAGAAAGCCTCCCCTGGCAGCTAGTCGATGCTTTATGCGATCTTTAAGTGTTCCACTCTGTGCGGCATTCTCCAGGGCTCTTGCCTAGTCCAGGGAAATGGAAGTTCCTTTTGTGGATTCTAGAGCGGCAAGAGATTTGAAATGTGACTTCCGACACAGTAAGGTTAAGTGCTTCATCAGGCGCTTGTTCTGAATTCCATTTTTCAGTGTCTACTGAAATGTGCATGCCAGAACGATTGATACAAGGGAACCCTCCTAATTCATTAGTGGAGGCAAACATCTGAACGCCTACTTTCCCTCAGGGAGAAATCAACCCATATATTATTCTCTGGCACTGGATGGAAACCAACATAAACAAGTGATGGGAAGCACTTTCCATAGCTAGTCGGTTTACGGATTTTAGAACAGTCAATGACCTGACGATGAACATTGTATGGATACAGCTATGTTTCGGTGCAAAGCAATCTACAAGAAGGGCCTGCAAAAAAGGACAAAACCAAAAACGTGGCACCTTCTCAATACCTTAGCAGAGGAAGCAGATAGTGAATCTGCCATGCTCAAGACAGCAAATCTAGAGGGCAAGATGTGCTCGTATTAGTGTGGAGATAGGGCAACAGACTGCCTCCAAATCATCATGGTCAGGAAGAGCCTGCCAAAGCCATGCAGCTTGTCGAAGCAGGGGAAAGAGCGTAATAATATGAAGGAGGAGAATAATTTGAAAAAAGTGCATCCAGAGAAGACACATCAACAAGGGAATTTGTTTCTGGATCAGATATGAAATAATCCATACTTGCATGTAGGGAAAGCATACCCTCCATGGTTCTGATTCCAGAATACACTGACACAGAGGGTACCGGCCTATGGCAAGGAAGAAATTAGGTCAATGGTGCCAGACTAACAAACTTCTCGTTTTAAAGTCCAGTTCAAGCTGGTCATCACATTCGGATAGATGGCCAAGACTATGATATCAATTTTCTTAGGAGTATCTAGGCTTCGAAAAGCAGCATAGAGAGAGAGTTTTCATTGTGCTATACGAAGGGCTTGAAACGTGCCTCTATGTAAAGTGAGTTTTCCTTGGATGCTCTACAGGCCTTCCACTCCGAAAGTCCCCACAGGCAACAGAGTGTGGAAAAGAATCAAGTTTGTTTAGAGAGTCAGTTACCACGGTCATGAATAAGAATGCATAAGGCGATAAGGAATCTCAAAACACAGGTCGCAGATCAACTTTGAAATATGAGAGAAGACCACAAAAGGGAATGATTTATCAACCAGTGCAAAACGATTGATCATAACAAAAGTGCTTTTTTGAGGTGGAGGGGTGCAACATTCTGAAACTGAAAGCAATGCTGAATATATGTACAGAAAAAAGGGATGTTGTGTCGGTAAACGGGAGGCATATTGAATTCAGTGGCTACGAGGCATTTGTACAACTGAAACAACCAGCACACATACCCTCTCTAATCCTGTCTTTAAGATACCCTGTTCCTTATATACATTGAACACCAAGAACATCATGTTTAAAAAAAAATACAGACTTGGCAGCGGAACAAAGAAAGAAGCAGCATGAACACACAAAACCAAGGGAAAGATGTCCACAGGTGTTTATCATTTCTGATATAGTGTCAAACATGCAGTCTGTGGTTTTGTACCCAGAAACATCAGTCTGTGAAACCATGGCAGGCTGCTAGGTTTTTTTTAGTGCAACTGCTGGGGATAACACACAGTCTGATTTTGCAAGGACTCCAGTCTCTGTCACCTTCTCCAGAGACGCGTGGCCCTCTGGCAGCAGTGCAACCTGAAATGTCTGAGCACCTGTGGTACGTGCAAGGTCTTTTGCTGGTGGTGATCTGCTGGAATCCAAAGTGTCAGATGGCTTTGAAAGGCTGAAACACATTTCATTTTTGGGCACCACGGGACAGCTCTGCGACCAAGAGTTTACTGCCTTTGCGGAGTCGCAGCAAGTTGCACATGTTTTTAGCAGACTACTATAAAGGGCAGCTTTGGTGTCTTCTGCACCTGATTCAACCACACGTGCCTCTGGTCTTCTCGGCTGCGACTCTTTCTCTCGTTTACTGGACACATCATCTGTGGACAGTTCCTGCAACTTCTCTGAAGTCTCTTTAACAACTGTCACAATGAGTTTTACAGGGTTCAGTACACTCTTAGCCACATTAGCCAACTGAGAGACCAATGGGATTTTATCACAGAATAAAGTGGGGTTTGAGGTGGCAGTGTTTGCAGCAGCTGTATTAGTGTCTTCTTTATCTCTGCCTTTCAAAGTGCTATCTGCAAATGTCTGATGCTTTTCGGACAGGAGTGTACTGTCTGTGGGGCTTCTCTGTGGAGTGGGTTCCAGTATGTTTGTCAAGCACTGTGCTATGCAACGTTTTCCTGAAGGCAGAGGATCTTGCATTGCTTTGGTCACCTCGTGGTCTGTGTTTCCTAGCACAGATGAGCCGTTTTGAAAATCCACTGAGGAAGAGGATGAAGGGAGAAAAGAAGACACCATAGACTGTTCTTGCTCATGCATTTCCTTGTGGGCACATGCAGCGACGTTGGACTCTAGCAGGTCAACAGCTTCCCTGGCCAACACACCTAGATCATTTTGCATCCTGTCGCTACCGTCTCTAGGCTTGCATGTCAGAAGATCCTGATAGCGAACCAGATCCATTTGGCCACCAGCATTTCCATTCAACAACTTGTTTGCAGAACAATGGTCTTCCAGTTTTGTTACCCCTAGTCGACAGGTTTCAGGTATGTGGTGCTTTTCTGACATGCTTTCTAAAGATGCAGTTGTTTCTAAATGATCACAATTACCTGGAGGATTTATGAGATTGGGCAGCTGGCATGAGTGGGAAAGCAAAGAGTTATCTTCCAATCGCTCATCTGCTGTCTTCTGTGAGTTCCTCTTGCTTTTAGAATCTATGGACACAAAGAGATTATCATCTATGCTATTTTTGGATACCGCTGTACAAGAGATCTTGGTGTCTTCGTTGAAACCAGAATCAGAGCCCTGGTCAGCCTTGAAAGAAGACTTCTCCAACCTTCTTCCATCTTGGCTGTCTTCTGAACAATCATCGGTTTCATCTTCCGAAGAGTTCACTTCTCGGATGGCCTCTTGCTTCTGCAGCGACTCTCTTCTTTCCACCCTGTCCTGGCGGATGGCTCCAAGCTTCCTAGAAGACTGCTTTTGAAGTGCCGGTTTTTCACCAGGATCCGCTCTGATCCCAGTTGATTCATTTGCGGACTCCTGCAAGCTCTGTAAACTTGGGTCCCTCTGCAGCATTTCCTTTTTGAACTCCGAGTGAGAGATATCCAAGCTATGCTTGCGGGTGGTAGCTAGCTTCTTTTCGGAGGATGTAAGCGAGGAGGCTAGTTTCTCAGCAGACTGCACTCTCTTTAGCAGCGGGGATCTTGGTGGTTCAGAACTCTTGGGCCTTGAAATCTGTCTTGCAAGTGGTGGAGAGGAGTGCAGTTTGATTGGAAAGGACTGCATAAGGGCACAACTGCTCAGCGAGTGTCCAGGTAAAGGAGATGGAGAGCGTGGAGGAGAGGTGGACTGTGGCGTCGGAGAAGGAGTGTGAGCCAGTGGTGACAGAGGGATGTTGCCTGCCGATTTCCGCCTGGGAGATCTGTACTGTCTTTGCAGTTTCGGTGCCAGGCCATGCAAAGAGCTGGGACGGATGTGTCCTGAGCTGGCAGGAGAATTAGGGACACTGGAACTAGGAGAGCTGCTCTGTGAAGAATTTCCACCTGCTGGAAAAAAACATACATATTGTTAGTGAAAATAATGCTTTTCATAACCACTTAAGTACTATATGAAAGTCAGAGGGTCAAGGGTCGATCTGTACCATGTAAATTAAAACACAGAACGCTCAGCATTAGAATTCAAGAGTATAACATTAGCAGGCAAATTGCAGCATACCTATTAACCTAGTTTTGCAGTTTCATGTATGTTACAGAATCCTGCCATACCAGCGGCGGATTCACAATAATCTTTCACTGAGGTTTAGTTTAAAAAAAAAAAAAAAAGCCTAAAAGGTGTCGGTTCAATAGCATGTCACTAATTAGACCTCCTTAAAGGCTTTAACCTACATCCACACTTGGTTAAACTACATTTTAGTATTCTCTTGTAAGCTACTGCCTAGAAACAGCCAAGTCTGTAACCTCAGCAGAGCACAGGTTGTTTGGGAGGGTCATCTCCAATCTACAACAGTCAATTTGCTGAATTATAATTAGCAGCAGCACTTATAGGTCCTGACAAAAGCCGTGACATCTTTAACAAGGGTCAATAGGCTGAAACATGTAGACCTACCCAACTTGCAGGCATAAGTGATCCCTGCTGGTGCTCTGTTTTAAACCCTGGCCCCAGGACGTGTTAATAAAGGCAGATTACGGACCTGGTAGCCAGTTTTAAATTCACTTTCCTCACGATTATTTTTCTTTGCGCTGCGCCCTTTACCCAACTGAGTTTAGTACTTCTCATTGTTGGATTTAGTACATCCTACAACTAGGAATAAAACATCCCCGAGCTCCTCCCTCTCAGAGAGGGGGTTGTAGCCCGTGGCGGGACGAGGAGAATCCCAATGATGAGGCATGTCACCTATTGTGGGTGAGGGATTTCGTCCTAATAAAGGGACTCCCCCAGGGGCTTAAGAGACTCCACCTGGATGCGTTTACTTTTCTTTGTTCACTTGCTTAGACCCAAGGGTTCTATACTGTGTTTTTTTCATTGAGAGGAGAGCGAACCCTCTCTGGTCTTCAAATATTTTCTCCTCGGATCCTCCTTTCCTATTGTTGTGTGCGTATCAAGTATTTCTATACCTGATGACTCATTGCTAAAAGCAGATTCCGATCTGCAGGCATGAGCCACCACAGCTGCTGCCCTCTCCAAATCTTCTCAGAACCTGGCGGTAGGAAGCTGGCTCTTTATACCATATCCTGTCCACCCTTATAGGTGGACAGGAGCTTGCTCTAGCATTTCCAAGATGCTCTCTTAGGGGGTAGTGTGCTCGAGCAGCCTTAGGCTTATCAGAGAAGAGTGTTAGACATTTAATGCATACACACAGTCAACAAATGATACACACGACTCAATAAGCAGATCAATACCAATTTCTAAAGAGAACACGTATCTTTATATAACTTTAGGCACCAAGATCATCAAAATCAGGTAAGTAAGTTTCGAATTATGATGAAGTTTTACAATTTTTAAAAATGGACATGGTGTGATTTCTGAAGCAGTGATGTTATCCTATAGATGAAAGGCATACACTAAATACAGGAACTTCACAGCGACTTATGGGACCAATCTTATGGACTTAAGATAAGTATGGGGCAAGGTCCAAGCAGCACCAACAGGTCACCTCGGGCGGCACTTGGACGGCCAGGTGCAGAAGTGCTATTCAGCGTTGGGTGCCCAAATTTATCCTATGGGAAAAAAACATTTACTGCATAAGGTTCTTCGGAGCGACTTACGAGACCAATTTCCTGGGCGTATGGTGAGTATGGGGCAAGGTCTAAGGCCACATCGACAGGCTTTGAGGCATCTGGGTTACAGAGGTGGGATACAGCGTTGGGTGCCCCATTCACTACAATGGGGAAGGGTCAGGTTGCAAAAAGGATGCAAGCTGGGACTGGGTGACCAGTCAGGCTGAACCAACAAGGGAGTTCAGGTCTCACGATGCTCAGGGACGTGGGGACACCTGCGGTCCTCTTTTCCTAGGGCCAGGGGCTCTGAGGCATCAGGTTTTCATTAAAAGAGAAATTCGCAGTAGAGAGGGGCCAGAACAAAGAGGCAGCAGGTGGCGTCGGTGAGTCCACTGTGGGCAAACCCAAGGGTGGTTTTGTCTCTAGAGGGTCAGGAGACCACGCTGGCACCCTTGGCCTACTTTAAATCAGGCTATGGGGCATGGGTACAGTGGTGCTTTAAGATATTGGTCCGGAGTACTCTCAGTTCTTTTGGATTGCCTCCAGGATGCAGGGAAGCAGATCCGCTACTCCACAGGAGTTCATGGGTCTTTACTGAAGGCAGACAGTCCTCCCAGGCTTTTGGAGGCACAGGACGAGATGAGTTTAGCCCAATCTGGCAGGAACAGAAGAAGGCTGGAAGGGTTGGTGCCAAGCCAGTTGCTTCTTCCCCAATCCTTGCTTATCACGGTTCTTCGGAGTCCTCCTTCTTAGGTCAGCAGGAATCTCATTTTCTGTTGCTAGGGGCTCCCCTAAATACTAGATTTAGGGGTGTTAGGGGAGTGTATGGTAGTAGCCAACAGGCTACTTACCCTGGGGTCATTATGCCCCTATATGACCACTTCCTGTAGGAAGTTGGCATAACTCTGTCCCAGAGTTCCTAATTCTGTCATCCCCAAGATGGTAGACTTTTAAATATCTTGTATCCACATCAGGTAGCCCTCCTTAGGGGTGGAACTAGCCAGAGGGTGGACGTGCCTCTCTGACTACTGATTTTCCAGCCTGCCCACATGCCAAATGGGCACTGACCAGGGAGGTTGGCATCCCCTCACCTCTGAGCGAAGCCAGTTTTGCATACTAAAGGCGGTGGACTCTTTAGAGCTCCCTGCCGTGGAATGCTAATTTACAGGTCATTCTGTTGGAAGGGGTGTAAACACCTCCTGCAAGAGCAGGCTTTGTTTCTGACCTCCTGAGGGCACAGACCCTCACCCCTGGGGGGCAGAAACCTGTCTATGGTGGGAGGTTGGTCAGAACCAGTCAGCAAGCACACCAGTAGTTGGTAGATTTTTGGGGGGTACCTCTAAGGTGCCCTCTGGGTGCATGCATTAATAAATCCATCACTGGAATCAGTGTGAGTTTATAATACAATATTTTTGATACCATCTTTGATTTCAGTGAAGCCATCATGTAGCTGGGGTACTCGTTTTTGACCAGCGCAGCAATTGCTTCCCTGGTCACTTGTACTGGCAGCATTTGAACTGGCCAGCACAGGGACACATCTGCTCATGCGGTTACGCCCACACATGTAGTATATTGCACCCTGCCTTAGGGCTGTAAGATCAGTTGTATGGGTGACTTACCTATATTGCATGCAGTGTCTGCAGGTATGGCATACAGAGCTGTGTGCCTTGTTGTGTTTTAACTTTTGTCTGCACCAAGACTGGCAGTCGGCCTGGGTTTGGTGAGGGGTCCCTTACGGTGGCACAATTCATGCAGCAGCCTTTAGGGACCCCTCTTTAGTACTTCATGCCCAAAGTACCGGTGTGGGTGACCATGCCAAAAAGGGGCACTTTCATACACTGAACTTCTATGATCCCTCAAGAGGCAGGTACTTTTCCTGATGGCCAAACTGAACACTCTTGTAGCCAAAGCTTTTCCCTCCAAAACGGAAGCAACCAAATTAGGATCACCTGCCACCGATTTTCACATAAATGCATCGTCCATTTGCATAAATGCTTCCGGTGATTTTAAATTCTGTGTCCATCTGATCCCACAATGGTGCCTTCATAGAAGGCCAACAAAATAAGAGCTGGGAAAGTAGTAGAACCAAGTAGACAGACGTGGAAAGAGACAGTGAAACTGATTCCATCATTAAAATCAGTGCTAATCTATTTGCAGCACATCAAAAACCATTTAGGCCATGTCTTTAAGAAGCCCTCGATCTCAATACGTCATGACAACCAATAATAATAATAATAATAATATGGTTGGTGGAGGGAAAACCAATGACAACCAATGTCTATAAAATTGAGGGATGAGATTCTCATCTACAGTACTCAGTATGTCCTGTAACTACTAGCAATTTTGCTATCTTACCTAGAAGGGAGGTTTCCAAACTTCCAGGGAGAACTTGTCAATCTACTATTTAAACAAACAAGGGGGCGCAAATATACTGCTTCTATTCCAAGAAGCTCAAATTCAATCACAATAAGTAATTAACAACTTAATGATCTTCTCAACTGTGGTGAAAGTTCAATGGGTGGGTGGATGCCATCTGCAGATCCAAAAACAACTGCCATGAGGGAGATTGATACCAAACAGCTAGGAGTGGTACTCATGCAGTATGCTGAGTCCGAACTGGATCGTTTCAAGAACCTAAACCACAAGAAATCCCAATATTGTGCCAACAGATAAGGGTAAGCAGAGACAAGAGGAGCAAACCCCTTTATAGGATGTGGTGTGGAATGGTTGCTTACTCCTTTAGACACCTTCTAATAGGCCAGAAGATAATTACCAAAATGAACAAGTTACTTACCTTTGGTAACGATGTATCTGTAAGAGACATACATTAGTTATAGATTATAGTGGAGTGGTGTGGCTCACTGGTTAGAGGCGGCAGACCCGGGAGCAGAAGTCGGCCCGGGACCAGGGTTCAATTCCCGACGCGGCAGAATCGTGGACCAGGGTCAGCGGACTCGACAATTCTCGCCTCGGTGCCTACTCTAACCTGGGGTCCCACTCGGCAACTCTGGGCATTAGCTTGCCTAATCTCCACAACGGCCCCATCAACGCCGGGGATGCCTGGCTCCACCTTGGGGATTCCCAGTAGGGACCATCCCACAGGGAAAGCCAGGACGGGTTCCCCAGCGGTATACAGCGCCGGGACGCCCCTTTGCTGGGGCAGCTGTGCGCTTTACAAGTATACGACATTTAACATTTAACATTCCTTACCTTAGAATTAACCCCAGGCGTCAGAGTTGATCTGGAGAATTTTTCTGTAGCAGTACCCCTGCATGTCCGTAGGTGGCATCGGTTGACTCCGCGTCACGCTGTGGTGACGCTGTGTTGTCTACTTAGACACCGTCCCTGCGTGCTGACATCAGTTCTGACACGACTTTCAACCCCAGAAGCTCGGAGCACTGACCACTGATGCACAAAACCAGGGCCCTCGAAGGGAGTTCCTACCCTAGAAGTCAGTTCGCAGAACGGGGAGGAAGAATGGAGCGGTAAGGAATCTATAACTAATTTATGTCTCTTACAAATACATCATTATCAAAGGTAAGTAACTTGTTCATCTGAAAGAGACCATTAGTTATAGATTCCTTACATTAGAATAGATACCCCAGCAATGCCAACCCCGGAGGTGAGTCTGCAAACTAAGTTCACACCAGAAAGTCCTGGAGAACAAAACAGGCAAAAAAGCGGTCTCATCGGACTTGGTTATCCAGGCAGTACTGTTTTGTGAATGTGTGCAGGGATGCCCACGTGGCTGCCTGGTAGATGTCCAACAACGGAACTCCACGTCCCAAAGCAGTAGAGGTGGCTGCCGCCCTGGTAGAGTGGGAGTGCAGTCTACTGGAGGTTCCTTTTTCACCAAAAAATAGCAGATTTTGATGCCTCGGACAACCCATTGAGAGCTGGTACGTTTGTGAACGGCCCAACCTTTCCTGGCACCCACATAACCCACGAAGAGTTGATAGTCCACCCGGAAATGATTAGTGCGGTCATGGTAGAAGGACAGCACATGTTTTGGGTCCAGACGGTGGAGTCGCTCCTCCTCTTTGGAAGGGTGTGGAGGCAGGAAGAAGGTGGCCAATGTGATGGTCTGTCCTATGTGGAAAGAAGCAACCACTTTGGGCAGAAAAGAGGGCCTAGTGCGAAGGACCACTTTGTAAGGATGAACTGCAAGAAAAGGAGGTTTGGAGAAAGAGCCTGAACTTCACTCACCGTGCGAGAAGATGTGATGGTTAGCAGGAAAATGGTCTTCAAGGTAAGAAGACGAAGAGGACAATTATGTAGTGGCTCGAAGGGAGCACACATAAGGAAAGTAAGAACAAGATTCAAGTCCCACTGGCGCATTACGAAAGGAGAGGGAAGAAAGAGCGGAGTAATGCCCTTTAGAAATCTACTTACAATCGGAGACTTGAAAAGAGAAGGCTGATCAGGAAGGTGCAGAAAGGCAGAGATGGCCGAAAGGTAGCCTTTAAGAGTATCCAGAGAAGAGCCCTGCTGGGCCAAAGATAGAATGAGGAAGAGAACCTCTGAAAGAGGGGCAGAAAGGGGATCCACAGCTTTTTCTGTGCACCATGTCACAAATGTATTCCATCTACAGGCGTATACCATTTTAGTGGAGGGATGCCTGGCTGCCAAGATGACATTACAGACTTCGGGAGGAAGGTGTCAACTGCTGCAGCTCAATCTCCACGCAAGCAGGTGGAGGCTGTACAGGTTCGGGTGGAGGACCGTAACCTGCTGCTGCAATAAAAGATCCTCCCAAAGTGGCAGTTGGATCGGAGGACCAATGGCCGTGCTCAAGAGCTCGGAGTACCAGACTCTTCGTGCCCAGTCTGGAGGCACAAGAATAACTTGGGCCCAGTCGCGCTTGATCTTCTTTAGCACTCTGGGCAGAAGTGGTACAGGCGGAAAGGCGTACAGGAGGCCGAAATTCCACGCCTGACAAAAAGCGTCGCCTTGGTAACTCCAACGCGCAGAACTGCTGACATTGCGCGTTATCTTCGGTGGCGAACAGATCTAACCAAGGCTCTCCCCACTGCCGAAAGAGATCTTGCACCACTCCTTAGTAAAGATGCCATTTGTGATCCATTGTGCACCGGTGGCTGAGTTTGTCCGCCCTGGCGTTCAGGGATCTTGCCAGGTGTTGAACCACCAGGGATATGCCTTGATGTTCTAGCCAAGTCCAAAGACGAAGAGCCTCTAGACATAGGGTCCACGTCCCCAACTGCCCTGCTTGTTGCAGTACCACATGGCAGTGGTTTTGTTCGTGGACACCTGCACTAGCCTTCCCTGGATGGAGGGTAGAAAGGCTTTCAATGCCAAACAGATCACTCAAAGGTCCAACAGGTTGATGTGGAGTCTAGATTCTGCCAGAGACCAGAGTTCTCTAATCTCCACCGCTCCCAGATGGTCACCCCATCCCAGGAGTGACGCATCTGTCACTACTGTCAGATCTGATTAGGGAAGAGAGAGAGGCCTGCCGCTAAACCAACTGCTGTTCGTTAACCACCACTGCAAATCTTTCGCAGTTCCAGCCGAGATCTGGACCACGTCAGAGAGATTCCCCCGATGTGAGACCCACTGGAAATTCAGGCCCACTGCAGAGCATGCCTATGCCAATGGGCATGTATCACCAGCAGGAGGCCATGAGGCCCAGCAGCCTCAGAGTCAGTCTAACCGAAATCTAGGTTGAAACATTGCTATCAAAGTCTTATGTTCTAGACTGGTCGTTAGGGAGGACAGGCCAGAAAATGCACTTTGTACAGAACAGCTTAAATTAAATGGAGTCTCTGAGAGGGAGCCAGGTGTGACTTTGACACATTGAGACTGAACCCCAGCGAATGCAGGAGGTCTGTCGTAGTCTGGAGGTGGGAGACAACAGCCTGTGGCGAGCCCACCTTCAACAGCTAGTCATCGAGATGGGGAAGCTGCAATCACTGCCATCACCTTGGTGAAAACCTAATGGCTGCTGTTAAGGCCAAAAGGGAGCACAGCGAACTGGAAGTGCTCATGGCGCACACTAAACTGCAGTTAACGCCTGTGGGCTGGCAGGATGGGAATGTGGAAAAATGTGCCCTGCAAGTCAAACGCTATCATCCAGTCTCACGGGTCCAGGGCAGGCAGTACCTGAGCTAGAGTGAGCATTCTTAACTTCTTCCTGAGGTAAATGTAAATAAATGTAAATCCAGTATTTGTAAAGCACGAACAATTGCCTGAGGCCGTCAAGGCGCTGGGAGCCGCCAGGATGATTAAGCGAGCTATTGCCCAGAGTCACATGGTGCTGAGCTGACTTGCAGCCGGTGCCAAAGATCGAACTGTGAGCCCCCGTGCTCCGGAGCCAGAAGCCCTGGCCGCTGCGCCACACCTCAAGAAGTTGAGAGACCACAGGTCCGTCCTTCCTCGGTACCAGAAAGTAACAGGAATAAGAACTACGACTCACTTCTGGTGGCTGCACTCTCTCAATGGCTCCTTTGCCCAAAAGAGCAGTCATTTTCTGGTGGAGAAGAGATAGCGGTCCTCGGTCAGCCTGTCGTAAGTCAGTATCTTGGAGGGAGGGGTAATCTTTAAGGGGAGGGTGTATCCTTTTTGGACAATCTTTGCGGGGATGGCGAATCCAGCCACCCACTGGGTGCTCATGATGGTAAGTGGACAGACTAGGAGGGCTTGGAGGCTGAGGTTGATTGGGGGCCTGTGGACTGATTTGACCGCTGGCCACTCGGCCCATGCAGAGGCTGGAACGCTTGGGCAACACTATGGCAGAACGGGTAAAGATGTGGCTGAATGCCCCTTCCGTGGCCACAAAAGGAGCAACAAGAGGATTGAGGGTGAACAGGGGCTATGGCAAGGCACAAGGACCTGGCCGTAGCCCTATTGTCCTTAAAGCGCTCCAGCGCCAAATCACCTTGTCTCCGAAGAGAAAGGAGCCATCCAAGGGCATGCCCATAAGAGAGGATTGGACATCCCCGAAATGCCAGTCGTTCTCACCCAGGCCACCATCGACGAAACCGATCTGCCCAGTGAATCGGTAAGGTTCAGTCCACAGCGTATTGCGAAGTTTGCTGCATCTCTCTCTACGGCAACAAAGTGAGAAAGTACGATCTGTGGGTCCTCCGGGACCGATTACAGCACCTGCACAATGTAATCCACAGGGTGTGGGAATAGTGGCCCAAAAGGCAAGTGGTGTTCACAGAATGCAATGCCAGGCTGGCGAAAGAGAATATCTTTTCCCCCAGAGCGTCCAATCTCTTCTCTGTCCAGGGGTGCAGCAGGGACTGTGCTAGGATTTACATGGCAGGTAGAGGATTTGACCACCAAGCTCCCTAGGGTAGGGTGAGGAAGTTTGGGTCGACTGGAGTCGGCGGTGGCGGCAGGCAATCATCCTATTCACAGGAGGCCCTGTGTTGGGATTGGACCAAGTTCCAAAGTAGGACGTCAATGCAGGCTTTGTTGAGTGGGAGTAGCAGTTCGGAGGGGAACACTCCTGGTTGCACCTCTGTTAATACATTTGTCTTGACTGCCACTGAGGGTAGACTAAGTTCAAGGCCCTCACCCACTCATCGCAACGCAACAGCAAAGGACACTCCCTCCTCTGTAGCCACCGTAGGGGAAAAAGTGTCCAAGCCACTGCCTTCACCCAAATCTTCACACCAGTCTATACTGCCTCCACCATACAGCTGGTATTCCTTAGGGTCCAGCGACCCCTCTCGATGCGAGTCCAAGACTGTAAGATTAGGTGCAAGTTGGCACTGAGGCCGGCGTCAGACAATGCCCCTCCGCTTCTATGTTGGTGATGAGAATAGGGACCGGTGCCGGGGAAGGCTGACATGGCATGACCCATGCTGATCGGATCAATGGGTCCAGTCTGCCGCCGGAGTCACCATCTTGGATCCAGTAGGAGCGCCCTCTGGACCTGTGGGGCACAAAGGCGCGCCGGATGGAATGGGTCGCACAAATAGAAGGTGCATAGCCGCATAAAACTCCTCTATTTGAGCGGGGTCGCTCCGGCTCCCAGAGAAGCGGGACGCCCGGAGTTGGCCTAGGCGCTGGCTCAACAGCCAGGCCTCGAGGGATGATTCCTAGTCTCATTGGCCGACAGATGAGGCAAAGTCAACACCACTTAGACTTCTTGCTTTTCTTCTTCTAGTGGGACTTACCCAAACGGATCGATGACATGAAGTGCAACAACTACCCCGGGCTTTGCGACTGCTTCCTGGACCTTCCTCGCAATCGTCACGGCATCGCATGTCGAACTGCCAGGAGCTTGAGGGAACGCTTCCTCAAGGTCTTCGGGTGCATGGGGCGGCAGTCGGAACATGCCTTCCGGTCATGTTCACGCTCGAGGCACCACAAGCCAACAAGGTGCAGGTCCGTCACAGACATTTGTTGGTGACAGGCGCTACAGAACTTGAAGCCAGCCTTCTTGGAGAATATTTCTGGCACGCCAGGAAGTAAGACCCCAAAAGACTTGTTGAAAAATGTTGAAAAACCATAGTCAAAAGATGACTGAGGGGTTGCTCTTAAAGGATTTGCACTGATTGGCGCAAAAAGAAAAGAACGGATGGCTGCGTGGTGCCCATATAGGCACCGCAACGAATAGTTTTCTTACCTGTCGGTGTAGTTTTGCAGCTTGAAGATCTTTCTGGATTCACTATGCTGTGCATTATTCCGCTGTCTTGTGGTTGGGTCCGGATTCGTAGTCTTTTCTTTGTTTTTTTTGTTTTTTCTTAGCCCAGGTGGGCGTCGGCGTCACACCCCCTTGGGTGTATTTCCGGTGACGTCGGCATGCTTCCTGCGGAAGCTCCCACTCTTGGGCGCCATCTTCGGGTTCTTTTTTTCCGTGTTTCTTTCGTTTCCGAAGTAATGGCAATGTTCTATTTAGTTGGTATTTTACCGCTTTGTACTTTTAAAGTCCTTTCTTTTGTTAACCACCTCTTCTCTCTCCAGCCTCATCTTTCTGGCGGAGGTGGGTGGGTTCGCTAGTGAATCCAGAAAGATCTTCAAGCTGCAAAACTACACCGACAGGTAAGAAAACTATTCGTTTTGCAGCGTGAATCTTTCTGGATTCACTATGCTGTGCATAGATTTTGTAGCGGTCTCTCATCTCTGTGGCGGCTGGGTGGAAGATGAGCGTTGGGTGTTGAATATGTGTTGTAGCACCTTCTGTCCAACTTGAGCTTCCTTGTTCATTTGTATGTCCACACAGTAGTGCTTCGTGAACGTGTGCACCGAAGCCCATGTTGCCGCCAGGCATATGTCCTCTATGGGTGTGTTAGCCAGGAAGGCTATTGTAGCGCCCTTCTTCCTGGTGGAGTGGGCACGTGTCCCCTCTGTCAGTTCTTGTCCTGCACGCTTGTGGCAGAGTTGAATTGTCTGTGCGATCCATCGTGCAATGGTCTTTTTGGTTACTGCTTTCCCCATGAAGCTGTTTGCGAATGACACAAAGAACTGTTTTGTTTTCTTGGGTCCCTTTGTCCTTTCAATGTAGTGCATGGCTGCCCTTCTGGTGTCCAGGGTGTGCAGAGCTCGCTCTGCGCTAGTTGTTGGTTTTTGGAAAAAACTCGGTATCTGTATAGACTGGTTCATGTGAAATTTGGATACCACCTTCGGCATGAAGTGTGGGTCAGTCCTCATCACAAATCTATCATTGTGTATTTGTATGTAGGGTTCTTGTAGTGTCAGCGCTTGAAGCTCGCTTACTCTGCGTAAGGACGTTATTGCAACCAGGAAGGCTGTTTTCATAGTTAGCATCTTTAGGGAGGCCTTGTGAAGTGGTTCAAAGGGCTCTTTCATGAGTTCCGTTAGGACTGTGTTCAAGTTCCTTGCAGGTGGCGGCACCCGCTTGGGTTGTGCGATCCTTTTCGCTCCTTCTAGGAATCTCTTCCCCACCTGTGATGTGAAGAAGCTCCTGCACGTTTCTCCCCTTGTGTAGGCGACTATCGCTGCCAAGTGAACTCTTAAAGAGGATGAGCTAAGGTTCTTCTCCAGCAAGTGCGTCAGGTACCTTAGCTCTGTGGAGTCCCTCTTTATTGTGGAGTCTTTCCTGTCTGCACCATATTGTGAATCTTTTCCATTTCGCAACGTAGCACTTCCGAGTGCTGGGCCTTCGTGCCTCCCGAAGGACCCTCAGGGTGCTTTCTGGTAGTCTCAAATGTGCGAACTCTATGTCCTCAGGAGCCACGCTACTAGGCTCATGCTCTCTGGCTCTGGATGTAGTACCTCTCCGTTCTGCATGGAGAGTAGGTCTTTCCTCCTGCCGAATCTGTGGGGTGCACACTGTGTCATCTCCATGATCTGCGAGTACCATGTCTGCCTCGCCCACTGTGGTGCGACCAGTATCAGTATCATGTTGCTCGCTCTGCACTTGCTCAGCACTCTGTGCATCAGTGGTATCGGGGGAAAGGCGTAAGCAAATGTCCTTGACCAATCTATCCATAGGGCATTCCCCAGTGACCCCTCCTCGGGCTGCCTGGATGCGAAGTTTTGGCATTTTGCATTCTGGCGTGTGGCAAACAGGTCCACCGATGGTGTCCCCCATCTGTCGAACAGGTACCTTGTCTCCTGAGCATTGAGCTCCCACTCGTGGGATGCCGATGTCTGCCTGCTGAGCCAATCGGCTTGTATGTTGTCCTTCCCTGGTAGGTGTATGGCTAGCAGGTCTATCTTGAGAGGGATGGCCCATCTCCATATCTCCTGCGCCAGCGTTGAAAGTGGGGCTGACTGTGTGCCCCCCTGCTTGTTGATGTTGAACATCGCAGTGGTGTTGTCTGTTTGTATCAACACCTTGTGTTTGTACAGTCTTGTTTGAAAGGCTTTCAGTGCAAGGAAGATTGTCTTCAGTTCTAGGTAATTGATGTGCTTTGCCGCATCTGTTGGCGTCCACAGTCCCCTCACCTTGAGTTCCTCCATGTGAGCGCCCCATCCCTTCAGGGATGCGTCTGTGGTGATGGTCACTGTTGGCGTTGGGGGCGTTAGAGGCTTTCCCCTTGTTATGTTCTCCATGGTCCACCATGCCATCTCCTTCTGCACTGCGTGCGTTACAACCACTAGATCCTCCCAACCGCCTGTAGCTTGTGACCATTGCTCCTGTAGCCATTCTTGAATGGGTCTCATGTGGAGTCGTACATTTGGTACCAGGTGGATGCATGATGCCATCATGCCCATGATCTTGCTCGCTGTCCTCACTGTCCGAGCTTGTCCCTTCCGGTAGAGGCGAGTTTCCTTCACCAGCGCCCTCGCCCTCTTCTCGCTGGGGGACACCTTGCCCTGTAAGGTGTTGATCTGTGCTCCCAGGAAGATCTTGACTTGTTCCGGCTCCATTGATGATTTCTTCCAATGGATGGAGAACCCCAGGCTTATGAGCGTGCTCATCACTGTATGTGCGTGCTGCTTGCATTTCTGGTATGAGTTTGCTTTCACCAGACAGTCGTCCAGGTAAGGGTATACGTGTATTCCTTGCCTTCGTAGGTGCGCTGCGACTGCTGCGAGGCACTTTGTGAAAACTCTTGGTGCTGATTTTAGTCCGAAGGCCAGTGTCGTGAACTGGTAGTGGCTTTCTCCAATGGTGAACCTGAGCATGTGTTTGTGCTTTCTGTTCATTGGGATGCGCAGGTAGGCGTCTTTGAGGTCTATTGTGACCATGAAGTCCCCGGTCTGCAATTGTGGGAGCACCTCTTGCAGGGAGGTCATTTTGAATTTTTGCGTTCTTATGAATTTGTTCAGGAACCGTAAGTCCAGAATGGGTCTCATTGTCTCGTCTACCTTTGGTACCAGGAAGTACGTTGAGTATATTCCTGTGTTTCTTTCCTTGAAGGGTACCCGTTCTATGGCCTGCTTCCGCAGGAGTTCCTTTGCCTCCTCCTGAAGACACTGCAGCTGCTTGCTTGCTAGTGTTTTTCTTTTTGGTTTTCTGCTTGTTGGCCTCCCCTCCAACTCTATGCAGTATCCGAATTGGATAATGTTGAGGATCCATTTGTCTGATGTGATTTCTCTCCACTCTCGGAGGTAAAATCTTAATCTTCCTCCCACTGGTGTCATGTGGTCGTAGGTGTCTAGTTTGTCTTGACCCATCTGTACGTGCTGCCCCCTGGGATCTTTTTTGTGGGCGGGCACACAGAGTTTTTTTAAGTCACTTAGAGGCGGGCTGCTGTCCCCCTCTTCTGTTCTGTCCACGTCCATTTCCTCTCCCACGAAAGGACTGGCCTCTTTGTTGGTATTGCCAGGACTGCTTCTGCTGCCCCTGTTGAGCCTGCGAGTCTGCCTGGTGCGCTTGTTGGAAAGCCTGGTGTGATGTACCTGGCTGGTTTCCACCTCTCCCGCCGGGGCTCCGTGACGGGGTGCCCCTTTTGTTGCCTCTGAACTGCAATGCTCCCATGGATCTTGCTGTTTCGTTATCTTTCTTTAGTTGACTGAGCTTTTCATCAACTGTTGTTCCGAAAAGCGTGTCGCCGTTGAACGGTGTGTTCAGGATGCTGTGTTGCACCTCCGGTTTGAAACCAGAGATCCTGAGCCAGGCGTGTCTCCTTTCCGTGACACCCATCATCATGAGCCTGCTGGCGGTGTCTGCCCCATCTAGGGCCGTCTTAAGGCAAGAATTTGCTGCGTTCTTCCCTTCTTCAACCAGTTTTTCGGCCTTCTGCCTGGCATCCTGGGGCAGGTCCTTCACCAACTGCCCCAGCTCCTCCATGATCTGGTACATGTGCCTGTTTATCAGGGCGTTGGAATTAGCCATGCGCCAGTGGGTCACGGCATTCCGTTCGATCCTTCTGCCCACCAGATCCATCCTCTTGCTCTCCTTATCCGGTGGTGGACCCGAGGTAGTGAGTACGTTCGCCCTCTTCCTTGCTGTGGCCGTGATAATGGAGTCTGCGGAGACCGTGCCCTGAATGTAGGCTGGGTCCTTTGAGGAATGTTTGTACTTTTTCTCTTGTCTGGGAGTTACTGCCTTGCATGTTGCGGGTTCCCTGAATGCTTCCTTCCCCTGAGCCAAGACGCTGTCGAGCATTGGAAGGTACTGGCTCCTTGTTTGTGTTGGGAGCAATGTCTCTACAAGGAAGTCTGCTTTCTGTTTCTCTTCGTCGAGCTTGAGCTTGAATGCTGCTGCGGCAGATTTTATCACCGAGTTGTAGGCCCCGATGTCGTCCGGCGGCGAGGGCCTCGAGGGGTATGTGTCGACCGCCTCCTCCGGGCTGTCGGTGTCGACATCTATGTAATCTACCTCCTGTAGGTCAGAGGGTGCCGACTCTGCGTCCGTCCTGCTGTCCTCTTCCTCCCCATAGTTGTAACTATCGTAGGGATTCTCGTACCCTTCTTGGTCGTCGACCACCTCGACGTCCTGGTCTTGTTCCTCGGCGACCTCGTCGATCTCGTCGATCTCGTCTTCCTCCTCGACTACTTCCACCACCGGTGGCTTGGTCTTGTGAGGGATCGTGAAGGCTTTCATCTTAGCGTCAAAATCTTTCTTCCGCTGCATGATGTTCTCCATTTCGGCCTCGAGGCGCCTTCTCTACTTCTCCATCTCGGCCGCGTGTTCCGCGTCGGATGGATCAGCCGTTCTTTTCGGCGCTTGGTTCGGTGCCGAGCTTTTCGGTGTCGAAGTTTTTGACGTCGAACCGGATTTTGGCTCTCTGGTCGTCGTCGTTAGTTTAGGGTCTTTCTCCCTCGGCGTCGATCGATCCTTTTCGGGGACGATTTTCGACGTTTTCTGCTGGTCAGCAGCTTTCGGCGCCGGGGACTCCTTCTCGGAGGATCCGCTGGGCCTGTGAGTAGTCGCGGACGCCGCCTTTTTTGGCGTCGGCGCTTTTGGGGTCTTGTCCTCGATTTTTCGAGACTCAGAGTCTCTCGGGTTCTTGGGGGCCGAAGAGTCTCCTACCTTATCAGAAGTCTTCGTGTAATCGGTCTCTACGACCGTGTAGCTGTCGTCTTCGGCGGCAGAGTTGTCTTCTTCCTCGGAGGACATCCCCAGCTCGTAGAGGGACGGAGTCGGGGCCTTCCCTTGCAGGGTGGCGTGCGCTACCCTCTGCCTCTCTCTCACACGAAGGGTCTTCGGGGCGAAGGCGGAGCAGGCGTTGCAGTCCCCGCTTTCGTGGTCCACCGGTAGGCAAAGGTTGCAAACCGGGTGCTGGTCCTTCTGCGCGTACTTGTGGTGGCAGTTACGGCAGAACTTGAATGGCGTGTTGTCCATCATCGAGCGTCCAGGGGCCCCTGTTCGCGTGATCGTCGACGGTCGTCGAGGATCTTGATGAAAAACGCCTTCTCCTTGCTGATTGTTCGTCGATGAAGTCCCCTGGAATCTTCAGATGACTTCTCCTTGTGTTTTCTGTCTTTTCCTTTCTTCTTTCTCCAAAAATGTCTGGAGCCTAAACGGGAACGATCCAGACCCGACCGCGGAAAAAAAGAATCTGAAGATGGCGCCCAAGAGTGGGAGCTTCCGCAGGAAGCATGCCGACGTCACCGGAAATACACCCAAGGGGGTGTGACGCCGACGCCCACCTGGGCTAAGAAAAAAAAAAAAAAAAGACTACGAATCCGGACTCAACCACAAGACCGCGGAATAATGCACAGCATAGTGAATCCAGAAAGATTCACGCTGCAAACATGGCATTTCCAGCGCAGGTGAAACCACGCGAAGCCGAAAGACTGCAGGGGTACGGCTCACGAAAAATTTCAGGATCCAGTCTGATGCATGGGGAGGATTCTAAGGTAAGGAATCTGCGACTAGAGGACTGTCAGGTTGTGTTATCCATGCAACCTCACCAACACTCCCCATACCAGTTATTGTTTGCTAAGACAGGTGTTAAAAACAATTATTTGAGAAATTACCTGGAAACAGTATCAAGGATTTGATAGACTTACAACTAAACGTTGCTATTTCCCCAATATATTATTAAGGAACTCATGAAGGGTCCCTTCAAGAGGTTTTTATTAAAACTAATTCTGTTTGAGGCCATCCTCAATCTGGACTAAAAAATCTTTCTTGAAAAGCTATGTTGATGTTGGCCCCATACATTTTACAGTCAAGTCTGAGAGATGCAGCCTTTACCATTAAATAACATTGTCTTCATTTTTAAGACATTTGTGTACCATCCTAAGGCTCTCCACACATTTTCAGCTGGTTGTAGATAATTTCATAAAAAAATAATTTCATTGAATACCGTTGTAGATCTTGCAGAGCATGCGGAGGGTGTTGAAGCAGGAGGATGAGACGGCGTTGAACTGTTTAGACATGGAGAGGGTGGAGTCGAGGATGAACCCTAGATTGCGTGCGTGGTCGGTAGGTGTTGGGGCTGATCCCAGTGCGGCCAGCCACCAGGAATCATCCCAGGCCAAGAGGACTTTCGTCTTGTCCGAGTTTAGTTTCAGTCGGTTGTTCATCATCCACTCGGTGATGGCTTTCATTCCTTCGTGGAGGTTGGTTTTGGCGGTGAGAGGGTCCTTGCTGAGGAGAGGATCAGCTGGTTGTCATCGGAGTAGGAGATGATGTTGAGGTCATGCAGTCGGGCGACGTGGGCCAACGGTGCCATGTAGATGTTAAACAGTGTTGGGCTGAGGGAAGAGCCCTGGGGTACGCAGCAGATGATCTCGGTGGCTTTGGAACGGAAAGGGGGGAGGCGGACGCTCTGGGTTCTGCCGGAGAGGAAGGAGGTGGTCCATTCCAGGGCCTTCTCTTGGATCCTGGTGTCGTGGAGGAGTGTCCGTAGGGTGCGGTGGCAGACAGTGTCGAAGGTGGCTGACAGGTCCAGGAGGATGAGGGCAGTGGTTTCTCCATTGTCTAGCAGGGCCCTGATGTCATCGGTCGCGGCGATGAGGGCAGTTTCGGTGCTGTGGTTGCTGCAGAACCCGGACTGGTACGGGTCCAGGATGCTGTTCTCCTCGAGGTTGCAGGTCAGTTGCTTGTTGACGGTCTTCTCGATGACCTTCGCCGGCAACGGGAGCAGGGAGATGGGCCAGAAGATCTTGAGGTCGGCCTTGGGTTTTTTGAGTAGGGCGTTGATCTCGGCGTGCTTCCCGCTCTCCGGGAAGGATGCTGTCTCGAAGAAGATGTGGATAAGTTACTTACCTGTAATCCTAGTTCTCTTCCAGGGGTATGCATGTTCATCCTAAAGGAGGCAAGGCGGCCCTCCACAAGACATTCTTATGCATGCAAGTGGGAGCGATTCTATATGTGGTGTATACAGAATAATCATAATCCAGTTCAATGTCAGGAAGAAGCAGTTCTTCCTTATTTGTTATATCTGGCTAAAGCAGGTTTAAAGTTTAATTCCATCAAGGTGCACCTAGCTGCTATAACAGCTTATAGGTGGTCCCCTTCTCAAACCTCGTTTTTCCAGTTACCATCAGTCAAGGACTTCCTGCAAGGGTTGAAAAAAGTTTACCCTCCAGTGCGTCCTCCTTCCCCTCCCTGGGAGTTGAACCTGGTGCTATCAAAGCTAATGGGTCCTCCTTTCGAACCCATTCATAGAGCTACTTTACAACATCTTTCATGGAAGGCAGCTTTTTTGGTGGCAATCACGTCAGCTCGCAGGGTGAGCGAGATTCAAGCTCTCTGTTCCTCTGAGCCCTATACGGGGCTCAGAGTAGTGCTACGGACGCCTCCATCTTTTCTTCCTAAAGTGGTGTCAGATTTTCATGTAAATCAGGACATTTCTCTGCCCACTTTCTTTCCCAAACCCTCTACTCCAGCTGAGGAGGCTCTGCATTCTCTAGACCTGAAAAGAGTTTTAAAATTCTATCTAGATAGGTCTAAGGGTATTCGTCATTCTGATAATCTCTTTGTTAACTATGGATCGATCAGGACAGGTCATGCTGCCTCGAAACGTTCTATTTCTAGATGGATCGTTTCATGTATTAAACTTGCTTACCAGCTAGCGCAGAAGCCCCTGGGGTTTTCTCCCAAAGCGCATTCCAATAGAGGGAGAGCTGCGACTGCGGCATTCCTCAATAATGTACCCATGTCTGAGATCTGTAAGGTGGCGACCTGGCGGTCCGTCCATACATTTACCAGATATTACTGTCTTGATTCTGACACGAGAGCAGATACCCAGGTAGGCCAGGCCTCCTTGCGGAATCTGTTTAACAGCTAAGTTGGGCTGTTATGATTGGTCTTTTTAAGTTGGGTCATGTACTTCTCATTTACCTGCAGGTGGTTGATGGGCTTGCTATTCTATTCAGTGCTTATGACTATTGATGAGGATCCCCTGGAAGAGAAGGATAAGTTACTTACCTGTAATCCTAGTTCTCTTCCAGGGGTATCCTCATCAAAGTCATAAGCACACCCACCCGCCTCCCCAGGTAATTGAGAGATGTACGTCTCTGACTTGTGGTTTAGCCCTGACTTCAGGGTTATGCAAAGAAGAACTGACCTAACTGTCACCCCTAAGGCATGATGGGAAGCCTGGGGTCATGGCTACCTTAAAGGCACGGTGCCAGTTGTAACTGAAAATGCTTTCAGTTTCTGAGTTATTCACTTTTCAATGCAGCCTATGGCTGACAATGTCTTTTATGAGCAATTTTCAAGATTTACGAGTGCTTTTACTCATTAAAACACAAAGTTCAAGGACTATTTGACCTAATGTGTTTTTTATTTCCTTTCTAATTGCTGTACATATACAAGTGTTTACATTGTCTAGCCTTGGTTTTAGAGCTGCATTGGTGTGAGAAAAATGATATATGTATTTACATATATTTGGAGAGAGATATATGTGTTTTTTACATATATAATTTTTATATTGTTTCCAGGGTCCCGCACATGGGCGGGAATATTCAGTGCTTATGACTATTGATGAGGATCCCCTGGAAGAGAATGATGGCTTTCCGGAGTGCGATGGTGGTGCTGGCTTTGTTGAAGATGTGGTGTGGGCATGGGTCTGTCGGAGATCCGGAGTGAATGGTGTTCATGGCTGTGATGGTGTCGTCGTCGTTTATGTTGGTCCAGGAGAGCAGGCGGTTGGTGCAGGTGGTGGTCGTGGAGGGCTCGATGGTTGTTGGGGTTGTCGTGGCGTTGAAGCTGTTGTGGATGTCTGCGATCTTGCAATGGAAGAAGGTGGCAAGGGAGTCGCACAGGTGCAGCGAGGGTGGGATGTCATCGTTGTTGGAGCTGGGGTTGGAGAGTTCCTTCACAATGCTAAAGAGCTCTCTGATGTTGAGTGCGTTGTTGTCTAGGCGGGCTCCACCCACGTTTAATGTAATTTTGGATTTTTCCTTACAATTATTTTTTGTTTAAAATGTTTCCTTTCATTTTTGATGCATTTGTATTTCCTCAAAATTAGTTTTCCATGATTGGGATTCCTCCAATGTGGTTTCTCAGTTATCATTTTTCCATTAATTCACATACATCACTTTCAGCACAACAAGCCTGTGTCTTTTTTCCGTATCCATGTTTATAAACAACAAGGAACCCCAATATCGTAAATGTAAATGTAAATGTATTGCGACTTATATAGCGCACGTATCACCCGAAGGTATCAAGGCGCTTGCTTAGGGAACCCGTCCTGGTATTCCCCTGTGAGATACCCCGGCAGGGTATCCACAAGGTGAAAGCCAGGCATCCCGCCGCGAGGGGCCGTAGTGGAGATTAAGCAAGCTATTGCCCAGAGTCGCAGAGTGTGACCCCGTGAGTCGAGTAGGCACCGGAGCGAGAATTGTAATTCGTCAGCACAGGACCTCGGGGAGCAATGATTGTGAGAACAACAGTGGTCCCATGCAACATTAAATAAGTCTCTTGATAAATACAGACACAATGGAACCTGTATTAGAGTGACTTGTCCAGCCGGACAGTGGTCGCAATCCTTTAATAAATCCAACAGAATTTCCGTATCCACCCACTTCCAATGAGTGAGTTTTTGATTTACTTGATGTCCAATGTTACTTCAAATTCTACATCTATAGAACCAAGGACCTCCATTCTTTAGGTGAGGTAATTGCTGACTTTGGCCTGTCTAAAAAATCAAGACTTTCAAAAAAAAGGACATAGCCAGATGGATATCAGCCTGTATAACTTTTTCCCAAGCAAAATACATGTGTCCACTCAACCAAGTGAGATGCACATTTTCAGTAAGTTGTTTGTGTAGAAGGCAGCCCAATATGCAGGTATTCTGTTGCAAGATATCTGTAGGGCATCTACTTGAAAAATCTGTTCCATCTTCACCAAACACTATTGCCTTGACATATGATAAATAAAACAAATCCACAGTTGTTCAGGCTGTGCTTCAGATCCTGCCTAATTAAGATCAGTGTTTCCCACTTTTCATCTACTGTGTCTATAACTATCAGCTTGCAAATATATGAAATATCCAATACTGGAAAATAAAGGGTCTGTAATTATCAATAATCTAGCGTTGGCATCTGTCGGATTCAGAGCACGTTCACCTGACAGGCAGACTTTTGGGCATCTTACCATGAGGTGCACTTGCTACTGAATAAATAATGATAAATGAAGCCAATTTAAGCGGCCAAAAGAAGAATGTTGTTTTAGACAGTCAAGAAATACAATTACCCCCTGCCTGACTCTCCAATCCTGCACACACGTGCAATGCCACTAACCTCTTCATCAGTGGAAAAAACACAATCCGACAGCACACAGACAATAAATAGAAGGTCTAGCCCACCCCTAACACCCACCCCTCTACTAACACCCAGTGCTGTATATCAAAGTGGCCATCCTTCAAACTCCTGTGCTTTGCAAATGTTTTGGAAACTCTCAAATCCCTCAAAGTCACCTCTTGAAAACATGATGTTTTATCTTCTTGCATCATAAAAGTTGTCTTCAGAGAAGCTATCGCCCGCATACCCACCACTAGCAAGGCATTGGTCTCAAAAGGTATCTTTCCAAGAACTCACAAAAAGCAAGATCCTCTAAATCCTGAAGAAACCCACATGAAAACATGATGATCTTGCCAGCTAACACCAAACCTTCATCGGCAAATTCATTTAAAAAGCAGTCTAAATGAGTGCCAACCATCTCCTATATGACTACCAATCCAAATTCACATCATGCTGCAATATGAGAGAGCTACATTACAAATCACAGACAATGCCCTCCTGGCATCACGTCTAAGTAACAGTTCACCTTCAACCTTCGCTCTTAAAGAACAGTTCCCCTTCAATAATCTTGTTGTACCCTTGTCCTTTACCGTACATGGTTTCACTGCTGTTTGGTTAGGTTTGCGCAACACAATTACAACATACATATAAGCAATGTGCTGCCATGTAGGTATGTTTATTCCATTTGCTACTAACAATGTTACCAGGTATTCCAAGCTTCATGATGGGAATAATTTAACAATGTGATTTCATGCAAAATCAAGTTGGGGACCTTTTTCGTCTCACTAATAATCTAACAGCACACTCATTAGATCCACAGACATTGATTGGGTTTTACAGATGTGAATCAATTTTTCTGGTAACATAAAAGAGTTCCCACAAAACGCTCAACTCCTGTATTCTCTTGTACCTTGCAACACCTATGGTAACTATCTCAATTCTCTCTGAACCCAGGAAGCATACATCTTTGACTCACTCAGAGATAAAAGTGGATCCCCATTTCATGACTACAACTTTCACTGAGCACAATGGAACTGAGACAACAAAATACATTCTATACAGTAATGTGGAAGGCAGAAACAAGACACTGCCCAAACAATATACTTTCCCAGATAACCCCAATGATTATCTGGTCCAGTACAGGAGAATAAAACATACAAGTGGTGCCTAACTAATTTCTCAAATAAGTGGAGCATCTTAATTAACAACTCCCAATATATGTAACATGTTCTTTCCTTACCAGAGTGTGCAGAGTCAGGAGTGGACCTGTAACTCTGAGTGGGTGAACGCGGGGAGAGGTTGTGAGTGGGTGATCCAGGCACGCTTTCTCCTGAAGACAGGGAGCGGTTCAGAGAGGTGAGGCTGCGGCTGGTGTGCAGCAACGAGGCCTGTTTGGTGATCTTCCTGAACAGAGAGGTCTTTTTCTTACTGTAAAACAGAAGAAAAGAAGGACTGCATATTAAACACTGCAACGATGTACTGGGATGGCGCAAACAATTGTGAATAACCATTTTGTGTCTGCTGTTTGCACATATTCAAGGTAGTTTAGCCAGCCTAATAAGCAGCTGAGCGTCAAGGAGCTGTGCCAAACAGGAATTCATACAGAGAAGTCAACTAGTGGTAACCCAAAACTATAAGGATCAGCTATCAAACTGTAGTTTCAGAATGGTCCTTTATACATAATTAAACTGCTTGTGAAAATCCAAATAAACTGAGAATTTAGAATATGCATAGCATGAACAGCAATGCTTGTGAAGACAAATAGACCTGCTGAATTTGAACAGATTCAAAATAAAGGCAGCCTGATGAGGAGAAACCTCAATTTACGAATATACCAGAATGTAAAACAGTTATTTCTATTCACCAATTTCATATAAACACTTTGGGGAACACTTTTGTTAACTATGTTACATATTACAACTTTACATCTGTCTCAAAATATAACCAGATATATAATCAGAGACAGACTTCCCTACATAGGATGTGGAACAAGGTTAAAGGTCTACACCAAAACTTGACCAATATATTTCCCTTGTGGAATAGCACATTCTAAGAGGAAGGTTTATTACCTGTAAAATTATTTAGATTCTAGTTTTAGTTCAAATATTTGCATGTCGCCATGTGTAAGGTTTGCTCTCAGCCTACAGAATGCGCCACAAGCACAACGGACAGGGTAAACATTTTCAGTACTTGGGGCTCAAAGGAGGCCAAGAACTCACCTTTCAGGCCCATCTTTGGTTTTGGTCTTCTTGTTACGGCGAGCCATCTTTGACTTGTGCCCTGATTTACGTGCTGGCCCAACCTTGATGGAGGTGTTCTCGAAGGGAGTGGTGGAGATGGACACCTTATTTCCACTCTGTCAAATACAGAAAAGAAACGTGGTTCATTACTTAAGACACTGGCTAACAGCATTTTTTGCTATGTGAGGGATCTTAAGTGCCACTGTTTTATGGTAAATTAAGGGATAAAAATATGCAAAGTAAGAAGGGACCCAATGGATTTTGTGGGAAGCCATCTTTTCAAAAACATGTTGTATTACAGCAGGGTTGACTTTACAGCCTTGCAGATATGTACTTAAAGGATCTCGACTCCCAACCATAGTAAGTATGACCTAAGTGACTAAGTCTGAAATAATCCCCAGGCCCAAAGAAGTACACTTCCCAGGCAGTAGGAAGGGTGTCATAAGACCAGATTCAGTGAGAAAGGTGGTGAAAGATCTGATACCGCAAGACGGACTGTTAGCTTAAAGAGGAGCTACACAGATCACTCCTAGTTTTCAGACCATGTGAAAAGGAACGCAGCCGCACTGTGTTCCCTTCACACAACCAGGTCCAATCAGGTACTAGTTCAGGAAGAAGAGGAGGGACGTATTCCCACTATTATTATTTAAGCCTGACCAGAGAAGGAAACAAAGGAGGGTGTGAAGGCTTACTGGCAGCTCCCTGACAAAAGTCACATTGTCTTCATTTCTGGGATTTTCTAGCTCTCTATGGCCAAATGCCTGGACAGCATGCCCCCTCCAAAAGAACAAATAAAACGTCTTGGAGTCTGGCTTAATCATAAGCTAGACATGAAGGAGCAATCCCGGAATGTAGCAGGAACCTGTTACGGAATACTTAAGATGGTTAGGAAAATCCTTCCCCTGCTGCTGTTTAATGGTAGGAAATTGCTGGTTCAAGCCTTAATTCTCTCTCGTCTACATTATGCAAATGCCCTTTATCTAGGCGCCCCGCGTTCAACGATAAAAAAGCTTCAGACTGTGCAGCTTCACTCCTCTTGCAGATCCCCCACAGAGAATCTGCGCGAGCTGCAATAGCCTCTCTACACTGGCTTCCAGTCACGGAGAGGATCCAGTTTAAATCCGTTTTTACTGTCCACAAGATTCTTTACTCCAAGGGTCCACCTATCCTAACTCCATCTCGCTATACCGTCCCAGTACAGCCTTGCGCTCTGGAAATAAATGCATGGCAGTAGTCCCTAGAATATATAGGTCCAGGAGTGAGGGAAGAGGAATCTCCTACATCGCCTCCAAGAGCTGGAATGCACTTCCAAATTGTATTTGTTTGGAAGACGATTATATATCCTTCCGCAGACAGGTGAAAACGTTCTTGTTCCCGGTCGCTAAAGCTGATCAGCTGTGTAGGCCCTGTTCCTAAACGCTGGAAGGCCTTCTGGTAGCTGTGCGCTCTACAAGTGCCAATTCATTCATTCATTCACTTGAATCTTTCCGGGACGATGCTTAAAGTGTAAGCACAACTTTTATACTCAGATCCAAGTGAATCATTAACAAGAAAGTGTGAACTCTTACATCCAGGGAGGAAATTTGAGCCTAACCGGGATAAAAACTCCTATGAACCACTGATTATAAAACCTCTTGGGAGCACCACAGAATCATTAGGAATTATATGGCTACAATGTCCTTGAACACTTTTTGTTTGCTCTTTAACATAAAATAAAGTATTTAAAGCACTTCATTTACAGTGCACAATGATCATCCTCTGGCAGATAGTAAGAGAGCAGCTTGAGCTACAAATAGTGAGTGGGTCTGGTTTACTTGAAGGATGAGGGACTTATGTACTTGGAAATGACTTAATTGCAAAATTCGAATATGGACAGTTCTAATGAATTAAAGGGTCCATTTCACTAGTCCAGGTGTAAACTAGTATATTGTTTGTGTGGGTGAGGTCTTTATTCTTTTATTTATTTCCTTCTGCTTCGTCTTCTGTGTTTAATGCTTATCTCTATCCAAGCAATGGCAAGAAGTTAAATATTTTACAAGTTCCTGTACTATTTAACTTCATAGTTGTACATAGTTGTAAACTCCTCCTACTGCCATAATCTACAAATAAACACTTTCTAGACGCTTCCCTCCTCTATCCCTCCATTATCTTTTTTAATCTAACTAACAGACTTACATGTCAACCACTCAAATTAATTCAAACTTCCCTATACTAATTCACCACTAATCCCTTTTGGGTTCCGGAGTACCGTGCTACGCGCAAAAAAGTGGTTCACCGCCTCGTCAAGCGTAGTAAGCGTTATATAAAAGCAATTGCAATACAATATATACTAATACTGCCTTAACATTTAAATACAAAAGTACCAAGACACACCATAACCTAAATGCAATTTTTACAACTACAGAATCCTTACACTTGCTGAACTTCTCAGTGACTAACATTAAAGAATAAAAAATGAGGACAAGATGAGTAAAAAAAAAAGAAAAGACATTCACAGATCAGAATTTTAAAAAATGCCTTTATGTGATATAAAGATACAATTGAGCATACACAGCAAAATAAGAAATTCAATTAATCATTTCGTCAATCTGATTAAAGATGCTGCATCACCTTTACCAGGGGGAACATTTTTGACACTATACAAACACTGAGCATTTGCAAAAATGATCAAAAGTGAAAGTATTAGGAAAAAGCAAGACAGGTAAATTCAGTCTTTCATGCTCATAAAGTAAACAATAGCCACAGACATCACAGTAGAAGAAAGTTACAGATTCCAGATGTATCGCTTGCTAAGCCTGAAGTTGGCCAAGCCTAGCCTAGCCTCCCCATGCCCCGTGCAGATGAAAAACAAAGATGTTTGGCGAGCAACATCAGCACTGAATTAAGGGCCTTGGCTAGTAAAGTCGAGACATACCTTAAGAATGAGTTCCACCACCTCAGTGTGCACCAAGCCGTTGACAGGTTCTCCATTTACATGGGTGATCAAGTCTCCTTCGCGCAGACCGGCCTCGTGAGCGGGGCCTCCCTCTTCCACATGCTGACAGAAACATTAAGCAAAAAGAAAAGTGTCAACTGAGCATGCTTTTGAGCATCTACGCCCTTCTTAACTATTCATCCTGCAGGTAATCGGCAAAACTCCACGGAGCAAAGCTTTGTCCTTTTTCTAAAAAATGTACAGTCATTTATCACTTGGCTATCTTCTGCAAGCTTTGGCAAATGTTAGAATGACCTATCCCTGAAACGTAACTCCGATTTTAATTACTTAATTAACCAATTAGTGGCACAAAGTGCTTAGGAAAGTATGGATGAAAACAATTATTGCATGATTACCTAAAATCGTTGCAATTATGTTCATCTATGTATACATACTATTTTAAAAAAGTAATGAGACGCGCCAGTATTTCAGCATTTCCGATCTATCTTGCGACTGCCACCCAGGAGTGAAAGTGAATCTACCTTATAAAACCTCCTTGTGCACTCGGCTAATCAAAAGACTGTATATGAAGTGCTTTGAATTTACCGTGGCAAATCTATCCCTCCCCACAGTGGGCAGCCCCGATGGTAGATCCAATCCCTGGACTTCACACTGCCCTGGCTATAGCCTTGAAGATGCACCTGTAGATGGCTTCTCACTTAATAGGTCTTAAGTGTTCACTGTTTCCTGTTTTGATTTGTTAGGTGATACCACCAAGTTCCGAGTTTCTGTTCTTTACTGATTCCGAGCAGCTGTCAGGGCCTGTTGTCTCATTCAGTTCAATTCGGACCACTTTCATATACCTTCTGAATTTGGCCAGGTCAGCGGGCATGGAACATGCGAAAAGCCATGAAATTGCCTCTGCACAGGTCCTAACCTCATGCCGTAGGAATATAGGCTTTAAGAAGGCCCAACGTTGTTGTAATAAAGCTGGGCAGCAACATACAAGGTGTGGCAGGGACTCTGCTCTATATGTGCACAGCCGGCATGTAATTATCTACTGCAGGCATTTCCATCCTAGGTTCAAGTCCTTGATTGGAAGTTGTACTATCCTGGCCTACTGGATGTCTTGCAGGCATTTCTTGCCCAGTGACTATTCCAATATGGCTTTGGGATGTTTGCTTGATAGAAGGAAGTCAGGCCTGGTAATTCTCCCTTTTCCTTGAATCTTGTTATGTCTTCCTCTCTCGAGTGCTGAAAAACGTGTTTGTTTAGAGCTTTCTTTATTGGCAAGTAACTCACTTCTTTTAACGACCAATTGGCTATTGCGAAGTGCAGGTTGGACACTACCACTTGCATGTAACTGTTCTAGGAGTTCGATCTCCCTTCAAAAATTGCTTTAGGTTTTTCTTTTAGAGATCCTCTGCGTGCTTTGAGAATCTGGCAATAATATTTTGCAAGGTTGCTCAGGCATTCATACTTTTGTTGGACCAGCACAGACTCCAACCGGGTCAAACGGTTGCTTGTCTACTTTGGTAACTTAAAGACATGTTAGTAGCCCAGGCACTGTGCTTTTTCCAGTGCAGACTCCATCTACCTTGGGAAAGCTTGCTGAGTGTATCCTGCAACCGCTAACAACTTAGATTTTACTACTCTCCTGATTGGTATCGTCGTGGGGCTGCATAGTTTCTCCTGTTTTTGCATAGTGCGTATGTGGTCGCTTGTGTTTTGGCCTTCATTTTGGCCTGGTGTGCAATTGCTTTCGCTCTGTCACATAGTCATGCCCCTAGATAATTATAGGTTCTTACTGTTTCTACCGTCCGGTTTCCCAGCTTCCATCTGAGAAGAGTTTTTCGTACGTGTTGCCCAAAGACTAACACTTTGGTCTTACTTGCATTAGCTCCTAACTCATTGGCTTCATTATAGAAGTCTAGGGCGTCCAGACCTTAAGGCAGCATACAAACTCCAAAACCAAAAACCCATTCATGTACACAAAGCCCCCGAAAGGCATACATTAACACAACAAAAAATACCACCGTTGGTATTTTCATGAAAACATATCAAAGACGCATAACTTCACTGTAATATCCCAGTGGCTCAAAAGGGAAGAAGTAGCGCAGAGAAGAAAACCACACCAAATAAGGGAAGAAAAGATAAATAAACATCCCCTTCTCCTGGAGACAAGGCACCAAACTCCATGACAACAGGCTATAGTGTGACATTGAACCCCGCAAGCAGTAGTGGCATAACTGCAAGGCACACACCCCACCTGTTGACGTTTGCATATCCAGACTAAGCAGAAAAGTAGCAGAGGCATCAAAATAACTAAAATTATATATTTTTTAGATGGGTCATTTTCAATTTTATTGGCAGCTCTCACTGACATAGGTATTTTGATGGCTATAAAATCTTGTTTTCCGGCCAGAGATTCTGGCCAGAGGCTCAGAAAGAAAAAAGATTAGTGTCTCCATATCTGAATCTTCTCTTGTCTATCAACATGATTTTCATTATCGTTCAACCACCAGGTGAATCTCCTCACCTGTGCCTCTATGGTATATGGGCCACTTTGGTTTTCAGGTGACACGATGATGATGAAGAATTTATAAAGCGCGACAAATACCCTGAGGGGTCTAGGCGCTGCCTTTGGTGTCAATTAGTCAGAGCGGGCCTTGCGGTACAGTTAAGCTGAGAAAAGCCACGTTTTTAGGCCTTTCCTAAATTTGAGGAGACTGGGCTCTTTATTCAGCATAGTGGGTAGAGAATTCCAAAGGCTAGCCGTTGTAGCCATGAAGCTTTTACCTCCCCATCTAGCTCTGTTGACTCTAGGAGCCAATACATTTCTTAGGTGGGTGGATCTGAGGGCTCTGGCAGGTGTATAGGGTTTTAAGAATTTAGTCAGATGTGTTGGCCCCCCCTATTGTTGAGGGATTTAAATGCGATGCAAAGAGAATTAAATTAAAACCTCTTAGCTACGGGTAGCCAGTGGAGTCGGGCTAAGGACGTAGAAACTTAGTCGAATTTAGACATGCCAAGCAGTACTCTTGCTACAGCATTCTGTATCTTCTGAAGTTTATTAATGCTTCGCCTTGGGGCACTGGAGTAGAGGACATTACAGTAGTCCAGTCTTGAAGATATCAGCACTGTTACTAGAGTCTTCCTTAGGTCCATGGGAATTGCTGGGACAATTTTCTTCAGCATTCTCAAGATGAAGAAGCATGCTGAGGCGGCTGAATTAATTTGTGCCTCAAAGGACAACGTGGTGTCAAAAATGACACCAAGATATTTGGCTTTGAGCACAGGTTTGAGCTCAAGTTGAGCTGGCCACCAGCTATCTGTCCAAAAAGCTGTGTTGTTCCCCAGCAGCAGAACTTCAGTTTTGGCTGACTTCAACTTCAGGCAATTGTCCGACATCCAGTTGTCTATGTGGCTCATACAATTGTGAAACTGGGTTGCTGTCTGACTAGCTGGACTGCTTACCAAGACGATGATCTGAGTGTCGTCAGCATACGACACCAGGGTAAAGCCGTAGTTTCTAACTAGGCTGCCAAGAGGGGTGACATGAAGGTTAAAAAGCATAGGGCTAAGAGATGAGCCCTGGGGGACTCCACAAGGCAGCGTGAAGTGACCTGATACCATGTTACCTAGGGCTACTTCCTGGGATCGGTCCGACAGGAAGGAGCTCAACAGGGATAGCGCCCTTTCTCTGATCCCGATGGAGGACTGCCCCTCCCGCAGTAGCCCATGATTAATCGTATCAAAGGCTGCTGACAGGTCCAGAAGGATCAGAGCTGCCTTCCCCCACCATTAAGAATCAGCCTAAGTTCCTCTGTAGCAGTGATAAGGGCTGGTTCGCTGCTATACTGAGCACGAAAGCCAAATTGAGAGGAATCAAGAATGATGTTATCATTTATGAAACCCGAAAGTTCAGTGTTCATCGCCCTTTCAACCACTTTTGCCAAGAACGGAGTCTGGATATCGGACTGTAGTTAAGAGTCTATTTGGCATCCAGGTTCAGTCTCTCCAGTAGAGGAAGAACAGAGGCTTTCTTCCATTCAGTAGAAAAGTGTCCCATTGAGAACATTGTATTGATGATCGTTGTTAATGGGATGGCAATAATGTCAGGCGAGATATGCAGGATTTTAGGAGGGCATGGATATGATGGGAGAGCCCGGATTTGTATTCATGATGAAACCAGCGGTTGGTTCCACTGTTAACATAGAGAAAGAGGAAGGTCGGAATAACAAATTCAGAGAGATCTTGAGTTAAGTCCTGAGGGACTGCTTGCATCTTGTTAAGCTGGGCCGGTGTCTGGGCCCAGTGTTTATCCTTTAAATGCGCTCAGCCAAACAAGGGTCGCTTCCGAGTCACGTAATGTAACCTTACACAGCACAATTTTGGCAGCCGATTCAAACCTCTCCCTCTTAAACTGAAGATCAAGCCTTCTATATTGCCCTCTGCTACCGTAACCACTGCTTTAATATCAACTGTTTTTTTAAAGTCACATCTGCATGTATTATGGTCACAGTACTTAACAATAATTTCACGCCCATGGCCAGATCTGTGTCCGAGGAGAGCCACTAGATTCTTTGGGCACATCAGTGTCCAGAAAACAGGGGCTAACCACATTTCTATCACTATTGTTTCTTCTTCTCAGCCATTGTTGTGCACTCTGAGTCAAGTACACCATGGTATCTCGGGCTCCTGAACGCAGGCCCCCCTCAATTACTGCTGGGCAATGGTGTGGGGGGAATCATGGCCTCCTAACCGACCAGGGACACTCCTTCACATGCCAACGTACTGCTGAAGATGCCATAGAGTCCCAGCTTAGGCCAAGAATAAACAATGCGTACCTCCCCTGCACAGTGAGGCCGCCCGAGCCAGAAGCTAAGTTGACTCCGGATCTACCTGCATCCTATGGGGGATAAGGGGGCCTCCATCCCAGGGACCTACTGGGATTGCTACCATTAGCTCTAATACTATTCATGTGCCAAAGCACGCTCTCTGCTGGACACATTTGGGGTATTGTGGGGAAGAAAGTTAGGAGCTTACAACAGAACACAGGGATGGAATCCCCTCTCCGATAGTAACTAAGCTCAAACACCACTCTAACAGTTCATTCACATATGAAATGGTTCTGTCTTCCACCAGGCAGGCCCAGCGCTCTCTACAAATACAGGAAACGGAGCTTGGATCGAGATGTTAAAAAAGCTCCAGCCTTCTTGAGTCCTGTTCCTCCAGCCTGCTCCAACTTCTATGTGCATATGTGACCCTAGTGGTATCACTGTCCTGGGCCAGAAAAGTGAGAGACAGGGATCTACCCAACAAATTGATCCCAGAGCTGTCAGGAAAAAACACCTTTTTCACCCCTAAACTATCCCATGGAATGGGCTCAGTACATTACCTTTCTCGTCCCGAGCAGCCAAAAAGACACTCTTGCATCCTAACGACCTGGTTGTATGTATGAATTGCCATAGGGTGCTCAATTAGTCGAGGGTTCTGGTGCACAATACAGAATCGGTTCAGGAAACTAATATTATTTAAGAGACCACTAGGATACCCAAACAAAGGTTGCTAGTGAGATTTCAACGCAGAGTCATCCAGTCGTATGATACAGCTGGACAGGCTTGTCATGAAGAACTGAGGGGTCACTTGGCAGCCACACCAGTCTGTAAAGGATACTTTGTGGTTGATTGATTGTGACCAAGTTAGATTTTTTAGTTTGATGTACAGGTCAGGTTTTCATCATTACCCAAATCCACAAAAATGTTATAGATAAATTCAAATAAATCAAGTTGGGTAGAACATCTACGTCCTTAAAAGTAGTTTTGTATCCCTGAGTCTTGAAATGCACCACTCTGTGCTAAGCAAGGGCAGGCTTATTTGGGTACTTAGTAGTGCTTTGCCGTAGGGCTGTGAAGGAAGCTAGATTGAGATCACTGGGCATTGGGGTGTTTGAAGGGGATTCAGCACCGCAAAGATCTTGACGGAAATAAATCATGATTAATTATTTTAAAATACTACCTACAGTACCCACAAAATGTCCGCAAATGGTAAGAAATCTCAAAATCTGAGGGTTTGAAGGTCTGTGTACGTTTAGATCCTGCCACCATGCTTATACTGCCAACTCCCATACTTACCCACACCATGTGATGTACAGTGTAGATGTCACTGTCCCCCATGTACACGCGAATGGCACGCAGTGTGAAGCCGTATTTCTTGCCAGCACGGTGGATGACAATGGGTGGCTTCAGATTGGTGACAGCAGGGGAGAAGTCTCTGCTTGGTGAAGAGTCACGCGAGGAAGGGTTGGAAGAGATAGAGCGAGGAGACATTGGGCTCGCTAATGGAGAACAGGTATGGTGATCTGCAAAGAAATGGCACATTAGTATCTCAAACTATGAATACACATTGCATTTCAAGCGATTTTAAAGATACCCTAGGGGAAAAAAAGGAAGAGGATTGCAGAAGACAAAAAAGGAGCATGACAAACTATGACTAAGGATTTAAAATTTAGATTTATTTTAGAAATGTAGACGTGAATTCATAGGTATATAGACCTCAACGAATACTACTGTACCTGTAAAGTAAACTTTCTCTCCTTTTTCTTAACACATTTGAAGAGAATTGGCAAAAAATGCTCTCAAATGCTCTCAAATTTAAGTTTAATAATTTTCATGCAAAAAAAGTCATCAATTTCGACGTAAAATGTATGGACTCAGTAGATTATTTTGTAAAAACGAACTGGAATCAGAATCCTTGGGCAAACTACACAGGTTTCAGAAAAATACTAATTCTGCTGCAGCCGATTTTAAGGGATCCGGAGGTCTGGCCCGTCTATAGTGGTACTGGATGGATTAAATGCAAGCAAGTGATCCTAGGTTATAGCACTTGAAACTTTAGCTAGCCTCTTGTTAGCCTGCCAGGTGAATAAACTAAGGTCTAGGGTAAGAATCATAGAATTTACTCAAACGGGTATCCTATAATTAAGAATCCATATCTCCGAGTTGCACACCTGGTGACTTAACCACTAGACAGCATCTTATGATGGGAGTCTCCCTTTCTGCATCCAATTCATTTCTATGTGTTGCTGATAAGTCCACAAGTTGTCTGTCAATCTGCGGTGTAATGGAAGAAGAACATTTGCCAATCCCAGAATGCAAAACACTGTTGGGTAAAAGGCCAAGACTGACGGAAGAAGTCGCATATACCATGGACGCCGGGCTGCTAAGCATCAATCCTCCTCGAGAGGAGCAACCTTTGTGTAACAGGCAAGTGCAACCTGGTCTGACCTTTAATGCCCATCCACCCTGTTCTGCCCCTGAACCATACCACCAGTAAGGCAGCAACGAAAATGCAAATAGCCCAGAAGATAAAAAAAAGTAACAGCACAGCAACATGGCAAATGACGAAAAAAAAACGATTAAAATACTCTAACAAAAATGCTCACAAGTTGATGTCAATTGTTATGCGTTTTATTTTGTCAACTGGAAGCCATTCTCTGCTGCCTGGACTGGACTTAATGGTTAAAGAACCATTGATCTTGTTCCAACTAGAGATGGTATAGATGTTGCTGCTAGTGCCTACTGTACAGGCACCATAGTGCTGTGATCCAGCTCAGCTCCAGGTGCTTACCAGAGGGAATCATCAGGGAGAGGGCGGTGGCCGACGCAGATTTGATGACTTTGTTCATGGGTCTGGAGGTGCGCTTCTCGACAGAATCGCCCGAGAGCAGCCGGTGCCGTGCCCTGCGCACAGCCAAGTCACTGATGGCTTTCGGAGTAGTGAACTCGGACCCCTCGTAGCTGTTACTGCGGGTGCGTTGATCAGAAAAGACTGGGCTGCTTCCAGCTGGAGGTTCAAACACAATACATTAGAACTCCTGGTTTTCATGGAAGATGAGAGGATACGTGTACATACAGTACCATGTATTCAAATTTGAATTCTTATGTACCACAAGATTCGCCAGCATCATATTTTCTTCCCCCAATCAGTTTATAAAAGAAAACTTTTTAAAGAAATACTTTTGGACTCTTATAAGAAAATAGTTATTAGCTTCTCATCCCTTGTGAACAAAAGAATACATTATTTGCCTAACAAAGTTTCTGATGGATATTATACCATCTTCGCAGAATCGTCATATTTTGAAGTTTGCCTAAAGACCTCTTGAGACCCAGTTTGTTGCCAAGGAGAACCAGAGATACTCAGAGGAAAAATGAATGCCACCTGGACCAATTGCACTCATTTTATCACCAGAGCTGCTTTTTTAACTGTATGTCAATTATCGGTCATACCGTCTCCTGTACCTGACTGTACGCCTTATTTAGATCTTGGCGGACTGGTTAATCCATCACAACGGTGCCGGATGTAATGGGATTTATATTTTGGCGGATGGGATGTCCTCCACCATTGGACGGAGTAACCTATCTGCCAAGATCTAAATAAGGCACTGTATCTTACAATGTCTATCTGTGCTCTTTATTCTTACAGGCAAAGCAGAGACTATATTATTTCATTGTGAATATATATTTGCCTGGTTTACATATTTATAATGTTTGATTGTATTGTGCTTTACTGTGAAGGCCACCCTGCTCCCTTCCATTAGAGCCATTGCGGCTCTGCTCTTCAGCCTCCTTTGCATTTACCGTCTCTCCCCTGCCACCCCCCTCTGCACTATGCTACCTATGCAGACTGCCTTTGTAGTATGCTTTTTACTTCACTTGTCACAGTCTACTTTGAGAAAGATCGAGAGCCACAAATAAAAACTTAACTGCTCAGTTTTAATGTGCATTACTTGCACTCAGCCTACCTACCAAAAGCTAAGCAATATGAGGAACTTTAAGAAGCCATTAGTTTAATCAGGTGAGACTGGTCTAAAGCAGATTAGGGTGTAGGATATTTTAGAATGAGATGCACAATTCGACCTGTCCCTGCACTCTTTAAACATGAGCAAAACCCACACTGACCATGACAATAAAAATCGTACACTGACCAGATGCTTCCTACCAGACAAGGCAAGTGAGCATGTGAAATTAAAAAGGGATGAAACAACTTGAGAAACATATGGGAGGTAGGCCAACTAATCTAGGCTAGCCCCGAAAAACCCATTCAAGGATACATATCAGGAGGGATAAACCCTGAAGATTACAGAAAGGGGTGGTTGAGGAGAGAGATAGAGGGCAGTATGTGCAGACAAAATCGGATACATGCTCTTCACTAAAAAAAAATCTATCTGTGCGGATGCCAAAGAGAAGCGAGGGCATATTATGGAAGCACTTATCACTCAAATTAATATGCATTAAAAGCGCAGCTTTTCAAAACAAGAGAGAACAAATAGCGATTAATTAAGGCAAACGAGGGACTGTGCAACCAAGAAGAAGGTCCTGTTAAGTGAATTCAAAGGCTGTGACTAGTCTGAACAATCCTAACTATCCAGATTGCAAACAATTTGACCATAAACTTAAGTGTAGCTGTACATTATACTACACCTGTCAGAGTCGAGCTGCTGAGGTTACTAGCCCCTGATGATGGGGAAGTTGGCACCAGGTCTTCATCCAGCTTCAGTTGCCTCTCCAAGGGCTGTTCTGGGATGGATACAGGCACTCCTTCCCGTGAAGTCACAGTAGAGAGGAGTCCCCCCTCATGCGGCTGTAGAGGCTTCTTCAAGGGACTGCTCTCCTCATCAGCAGAAATCGCGAACCGAGGCATATCCACTAGTGCCGAGCAGCGTCGCCGGACAGTGAGTGGCGGGCTGGAGTCACTCTCGGTGTGCGATGACTCTGAGACAGACAGCCGCTTGCGAAAGCTGGAACACAACAAGGGACCACTATCACACACAGCAATGCATTACATATTTCACATCACCCATGCTTCTCGCATGCACGTTAAGCACAATCAGTGATAAATTACCCAAAAAACTGCCACCAAGATAAATAACTTAAAAACCTTTTAGCTTTAAAAATAGTATTAACTATCCTGCAGCTTGGTGTTCCAATCAAACCCTTGAGTGGTTTCATTTCAGATGAGTCCCAGGAGCATGGCACCTGTCACTGTTTAGTTCAAGACTTTATTTTTATTAACTTTCCCTGATCCCATCAGACACATACAATGATGTGTACAACTCTCCTATGCTACTGGCACTCTCCCTTGAGGCTAACTACATCCACTACCCTCTATTGATACATAGCTCTTCCACATACCAACACTACAGCCCCAACCTATAATACTGTCGCAACTCGACAACAGCCTACATTTCATGATGTTAATCAAAGGTAAAACAATGATGTACATGTCCTGACATTGATGATTTCTGTGAACTGTATTTTCTTCTCCCCCTTGTATTGTTCTTTGTAATAATTTTTGTATTACTAAAAATGACAATTTATTCTGAACAAAAAAAAATTCCCTGATCCCATCAATAACATTCATTACAAACAAGTGCTCCCTCCAAGAGTGGTGTTGAGACACCTGGCTATGACACGCTAGTCGGGCAGGGACTGAAGAAGCATACCACACAGTTGTGTAGGTGAGAGCTCTTTTAAAAAAAGAAGCTTTTTCGCCAATGGTGACTGCGAATAGGATTAGGTGAGTTTTTGATAACTGATGGGTGCATTCCTCTCTAGATATGTAGCTTACTATAAGGGGGAAGATGGGATGCTGATCCAATATTATTCCTCCCTCTCTCCATTGTATATATAGTGATTTTAATGTTGTCCACCATTGCATGTCTCAGCAAATGTAATGCTATGACTGCTTCTTGACATCTCACAATGACTATAAGATACGAGATATTACCAAAGTCTATCCCAGCAGACCTCACCAACATTTTTTCTTAAAACCTATTTCTGCTCTGGACCATTAACTTTTCTTTAAAGGTTATTTGTATTGGTGTTTAAAACGACAATACAAAGATACAGGAATATTACCATGGAAAATCAATATTACATTGAATAAACACAAGAGACAAAAAGGAGGGGTAATGAAAAGGAGAGGCGAGATGTAAATAGGAATGGGAACAAGAAGAAAAGGAGGAAAGGGGGGAGAAGACATCGGCAAGAAGGATCATGTCATCATAACATGAATACATTTAAGACTATGCAATTACACAACTTTTAGAGGTGATTAAGACAATTTAACAAAGTGCACCATCCAACAATCAGCAGAACAGCTTCACTATAATGAGCCGCAGAGAGAGGCATGCCATATATGGAAAAACCAATGTCATGTGATTAGGGGGCGCACCAGCCTATCACAGAATATAAGCAATCAGTTGCCAGGTGAGCCCGGTATCTCAAAGGAAAAGGATGCTGAAGGCGTGTGGGCCTGTGTATCTCTGGTGCGTAAATAACCAAGCAGGGGTTTCCCTATGTCTTTGGCTTGTGACCGCAAAGGTATTAATTCCCATTAATGGGAGAGTTGTTCAGAACAGTATGTTGCAGCCAGTAACTAGGCATCCACCGTGGGCACCGGGCGTCTTCCCCAGTTCATGGCCACCATGTGTTTAGCAAGTAAAAGAAGCATAGCTACGAGTCTGCGGTTTGTGGCTGGAATATCTTTGACGTAACCCAGTAATCCGATCAAGGGGTTACAAGAAATGCGCTGCCCAATGATTGCATGGTTGATCGCAAAGATTTCCTCTCAATATTTCGGCACGTTAGAGCACAGCCATTCCAAATGGAGGAAGGAGACTTGTGTCGCAGCACATTGGTGGCAGTTAGAATCAGGGGTTCTGTTAATGTTGCCTGATTATGTGCAGACGTAGCAGTGTATAATTGGGTGTAGAATGTGGACTTCGCTTTCAGGATGCTTGGGGGAGTGTGCTGGAGTGTAGAGTTTTCGTCTAACAGTTCTGTCACATATGTAGATGCATGGGGCAGGTGGAGTAAGCCAACCAGTGTTTTACCAGGACGGTCTCCCTCTTCAAAGAGGCAAGCCTGGGCGTCTCGCCCAAGATGGTTAGTTTCCCTGACCGATTCATCAGAGTATTCAGTGATTTTCCCCCATATGGCGGCCAAAGTGGCAGGGTCATTGTTTCGAAAATAGCCTGTTTCCAGGCTATGTATATCATTTTCCAGCCTGGTCAATTGACCGCCTATAGCCCTTAAGACGCACAACTGGTGATGCAGGCACAACGTATTACTGGCATGATTACCTCTCACAGGGTGGACCCGGATTCCACAGAGCCCTTATTAAGTGCAAAATAAGCAATTATCTCTGTGCGTAGCTCCTCCCAAAATACTGCATCCTGTAACGCCCCCAGGGGGAGACACCATGAGAATACGCCGGTTGGGTCCTGGAAACTGTCTTTCCAAAAGCACTGGGGCATGATCAGATAGTGTGCGGGGTAGATATGTTACTCTCAACCCCACATTTTTACATCCTTAGATACGAACCAATAATCATTTCTCGACCAGGCATTGTGATGCGATGTGAAGCATCTGCCCTCTCGCGTCTCAGAAAGTGTCTGTCTCCAGACATCCAACAAGTGATTGAGTGTGGTATGTGTCAGTGCTGCACCGGGTGTGGTCGCCAGGAGGCCCCAAAGCGGTCTAGCCCATCATCCCACGGCACATTAAAGTGTCCCCCCCGCCCCCTCACCCCCAAAGTACAGCACCAGGGCCAAGTCCAACCACCAACCTCCAGAATTCAGTAAAGAAATCAGAGGCAGTTGTAATAGAGCAGTAGACCGCAACCAAAAGGACTGACTGTCGATGAAGAGTACCTGCTAAAATAACATAGTGGCATTCCTTGTCTAGGACCATAAACTGTAAACAAAATATCTCATGATGGACAACCCACTGAAGTGACAATATTTCATAAAATTGCATTAAGGGGCCTACAGAGCTGCTAAATGCTGCCAGCTTACTAAAAATCATAAACTGTGCACCTCTCTCTTACACGTCTTCATTCATCACACTGCTCAGCGCTGCATCCTATAACACAATAGCTGCACCTTTGTCGTCATCACACACAACATGGGATCAAAACAAAGACAACACCCTTCCAAGCACACTATCTACATGGTGCAGCGTGCTACTCATGTAGGCAAGAGCTTCAGCACCCCACATAAGGCGAGTAAGCCCTGTATAAATGTTGCAATGCAAGGCAATAGAATACATAGCATTAATGTCAAGGATGTTCAATCAAGAGTCTACCTTTCAGACAATGAAGGCCACAACCACACAAGGGGAAAAAGATTTCTTCAATCACCTCAAAGTCACCAACACTTCTCTGTCTGGGGATCAAACTGCTGAATGTGGTCAACAGTTCTCTTTGAGCTAAGCCTTTAAATGAGCTTCTTTGTTAATTTTTTTTTGCTATCATTACCGCTCTCTTTGGTCAACTTCTGCAATGCTTCATGCCCAATGCTAGAACTCATGCTCTCAGAACCAGGTGCATCTTTAAGATGGACAATACAGAACATGCTCGAAATGCTTGGGCTCAACTTTTCTAAATAATGGAGTTTCTGCTCACATAGCGCTGGAACAACAGTTCCTTTTATTTTTAGCTCTGTGTCAATGAGGCCTTAAACTCTTAGTCGTGTTCCCTATGCACAGAATAATAAGCAACACAACACGCTTCTGCTTTATAGGCTGATCAGTAAAAAGCAGATTGAAACTCCAGGGAGAGCAAGTGTTAAAGACTAGACAAACTAGGACCACTTCCTAGGAATGCTGCTCTGATAGGACTTAAAACAACCAATGATTAAGGAACCTTTGCTCCAACCTTTCCATCACATTTCAGTAATATAAATGCAAAGAGATCGCAAACCTTGGTGGAATCTAATTATGTCCAGTGCACAAAATTAATTAGGCAAAACATTTTGAAAAGATAAAGGAGGTTAGGCTAGTCCTCCTGAGCTCCAAACACCTGCTCCCTTATTTGAGATATCGCCTCTGACCATGTTGCTCTCAGAAAAACAAAACTGACAGTAAACCTAATCAAGAGGGACAAAGCACAAAAGTATCCGCCACCCACACGTTTTATCCCTAAACCAAGAGGACAACTATAACCTGCCCTCTAGAGAACCTCATTAATGACTGCACCTCTTTTTTTTTTTTTTTTACTATTTTTGGGATCTGTGCACGCTCTCTACACGTTCAATATATAATAATCAGTAATAGCTTGTGTTCTCAACATTGCTTTGTACTGCAGTTGTTAACAGTTCAAAGCACTTTAGATAACAGGTATTCTTCTTCTCCAGTTTCGTGGTATCCAATTTATTGTCCTCAAAAGTCTACCGGGATTCAAACAAGTTAGCTGTATCCAAACCAGATGACATCAACAGGCGCTTGATTCGCTGACCCATCTTGCCATAATCATTTGTTAGATTTCAACTTTTATGTTTGCACATGTCACACCTAGATATGAAAGGCGTCTAACGTGCAATGTCATTTCTTGTCTTCCATAAAGCACTTTAACACCCATTTTCAAGATAACAGGTCATCACCTGGTTTCCTCTTCCTTCTAATATCTAACAAGCATTTACAATGCAATGGTTTTGCCTTTGGAAAAGTTAGAGCTATTGGCATTGTAAATGACAAAATTTGTATTTATGTGTTGGTTTTGAAAACAGATAAATAAATGGCATTGTCATTTACATTGCCATTAGCTTAATCTCTGCAGTCACTCTGCAGTCCCTAGCACTCCATAGCACTCCCTAGTCACTCTGCACTCCCTAGCACTCCCTAGTCACTCTGCACTCTGCACAGATCTCTGTTCCAATGGCTAGCCTCCATTTATGGAGCTAGCCAATGGAACAGAGGGGCGGGACATGAGTACACATTTCTAGACATAAGATTTTGCCCTGCGCGAAAGTCTGCTTGTGCAGCTTTCGGCGAGGCGAAACCTAAAAAGTGCGGGTACTCAGTACCGGCCCATTTAAAGCAATGAGTACGACACACACCGCAAGTCTGTCTTGCTACATACCACATAGGGGACCGTCTGTAGCAGGTTATGTCACAGAAGGGAAGTCTGCTTCTGCACAGACTGCATAAGGGAAGCCTGCATCACAGTGTCTCACAAGGGAAGCTTATACCATGCCGGTGAGTGCCATAAGAAGACTGTATCAGAGCATATCACACAAAGGACGTTTGTATCAAAGCAACTGATTTCGAAAATCTTTATCAGAGCATGGAACTTTGTATCAAAGACAGACACTGGTCACCTGGTAAAGTTGACAATAGTTAGTGTCATACAGGGAAAGACCATATCAGAGCATGTCATATAAGGAGAGACTATATCTGAACATGGCAACAAGGGAAGTTGTTTTAGAGTATGCCACGCAAGGAAAGACTGCACCAGGGCATGTCACAAAAGGAAATGCTGTATCAGAGCATTTCACATAAGGGGACTTTGTAACCGAGCCAGCCACGCACATTGGGGGCCATGTGATATCTTATCTAACCCAGAGGAAACTTGTGCCAAACCTAGCCGAAACTTGTGCCAAATCAGTGATACGGGATGTCTCCATCAGAGACTGGCACAGAGGAGAGGTTTGCATCAAAGCTAGTGTACCAGGAAATCTGAATCAGAGCCTGTCACGTGGGTAGGCATGCACTAGTAAGGGTCACACAAGGAAAGAGTGTAGTAGAGGAAGTTTACATCGGAGCATATCATGTATGGACAGGGGCATACGCCACAGTGAAAGTCAAAATCAGAGCACGCGACAGAGGAAGTTTGCACGGAGCACACAATATGATGATCAGTCTGGGCCAAACAAGGGAAGGCCATTTCAGAGCATGACACACATGGGGTGTTTGCACCAGACAATGTCACGCGGGGAGCCCAGTATCCGTTAATGTTAGACCGGAGAAGTCTATATCTGTAGCTGATCACACAACGGAAGCCTGAAGCCGTATATTTCACAGCCGGTAAATGTTATGGGATAAGCCTGTACCCGAGTGGAGGCCTTTATGGTTAGATTTCCATGCGTGTGGCTGGCGTAAGAGTGGGTGACAAAACACTCCTGTAATTATGTATGTCACACGGAGGAAGCCTGTAATAGCACGTCACAAAATATGTCTCTCTGAAAGTACGACACGCGAGCAGCCCACATTAGTGCCCGCTAGTGGGTCAGTGATGTGCACAATGTGTTCAGGGGCGGGGCGGGATCGCTTCAGACGCACGCTGCTCCTGCAGACTCTCGAGCCTCGCCGCGTTGATGAAACGCGTCGGCAGCTGCTTATCGTCTCACAGAGGAGACGTGGTTCGGCAGTTACACATGGACTGCTCCTTTTGTGTGAGGGACACACTGGGCGCATATGGGTCTCTTCCGGGCTAGATTAGAGCGAGGCTTTGAGTGCTAATAATGGACACAGTGCTTAATGGCCTCTGAAAACACGTCCACAAAGATCGTAGCAGGAATGGCCAAGAGTGACCATATTGTTCCTACAAAGCCAATACTGCACTGACTTCCGGCTTCCCAAAGCATGCTATTTAAGTTGCTTTCGTTAGCACACGCGTCGGTCAAGGGAGGCCCCAGACATGAATACAAAGCTGAGAGTTTTACATAGTGCGAACTACACCCGAAGGTATCAGCGGGAGGGGGGGCGGAGACGGGCACACGGACAGCGGGAGGGGGCGGCAGGAACGGGCACACGGACAGCGGGAGGGGGCGGCAGGAACGGGCACACGGACAGCGGGAGGGGGGCGGGAACGGACAGCGGGACATCGCGCAACCCATCCCTGCAAAGGACACTTCCGAAATGGTGGAAAACAAAGCTGTTAAAAAAATAAAATAAACACCGCCGCATGACGATCGCAAGGGGGCGGGATGAGTAAAAATGGCCGGAACGCCCACGAATCTGCTCCGCAATTGACGGACAGATCTCTGTTCCAATGGCTAGCCTCCATTTATGGAGCTAGCCAATGGAACAGAGGGCGGATTCCCAAGCCACATAGTGTAAACATTAGATTTCGCCTGCGCCGAAAAGCTGCGCGGCGCAGCTTTCGACGAGGCGAAACCTAAAAAGCATGCACAAATAGGTCCTCGCAATTATTAATTCCTGTAAGGTACAATAAATTAATAGAGAGGCTCTAACGCTTCTTTTGCATTCAATAAAACTGAAAATTAGGAAAAATGCTAATCAGAAGTTGGGACTTGGAGATAATAGGCCTGTAAAATGTTCTGTGCATTTTGGGAAAATTGTCCTAACAATCCAATCAAAGTACAGCAATGCCGTTTTAAACTTTACTGAGCTGAAGAACACAAGGCGAACATTGCAATACAACTGAACTTCCTCAATTCGCAATATAATGACTATAGGCCCAGCCAAAGCTAGCAAGATAAATTAGCAAGAACAGAGGCTCACATTTCGGGAGAGCCGATAATCCAGCCACGATCGCGGTTCTTCAGTCCTCCAAGGCTGTCCAGTTTGTCCTCTTTCTCCTCACTCAGGCTGCGCTTGGTAGGTGGAGGGGTCTTCTTCTCTTCGTGGACGGACAAGCGCTCCATACTGCTGTACACCTGTAGAGAAGAAGCATAAGGTAATGGCCTACGGCACGAGTAAGACAAAGAAAAGCTTTCATAGAATGGCGGATTCAGCTCCCATGGAACCTCATGAAACTATGAGCAAAGCGTGAAATGACTACAGAAATGTATTCACTGAATCAATATGCACGCATGCAAAAAAATGCTCTGCAAAGTGTCTCAAATAAAAGAAACCATAGTACTAGTGGCTTGGGAAAGCATCAGAGGAAGGTATGCCTAGGCTATTTATATAGCGGTTGTGAGATACTAGTGATGAAATCCAAAACAGATACTCACTGGGCACTTTTGGCGGTATCTCGATTTTAGGAGGGGTGGGGGGGGGACTTACTCCTACTAGTTAGAGTAAATTATGCAGATGTAACGTTAAGAAGCTACTCATCTGTGTGGACATCTACATACAACAGTTATGTGAAATAGTTTAAATGAGTGTGGGTAACCAGATTAACCACTGGCTCCTAAATAAAAGACAGTGTGTTCCTATTAACATAATTTTATAGGGAGGTTTGAAAGTCAATATAGGTCTACAATACACTATGGCTTATCCATGTTTCATAAACCATTTCAGACGATCTATAACTATTGCATTTTTGATAATCCTTGCTTCTCATGGTGTTGGGTCTTGCGCTGCTGTTAGTTTTTCAAGTGCAGTTTGGAAGTGGGAACCAAATATGCATTTCTACTCCTACTAAAGCTCATTCTCTACGAATGTCAGATTCATAAGAAAGCGAAAAGCTGCCTAATGTGCCTTGTGCTAAAGTCTATTATGATAATACCTTAAGTAACACATGGACAGCCCCCAGTGGTTAATTTGTAAAAACAATAAGTGCCGGGGCTCTCGTCAGGAGGCAGTTTGCAGCAGCCCATTTTTCCTGTTAGCACCGCCTCAAACAGAACCAGACCTCAGAGCTGGGGATCCAGATTTGAGTCTCAACGTTGGCACAACAACCTGTGATTCTGGGCAAATTACTTAATCTCCCTACAAATGAATGTATCCTTATCTGATGCTCATGGAAAGCGCTGGTGTTGATGATTAAGTGCCGGTGCTGACCACTGGAAAACACCAGCTCAAATTAAACATTAACGGCCCTTCACTCCTTGCCAACTATTACTTACGGAGGAAGGAATTTTTCACCAATTCTTTCCTAGCTCACGTTTCCCGTTGTTCGTTATTATGCGTCCTAGTTTAGAATATTCTGATTTGTTTTTTTAGAAGTTAATTATTAATATACATTGGCAAATAAAAAATTAAAAGGGCTGATATAACACCCTCTGTGCTACACCCAATAGAGTTAGAATACCCTTTTTTTTAAAAACCTTTTCCCCTACATGCTGCACACACATTCAGTTTCTATATTTCTTCCTCAGATTAAATAAATCAGGATTAGCATAACACAGGGGGTCCCATCAGTGTGTTGCTTATGGTGACAATGTACTGCACATACAGAACAGGCATGGCTTAAAATACAAAATCACTTGCCCCAAACATATTATTTGGGACTAAGTGAGGATTCAAGTCACCTATCTACAAACCCTCCTGAACATTTCTACCAGCACCTCACTGGAGCTCTAGTAGGCATTTTACCCTGGTAGAGGGCAGTAACATGAGCCTATACCATGAAGAGAACTCCCTATCTTTCTTGAATTGCTGACAGACTAGAAAGCTTCACGAAAATGCCAGATCTCCCTACTGTGAAAGACAGCAACTTCACAGAGACTACCTCAATTTCAAAACCTTCTTTGGCTCAAACATAGCACTTTTGGACTGAGGCTAGATCTGCCTCAGGTGAATAACTCATGTGCGTAAGTCACACAACTAAACAAGTAGTATTCACTTAGACATGTTGATATGGAAAGGTCTTATTTTTGTAGATACTTGGCAAGTGATTTATGCAGTTAACCTATTCCCTACTTTAAAATGATTCTCCCATGTAGCTTTCTTGAGAGGATATCAAAAGGAGAAGCAAAGCCTAAAGAAGAGAAAGTCGTCTTGGAATCCAGGATAAAGAAATGTGTACTAAAGGGCTTTCTATGTTTAGAGGCCAGCAAATCCATCCCATCAGAACACACCTATAAATAATTTCACAAGTCCCATGAATGTATGAACAAATTTCAAGGTCCATGCACTGGACACAAAAAACACAATAATATCAGCAGATGACTACATAGCTTGCCAAGCATTGTAATGTTCCGCCGTAAAAGAAACACAAGATTATAGACAATAGTGGCGCTGTGATGGCATGGGTTAACCAATCGTGAACTACTAAAAAAATGCATTGCTTTGAAACTGGACAGAGTAGTAGTAGCAAAGTACACAAATTTGAAAAGACCCATACGACTGTTGGCTCCGACTGAGGAGAAAAGATTATGAAATCTAAAGATATCAATCCAAGCCTATCAAGAAGGAGAGCAAAGAATGGAGCTAGTCTTTAGGCACAATCGTGTTTATGAAGAACCTCGAAATATAGGTCAACCTTTGCACAAACAGTGCACTAACCGGAAATGCACTTAGAGTATCAGTAATAAGGAAATTTCTTCCAAACACCTCAGATATAGGAATGAGGTTATTACCTGGGATGGGATGTAGGCAAAAAAAAAAAAAAAAAGCAAACTCACACTGGAGGCACTAACCTTGAAACAGAACGAGATCTGAACAGTACTGCACAAAGATTTTAATGATAGTGTCTGTGAATAAGAATAGTCGCCAGGGCACACTGCCAAAGCATCAGTACCTTACTAAATCGGGGCGAGCAAGAAGAGAACTGTCTTATCTCCACGCGATCCTCATCATTTGTATCGTCCTCCTCTTCTGAATCCATGTGCTGGTACTTCTCTGAACGAGCTGCAGAGGAAAGAAAAGGTATCTCAAATAAGGAACACTTATTGATCCACTGAGGTTTGTTTGTTTACCGGCAACAAAAAGTGTGGCATCAAGGATAAAAGAATACAAATTAAAATAATTAAAGTAAATAATTTAACTACAGTAACGAGAATAGAAAATGGCCAAGAAACAAAGCATAATGCCCAAAGTCAAACCCTTTCAAGTCAAGTGTCCCAACATAGTTCTTTTGAAAAGGTTTCCGAGTGGAATGAGAAATCTGGGCTCTAATGTACTCCTTTCCACCGGGCCACTGTAACATGTTTACTCATTCTACTCAGCTAACCCAATAAAGTTAAGTGCTCAGTGAATGTCTGTTTGCTAGCTTAGACTACTGGGTGGGTAAATTGTTGTATCCTAAATTGTAACATTGCTACAGAAAGTATACTTCTTTCGCTATGGACTTAGGAAATTAAATTTAATTCCTCTCTTACCAGGGCTGACCCAGCTAATTGAGAAATAAACCCAGTCATCTAAATCACACCAGCCAAGGGTTTCACTCTTTGCTCTTTTGCTGCACCATGCAGCATCCTGGTTCAGACACAACCCTTTTAAATGCTGAGTGAAAATGAAATGCATTCCCAATGAATGTGGGGTAAAATAAAAGTTGCAGCAAGTTGATATTTCTCACTGTCTTGCCAAGATACCACAGCGCTGCTGTGGAAGGCCAAAAAAGATAACCTTCGATGCAATTCAGTTGGTGGTCTCAGAATGTACCAGAAATTATTTTATTACACTGGCTTTTTGTCTACCGTAAATTTACTCACACCCCTCACTAATCTATGTGGGCCATTGGAGAGGGATGAAGCAAGGAAGCTCTTTATTCACGGTCAACGGGTGCAGATCTGAAATAAGCACGCAGTGTGAAGGTATGTCATTCGTTTCCATTTTCTTTACATCAGAAAAAGGAGCTAACTTGGCTGGCAAGTGAGGTATTACTCTATTTTACAGTTTGAATAAGTTTCAGACATAGGGATGCAGGACATCTTAAACATTCAAGGTCAATGAGGTCAATTTTCAACTTGTTTTGCCATTAGGCCAAGCTGTGGCCTTTATGAACAAATATGGAAATAAAATGATGTTGAATATGCTACTTACCAGTATGCATCTGTTCTTGGCATGTAGGGCTGCTAACATTCATATCTTTTGCATTAGATCGCCGCCTAGTGTTGGGTCCGGATGATCGCACATTGTTGTCCTGGAAGAGTCTTCGAAGTATCCTGAGATAGGTGGCTCCTCCCCTGGACTACAGTGCGCATGGGCATCGGCTCCATCCCCAGATTGTTTTTAGCCATTGTGGCAGAGATGGAGTGTAAAGTGTAAAGGATGTCCATGCTAATGATTGAATGCAAGAATATGTCTGCAGCTGCGACAGGCACCGGGGAGGAGGGTGGGCGATATGAATGTTAGCAGCCCTACATGCCAAGAACAGATGCATACTGGTAAGTAGCATATTCAGTTCGAGGCATGTGGGCTGCTAAATTCATATCTTTTGCATAGAATATACAGCAGTCCCTCCGTTAGCGGCGGTTGCCTGTGCCAGCTGCAGAAACTTGAAAGAGTGTCTTGAGAACAGCCTGCCCAACAGCTGCCTGCAGTTTGGAATGCACATCAACACAGTAGTGTTTTGTAAAGGTATGTGGTGTAACCCATGTGGCTGCTCTACAGATGTCCTCTAAAGGAATGTTCCCCAGGAAAGCCATGGATGCCCCCAATTTGCGTGTGGAGTGCGCCCTTGGGGGTATTGTTAAGGTGCGTTTAGCCTTTTGATAGCAGATCTGGATGCACTTAACAATCCATCTGGCTATTCCTGCTTTGGAAATAGGGTTGCCCTTGTGCTGTGGCGAGAAGGCAACAAAAAGTTGTTTTGTCTTCCTAAAGTGTTGTGTCCTGTCAATATAGTACATCAACGCCCTCTTAACATCCAAAGTATGGAGCATTCTTTCCGCCACTGTTTGTGGGTTTTGGAAGAATGCAGGCAAGTCAATAGTTTGGTTGAGATGAAACTGTGACACCACCTTCGGAAGGAATTTGGGGTTAGTACGTAGTACCACCCTATTTGGATGAATTTGTATGAATGGCTCTTGGATTGTGAGCGCTTGCAGCTCACTGACACGTCTCAGTGACGTAATAGCAATAAGGAAAGCCACTTTCCACGTTAGGAACTGGAGTTCACACGAGTGTAGTGGCTCAAAAGGTGGTCCCATCAGCCTGGTGAGGACCACATTGAGGTTCCACACCGGAGCTGGCGGTGTTCTTGGGGGAATGACTCGTTTCAGACCTTCAAGGAAGGCTTTAATGGCAGGCACTCTGAAGACAGAGAGATGTTGCCTGTTCTGAAGATAAGCTGCTATGGCGGATAGATGTATCCGAATGGAAGTGTAGGCTAGATTGCACTTATAAAGATGTAACAGATAGCAAATGATGTTAGGGATAGATGCATCTAGCGGGTTTATGTTATTGGCTGTACAGTGAAGGACGAAACGCTTCCATTTTGCAGCATAGCATGCTCTGGTAGTCGGCTTCCTTGCCTCCTTGATGATGTCCATGCATTCCGGAGGTAGGTGAAGGTAGCCAAACTCTAGGACTTCAGGAGCCAGATCGCCAGGTTGAGCTGTTGCGGATCTGGATGCTGAATGTCTCCATGGTTCTGCGTCAAAAGCCTGGGCGTTAGGCGCAGCCTTTGATGCGGCACCACCGAGAGTTCCAGAAACGTGGTGTACCATGCTTGGCGTGCCCACGTTGGAGCAACTAGGAGTGTCATCGAGTGCTGCCTTAGTTTTCTTGCCACCAGCGGTATCAGAGGGGCTGGTGGAAAAGCGTACGCAAATTTGCCTGACCAGTTCATCCATATCGCATTCCCCTGCGACTGTGGGTGAGGGAACCTGGCGGCAAAGTGTTGGCATTTTGCGTTTTCGTTTGTGGCAAACAGGTCTATCTCCGGATGACCCCACTGCTGGAAGTACGGGCGGAGTACTGATGGGTGTAACTCCCACTCGTGCATTTGATGGCTGTATCTGCTGAGCAGATCCGCCATATGATTGTCCTTGCCGGGGAGGTGTTCTGCCATGAGGAAAATGTTCCTCTGAATGGCCCACTTCCACATGCTCTGAGCCAGATGAGACAGCTGTGGCGAGTGGGTGCCTCCCTGCTTTTGAATGTAGTACATCGCTGTCATGTTGTCCGTCCGGACTAACACAATCTTGTTGCACAGATGTACATTGAAGGACTTGAGCGCCATGAAGATTGCCATCAGTTCCAGATAGTTGATGTGCATCTTCTGTTGCTGCGTCGTCCATAGTCCCTGCACTGTGTACGTGAGCAGATGAGCTCCCCATCCCTGGAGAGATGCGTCCGTCGTCAGGATAATCTGTGGCACTGGCTCTTGGAACAGTCGGCCCTTGCAAAGGTTGTGTGGATTCCACCAATGCAGAGAGTTGTACGCCCGACTGGTAACCAACACTAGGTCTGTCAATTGTCCCTGAGCCTGAGTCCACTGATTTGCTAAGCACTCCTGGAGCGGACGCATATGTAGCCGTGCGTGAGGGACTATGAAGATGCAGGAGGCCATCATGCCAATCAACTGCATGAACACTCTCGCTGGAAGCGAGTGTTGTGGTTTGAACTTTTGGATTAGAGACTGCATGCTGTCTATCCTGACCTGGTTTGGCTGAGCCATGGCCGTCAGGGTATTGATCGACGCGCCCAGAAACTGCCGGACATGGGCCGGCTGAAGGTGCGACTTTGGGTAGTTCAGCGAGAAGCCCAGATTGTGAAGGAGGTGAATGGTAGTCGACATGTCCGCGGCGCACTGTTGTTCCGACTTGGCTTGAACGAGCCAGTCGTCCAGGTAGGGGTAGACATGGATGTTCTGCCTCCTGAGGTGCGCCGCTACCGTCGCCAGACACTTGGTAAACACTCTTGGGGCGGTGGTCACTCCAAAGGGTAGGACTTTGAACTGATAATGCTTGCCTTGGATAGTGAACCTCAGGTATTTTCTGTGGGACGGGTGTAGTGGTATGTGGAAATAAGCATCCTTGAGGTCTAAGGTTGCTAAGAAGTCCCCTTGGTTTAACAAGGGAAGAATCTGTTGCAGTGTAAGCATATGGAAATGTTCTGACAGTATATACAGGTTGAGGGGACGCTGATCTAGAATGGGTCTGAGAGATCCGTCCTTCTTTGGAATAAGGAAGTACAGGGAATATACCCCTGTGCCTTCCTCTTCCACCGGCACGAGCTCGATTGCGCCTTTTTGCAGCATCACCACTACTTCTTGCTGCAATAAGTGCAAGTGCTCTGCGGACATAGGCCGTTGCCTTGGTGGAATGTTGGGTGGAGTGGACTTTAACTCTAGACAATAACCGTACTGGACAAGTTGTCGCACCCACCTGTCTGTGGTGATGTGTGTCCAGACTGGCAGGAACAGCTGGAGTCTCCCCCCGACAGGTGTTAAATGGTCGGGGGGCAGTGACAGAGAGTCACTGTTTGTTTGGGGCAGAGGAACGGGAGTTGTTGTTTCCCCTGCCACGTCCTCTGTTGCTGTTTCCTCGATAACCCCCTTTATTCTGCTTGGGGTACGAGGACTGCGCTCCACCTCTAGTGAACTGTGATTGTTGACCCATCTGTCCTCTGGTGACTCCACGTGCACCTGAGCGACGAAAAGTGTTGCCCCGGAATGGTTGTGATTGAAGGGCCCCCATAGACTTAGCAGTTTCGTTGTCTTTCTTAATCTTTTCGAGGGTGGTGTCAACATCAGGACCAAACAGTCTATCAGGATTGACGGGCTGATTGAGTATGGTCGTTTGAATGTCTGGTTTAAAACCTGATATGCGTAGCCACGCCTGTCGTCTCAGCATGACGCTAGTGTTAATAGCCCGAGCTGCCGTGTCCGCGGCATCAAGTGCACACTTTATGGCTGCATTGGAGATGAGTTTACCCTCTTCTATAAGCAGTTTGGTACCCTCTTGAAACTGCGAAGGCAGGTGTTGTAAGACTCGCTCTAGGGTGTCGTAATGCGCCCTATCATAACGTGCCAATAGCGCCTGTGTATTCGCAATACGCCAGAAATTGGCAGCCTGCGCAGCTACTCTTTTGCCCCCTGCCTCAAGCACTTTAGACTCCTTGTCTGGGGGAGGAGCTTCACCCGTCGTCTGGGAGTTTGCCCTTTTGCGGGCATTTGCGACCACAAGAGAGTCTAGTGGCAACTGTCCCCTAATGTAAGCAGGGTCTGCAGGTGCAGGTCTGTATTTCTTCTCGATGCGTGGATTGACCACCCTCGCCATGGTAGGTTCTTTAAAGATGTCCGCAGCATGCTTAAGGACACCTTTGAGCATAGGCAGTGTCTTTACTGTCCTTTCGGAGACTGAAAAAGTGTCAAACAGAAAATCTTCTTCCACTGGGTCAGCATGCATGTCTACATCATGATTAGCATATTTACAACAAGGGGTGGTGAGGGACAGAGTCTCTGAATTAAGCAGAATACTCTCACCCAGTCAAGAGATCAGGGCTAGATCCAACACCGTTTTTTTAGCTCATTGCACCATCCCAGTTTCAGAACCTGGCTGTATGCAAATTAGTCTGTCCCTGGCCCAGTGCATCATGGGAACAGGGCAGACCAGACTACAAAAGCCAATTCTTACACTGGGAAGGAAACAAGCTTCCGGGGACCGGTTTCTGGCATTACAGCCGTCTTCGGCCCGGCTTGCTTGAATCCTGATGGTGCAATGAGCAAGGGACTCATGTCTGAGTATACCCTTCCACGCTTAGGGTGGACAAAAATATTTACAACAAGGGGTGGTGAGGGACAGAGTCTCTGAATTAAGCAGAATAGTCTCACCCAGTCAAGAGATCAGGGCTAGATCCAACACCGTTTTTTAGCTCATTGCACCATCCCAGTTTCAGAACCTGGCTGTATGCAAATTAGTCTGTCCCTGGCCCAGTGCATCATGGGAACAGGGCAGACCAGACTACAAAAGCCAATTCTTACACTGGGAAGGAAACAAGCTTCCGGGGACCGGTTTCTGGCATTACAGCCGTCTTCGGCCCGGCTTGCTTGAATCCTGATGGTGCAATGAGCAAGGGACTCATGTCTGAGTATACCCTTCCACGCTTAGGGTGGACAAAAATATTTACAACAAGGGGTGGTGAGGGACAGAGTCTCTGAATTAAGCAGAATACTCTCACCCAGTCAAGAGATCAGGGCTAGATCCAACACCGTTTTTTAGCTCATTGCACCATCCCAGTTTCAGAACCTGGCTGTATGCAAATTAGTCTGTCCCTGGCCCAGTGCATCATGGGAACAGGGCAGACCAGACTACAAAAGCCAATTCTTACACTGGGAAGGAAACAAGCTTCCGGGGACCGGTTTCTGGCATTACAGCCGTCTTCGGCCTGGCTTGCTTGAATCCTGATGGTGCAATGAGCAAGGGACTCATGTCTGAGTATACCCTTCCACGCTTAGGGTGGACAAAAATATTTACAACAAGGGGTGGTGAGGGACAGAGTCTCTGAATTAAGCAGAATACTCTCACCCAGTCAAGAGATCAGGGCTAGATCCAACACCGTTTTTTAGCTCATTGCACCATCCCAGTTTCAGAACCTGGCTGTATGCAAATTAGTCTGTCCCTGGCCCAGTGCATCATGGGAACAGGGCAGACCAGACTACAAAAGCCAATTCTTACACTGGGAAGGAAACAAGCTTCCGGGGACCGGTTTCTGGCATTACAGCCGTCTTCGGCCCGGCTTGCTTGAATCCTGATGGTGCAATGAGCAAGGGACTCATGTCTGAGTATACCCTTCCACGCTTAGGGTGGACAAAAATATTTACAACAAGGGGTGGTGAGGGACAGAGTCTCTGAATTAAGCAGAATACTCTCACCCAGTCAAGAGATCAGGGCTAGATCCAACACCGTTTTTTAGCTCATTGCACCATCCCAGTTTCAGAACCTGGCTGTATGCAAATTAGTCTGTCCCTGGCCCAGTGCATCATGGGAACAGGGCAGACCAGACTACAAAAGCCAATTCTTACACTGGGAAGGAAACAAGCTTCCGGGGACCGGTTTCTGGCATTACAGCCGTCTTCGGCCCGGCTTGCTTGAATCCTGATGGTGCAATGAGCAAGGGACTCATGTCTGAGTATACCCTTCCACGCTTAGGGTGGACAAAAATATTTACAACAAGGGGTGGTGAGGGACAGAGTCTCTGAATTAAGCAGAATACTCTCACCCAGTCAAGAGATCAGGGCTAGATCCAACACCGTTTTTTAGCTCATTGCACCATCCCAGTTTCAGAACCTGGCTGTATGCAAATTAGTCTGTCCCTGGCCCAGTGCATCATGGGAACAGGGCAGACCAGACTACAAAAGCCAATTCTTACACTGGGAAGGAAACAAGCTTCCGGGGACCGGTTTCTGGCATTACAGCCGTCTTCGGCCCGGCTTGCTTGAATCCTGATGGTGCAATGAGCCAGGGACTCATGTCTGAGTATACCCTTCCACGCTTAGGGTGGACAAAAATATTTACAACAAGGGGTGGTGAGGGACAGAGTCTCTGAATTAAGCAGAATACTCTCACCCAGTCAAGAGATCAGGGCTAGATCCAACACCGTTTTTTAGCTCATTGCACCATCCCAGTTTCAGAACCTGGCTGTATGCAAATTAGTCTGTCCCTGGCCCAGTGCATCATGGGAACAGGGCAGACCAGACTACAAAAGCCAATTCTTACACTGGGAAGGAAACAAGCTTCCGGGGACCGGTTTCTGGCATTACAGCCGTCTTCGGCCCGGCTTGCTTGAATCCTGATGGTGCAATGAGCAAGGGACTCATGTCTGAGTATACCCTTCCACGCTTAGGGTGGACAAAAATATTTACAACAAGGGGTGGTGAGGGACAGAGTCTCTGAATTAAGCAGAATACTCTCACCCAGTCAAGAGATCAGGGCTAGATCCAACACCGTTTTTTAGCTCATTGCACCATCCCAGTTTCAGAACCTGGCTGTATGCAAATTAGTCTGTCCCTGGCCCAGTGCATCATGGGAACAGGGCAGACCAGACTACAAAAGCCAATTCTTACACTGGGAAGGAAACAAGCTTCCGGGGACCGGTTTCTGGCATTACAGCCGTCTTCGGCCGGCTTGCTTGAATCCTGATGGTGCGATGAGCAAGGGACTCATGTCTGAGTATACCCTTCCACGCTTAGGGTGGACAAAAATATTTACAACAAGGGGTGGTGAGGGACAGAGTCTCTGAATTAAGCAGAATACTCTCACCCAGTCAAGAGATCAGGGCTAGATCCAACACCGTTTTTTAGCTCATTGCACCATCCCAGTTTCAGAACCTGGCTGTATGCAAATTAGTCTGTCCCTGGCCCAGTGCATCATGGGAACAGGGCAGACCAGACTACAAAAGCCAATTCTTACACTGGGAAGGAAACAAGCTTCCGGGGACCGGTTTCTGGCATTACAGCCGTCTTCGGCCCGGCTTGCTTGAATCCTGATGGTGCAATGAGCAAGGGACTCATGTCTGAGTATACCCTTCCACGCTTAGGGTGGACAAAAATATTTACAACAAGGGGTGGTGAGGGACAGAGTCTCTGAATTAAGCAGAATACTCTCACCCAGTCAAGAGATCAGGGCTAGATCCAACACCGTTTTTTAGCTCATTGCACCATCCCAGTTTCAGAACCTGGCTGTATGCAAATTAGTCTGTCCCTGGCCCAGTGCATCATGGGAACAGGGCAGACCAGACTACAAAAGCCAATTCTTACACTGGGAAGGAAACAAGCTTCCGGGGACCGGTTTCTGGCATTACAGCCGTCTTCGGCCCGGCTTGCTTGAATCCTGATGGTGCAATGAGCAAGGGACTCATGTCTGAGTATACCCTTCCACGCTTAGGGTGGACAAAAATATTTACAACAAGGGGTGGTGAGGGACAGAGTCTCTGAATTAAGCAGAATACTCTCACCCAGTCAAGAGATCAGGGCTAGATCCAACACCGTTTTTTAGCTCATTGCACCATCCCAGTTTCAGAACCTGGCTGTATGCAAATTAGTCTGTCCCTGGCCCAGTGCATCATGGGAACAGGGCAGACCAGACTACAAAAGCCAATTCTTACACTGGGAAGGAAACAAGCTTCCGGGGACCGGTTTCTGGCATTACAGCCGTCTTCGGCCCGGCTTGCTTGAATCCTGATGGTGCAATGAGCAAGGGACTCATGTCTGAGTATACCCTTCCACGCTTAGGGTGGACAAAAATATTTACAACAAGGGGTGGTGAGGGACAGAGTCTCTGAATTAAGCAGAATACTCTCACCCATTCAAGGCCGTGATCCACGACTCCGTCGTCGTCTTCCGGATCCGCCTCGACCTCCGTCGCGGGCGGCGAGATTTCAAGATGATGGCTTCGGCCCTCTTCTTCCTGGTCGCCGAAGATGTTCTCTGGAGCCGGGGCCGCTTGTCTGGCCTCAAGGCGCACCGCGCGCCGAAGTTGGAGCGTCTTCTTTGACCTGAATTTGGAGCAGGCCATGCAGTTCTCTTCGTTATGGTCTGGCGAGAGGCATTTGTTACAGACCGGGTGCACGTCGATATGTGGGTATTTGGACCCACAGACGGGACAGTATTTAAACGGGCTCCGCTCCATGATGAAAAGTTTCAGTCGTGTTGCGATGAGAAGGCCTCGATGTCCGAAGAGTGATACGACTCCGCAGATTCCGACTCAAAGAGGCGGAAGAACTCGAGACCGTACGCAAACAATACCGACGTAATGAAACTAAGGCCTTTTGGCCGTAAAAAAGCTAGTTTTCTCGGTTCTGACAGAGAGACGTCGAGACCGCATCCGAACCCAATGGCGGAAAAAAACAATCTGGGGATGGAGCCGATGCCCATGCGCACTGTAGTCCAGGGGAGGAGCCACCTATCTCAGGATACTTCGAAGACTCTTCCAGGACAACAATGTGCGATCATCCGACCCAACACTAGGCGGCGATCTAATGCAAAAGATATGAATTTAGCAGCCCACATGCCTCGAACACAATTATTAATAAGTCTGGGGGTCTACAAAGTTACAGCATTTATAAGCACATTCAGCCATATTTTTTCTTTTGATTGGCAGTCCAGAGTCCACTGGGCATTGGAGACTTATGGTTGGTCTCTGTCCTGAAGTAAGGTCCTTAATGTAATTGTTCTAATGGGGTAATTAGTTCAGGTTTGAATGTTTAAATCACTGGCCTTGATGAATTCATCTGACCCCTGGATTGTGTAACCATTTCTTGACAGCCTGGCAGCAGCCCTGCATACTTGAAGTAAATGGAATGCTATTTGCGTTGGTACTTCGGCTTCTGGAACGGATGACTCGCACAGGAATTTTAAAGGTGCTGAAAGATTACATCCACCTCTTTAGTTAAGAGAAAGGCATAGGGGCCTCCTCAAACCTTGAAATCATCCATTAGCAGAGGTCTGACAAGCTTTTCTTCAAACATTTATGGGACAATGGATTTAGGCTTAGATTTCTGTACTGGGGTGAATGGTTCACATGGTTCAACTTTCTGTTCATCAATTGTTCTTTTTGCAAGTGTCACCCAAGTAGGACGGGTTTGCCCAGGCCTGGGTCCCATGCTCTCCATGCCTGGCTGATGAGGGGTGAAATCCCCAATACGGTCCCAGGATGCTTGTTTCCGGTCCAGGAAATCCCGCTATGGTCAAAGAGTGAGTACTCCCAAGTAAGACTTGGGGACTGATTTAGAATTTGACGCATGGGTACTCCAATAAATTTCTCCTGCTGTGAGATTTTAACTTCCACGGGAAGAATCTTTTAACCCGGAAGTCGGGAAACTCTTAACAGACCTAGAATTATTAGGCCTCGTCCAAAGAGTCAACGGCCCGACACATTCTGCCGGCCACACATTGGACCTAATCTTTTCCAACATAGATCAGCTGGACTGTAAGACCCCTCTTCCCCTCGCCTGGACTGATCATTTTGTAATTACGTTTGACATCCAACTCCCTCACGCTCAGGGTATTATTACAAACAACAGAAAGTGTACTGGTCATCTTGTCCATATTCCTCCCCCTCAGAGTGGTCGGGGGAAGGTGTTGGACTCCATCTAGGAGGAGGCTGGATAGGTTCAATCAGGACTGGAGCGTCCTGTGCAAGCCTTTTCTTCTTCAGTGGGATAACATAGGAGTCCACTGGTTGTGAAGTGATCTTCCTCTTGTAAAGGGTCAACTTGCCCGTGTCTGCATCGATAAAACGCTCAGAATCGTCTCCTGAGTCGAGTTGTCGACCCGATACTCCAGCAGACGCGGATGAGTCCGATGTCTTTTGCGCCGACTTTGGCGTAAAGGCCTTTGGGGCCTCCTTTGGCGGCAGAAGGAAGAGAAGTTTGCCAGCAGGCTTCGCCGGCACGTCCATCGGCTTCTGGTGCGACGGCGTTGGAGCCGCGATGAGGGATGCGTCACTCACAGCAGCACTTGGCACCGACGAAGAGGCCTTCTCCTTGCCGTCGGATCCGACGTCTTGTGGGCCCTTCGGATTCTTAGACGTCGATGCTGCAGCCGTAGACACCGAGTCCTTGGACCGATGTGTTGAGCTTCCGCTCTTCGATCCGTGGGATCTTGCAGGCTCCGTGTCAACCACGCGTCCGACTAACGACGTCCCAGTCGGTACCGGAGTCTTGTCGCTGGCTTTGGCGGACTTTGACGGCGTCGTCCCGGTCGACCCGTGCCGGACGACCTTCTTAGAGGATACCTCCTCCGCTGACGACTTCGGCACTGTCGAATCGACAGTTTTCTTCGACTTCTGTGGACCGGAGGCCGACGGAGTCGATGAGGTAGCAGGCTTTGGGGGTTTTGGTGGAACGACCGCCATCTTAGGTGCACTCGAATCCGTTAGTTTCGGTTTCGTTTTTGGGTCGGCCATTTTAGGTGTTGTCGATACCGTTGGTTTCGGTTTCGGTTTCGATACGGCCTGCGTAGCAAGTATGTCCGTGGCCGGGCCTGAAGGCGGGGCCGTGGCTTGCGGTACGGGGTCTTGGGTAAGGCCGAGTGGCGATCCCGTGACCCGAGCCTGATCCGCGTAACCTTCGGGGCATAGCTCATCCCCAGAGCTATCTTCCGCGGCCCCATAAACTTCTTCGACGTCCCCTACCTCGTCGACGTATTCAAGGCCGTGATCCACGACTCCGTCGTCGTCTTCCGGATCCGCCTCGACCTCCGTCGCGGGCGGCGAGATTTCAAGATGATGGCTTCGGCCCTCTTCTTCCTGGTCGCCGAAGATGTTCTCTGGAGCCGGGGCCGCTTGTCTGGCCTCAAGGCGCACCGCGCGCCGAAGTTGGAGCGTCTTCTTTGACCTGAATTTGGAGCAGGCCATGCAGTTCTCTTCGTTATGGTCTGGCGAGAGGCATTTGTTACAGACCGGGTGCACGTCGATATGTGGGTATTTGGACCCACAGACGGGACAGTATTTAAACGGGCTCCGCTCCATGATGAAAAGTTTCAGTCGTGTTGCGATGAGAAGGCCTCGATGTCCGAAGAGTGATACGACTCCGCAGATTCCGACTCAAAGAGGCGGAAGAACTCGAGACCGTACGCAAACAATACCGACGTAATGAAACTAAGGCCTTTTGGCCGTAAAAAAGCTAGTTTTCTCGGTTCTGACAGAGAGACGTCGAGACCGCATCCGAACCCAATGGCGGAAAAAAACAATCTGGGGATGGAGCCGATGCCCATGCGCACTGTAGTCCAGGGGAGGAGCCACCTATCTCAGGATACTTCGAAGACTCTTCCAGGACAACAATGTGCGATCATCCGACCCAACACTAGGCGGCGATCTAATGCAAAAGATATGAATTTAGCAGCCCACATGCCTCGAACACAATTATTAATAAGTCTGGGGGTCTACAAAGTTACAGCATTTATAAGCACATTCAGCCATATTTTTTCTTTTGATTGGCAGTCCAGAGTCCACTGGGCATTGGAGACTTATGGTTGGTCTCTGTCCTGAAGTAAGGTCCTTAATGTAATTGTTCTAATGGGGTAATTAGTTCAGGTTTGAATGTTTAAATCACTGGCCTTGATGAATTCATCTGACCCCTGGATTGTGTAACCATTTCTTGACAGCCTGGCAGCAGCCCTGCATACTTGAAGTAAATGGAATGCTATTTGCGTTGGTACTTCGGCTTCTGGAACGGATGACTCGCACAGGAATTTTAAAGGTGCTGAAAGATTACATCCACCTCTTTAGTTAAGAGAAAGGCATAGGGGCCTCCTCAAACCTTGAAATCATCCATTAGCAGAGGTCTGACAAGCTTTACTTCAAACATTTATGGGACAATGGATTTAGGCTTAGATTTCTGTACTGGGGTGAATGGTTCACATGGTTCAACTTTCTGTTCATCAATTGTTCTTTTTGCAAGTGTCACCCAAGTAGGACGGGTTTGCCCAGGCGTGGGTCCCATGCTCTCCATGCCTGGCTGATGAGGGGTGAAATCCCCAATACGGTCCCAGGATGCTTGTTTCCGGTCCAGGGAGGTCCTGGCCTGACAGTTCGGGCTGGACTATTCCCATGGGGAGAAGGGTCTAGACTGATTTGCATATGGTTGGGTTTCAACTGGAAAGGCATGAAGGCCAAAAGATGGATTTAGGCCCAGATCTTTGTACTGGTGTGAATGTTTGACATTGTTCAACATTCTGTCCATCAATTGTTATTTTAACAAAAGTAAATATAGCAGACATGCTTCACAGGATGAACCTGTTTTCCCAAAACTGTAAAGTCAATAAAACATGCACATAGTAGCATGCAATATTTAACAGTTATAATAACTCACTTCCATTCTGTGAATCATTAGGAATGTTTTACAAAGCAACAGGCCAGTTGTTATAAACTCAGAAATATATTTTTCTATTGATTACCATAGTGGCACTCAGTAAGAGCAATAGATAATAACTATATTTGAACATATGATTATCGATACCTGGACATCAATCTTAGAGAATGCTCGTAAAAAGGTGTCCCTAAGGAAAATCATGAATGTATTATGCATTATTGAATGAGCTTGGTAGACATTGATAACAGTGTTGAGTACTAAAATCACAACTGCGACTGACTAGTTAACATTCATATAGGACTTCCTGAAAATAAAAGGCATGCACAAAAGGTAATGGTTGCCCCAGCCCATAATTACATTTTGAAGTAAGAGCATGGTACTGTGGCACATAGTAGATTAATGTATTATCGGAAACAGACTCTTTAAGACTTTAAATATGAAGATATGGCACTTTCCTTAAATAAATTAACATTTTTGGATGTGTTTTGCTACTAAGTAAATCCCTTTCTTTGGCTGGCACTACTTGATATCTCATCCATCCTGAAAAAGTATTCATTGTTCCACATGTAGGAGTTGTATACCAACTGGGTAAGTTCACAAAATAAAATATTGTTCAGCTTTTCTACACCCATTTAAGTCTAGCCCTGCAATAAAAGGTGGGTCCTTTGAGATTCTGACCCGCTAAAGGAGAGTCTTTCTTGTGTGGGTTCTCAAACAGTTCTCACAGGCAAAAAGGCCGCGCCCAAACCTGGGACACAATGATATTACAGAAGGGTCCGCAGACGCTTGTGCGTCCCGTTCTGTAATATTGATAGCACTGGTTCCATGTACTGGCAGCGCTATCATGAGAGGGCATTCCCTGATTTGCATGGGGGCATGCCCCATGCAAATGAGGGAATCTTCTTGCCTCAGCGTCCTCGCCATATTATAGATGTGGGCGCAGACACAAACAGGACCCTAGGAGGTGCAGTCACAGTGCACCTCGGTGTGCCTCCTGGAGGCAGCCTGCTCGTTGGGGAAACGGGGTCCCATGGAGTGGTCAGACATCACCCTGCAGGCGGGTGCAGTCCAAGACTACAGGGGCATCTCTCTCCCTTCGTCATTGGGCCTGCACTGTGAAACAAGGAGTGGCTTTGAAGCAGCTGCTTCGTATTTTGCGGAATACGATGTCCACAGGGTTGCACGAGTTCAGGGCTGGCCTGAGGGTAACTTATTAATTGCAATAGGACCACTGTCCCTGTTTGCGCCTGGCGCAGCTGTTTACAGGTGCACTGTGGTGCAAGCAGTGATGGTCCGCCTTTTCCATAATACGCCCCTGGAGGGCATACGCTTTTTCTCAATTATTTATCTATTCCAGCTAAAACTAGGAGGCCTGTTAAATGGTTCCTCTGAACTGCAATAAAGAAGAGCCATAAGTATGGAACACAACGTCCGAAGTCTCGTGCATTGACCCAAATGGTCATGAGAATCATGCGGTCTTACTGTCAAAGTAGCTGGTGTCATCCTCAGACTCCAGCTGCGGGATGAACTCTGCCTTCTGACGCAGTAATCCGTTCCAATCCAAGTCCTTGAAGAACCGATGCTGCTTCACCTCAAATGCACTGCCTGTGATGATAAAAGAAAGAGAGGCCACTTAAACATCACTTCCAATAAGTTTTGAGCAGTTACAGAACTTCCATCTGAGGCAGGGAGCAAACATTCAATGGGAATGGTGCCTGAGGAAAAGCTCCACTGCCGTAATATTAACAAGGAGCAAGTGAAAACAATAAATGTGTCCAGATTGGGAAGCTTTAATGCCATAACTGGGTGCTAGATCTACTTTAAAGGGTAATTGGGGGATAGCCATACCCTGCTTTGTTGTCAATCTTTTCCCCATTCAGGTACTTTTGCATACCTGCTTTTGATTACATCTTCAACCCCTTAGAGGATTTTTTTAGTGAGCTGCTGCTTCTACATTGAAACCAAACTCCGGGCTACGTTTTAGCATCAAATTCTGGTACCCGATGGCCACAGAGTTGGCAGAAGGTCAGGAAAAATCACATGAGATGAAAGTACATAAGAAGAATGTGAGTAATCTATAAAGCCTGCAGTTAGATAGTACCATGATATGTTTAGAAGCACTAATGACGACCCTGACGCAGTTAATGGAGCTCTCTCAGGCCTATGAAACTTCTTTCCATGAAAAAATCTCTCCTAGCAATAAAATAAAAAGACAGCGGTACCTGGTTTTAGCCAATTCAAGAAATTCTGAGGTAGCCCACAGACTAATCGTGAAATTCACACACACAACTCATCTATATGCACAAAACCATAATTGTATGCACTCAAATGTAGCATTTATGTACTCACAGTTTTGTATGTGGCACACAGGGAGTACATTACATTTCTTAATGGATAGTGATTTATCTCCCTAAAAACGTTTGGAAATTGGGTGAAAATCTGCAAAAAATATTTGTGTGAGTAGTTCCACCTACTGTTGAAATGTTGCAAAGATGACAAACTTCTCAACCTTCCAACTTCATGAACTTGGTGGTCAAAAGTTTTATTTTGTACAGTACTAAAGAAAATGCTTTTTCTTGGTCTATCCTGAGAACTCAGTTACTTGTGCCATACTGTGCTGAGTCCTGTACCTGGGCTAAGCATCACACAAATGGGATACCTCGCTCTACGGGGAGGCAAGACAAGCAAGGAAGAGCTGCAGCTATATACACATGCTGTGTAAGCCCAGGGATGAGTCTTCTTTCAATGTTCCACATGACACTACATTGATCATGCCATTTTGTCTGGTGACTTTGTGAACTGCGTTGCAGTAGGTTATTTTTGAGGGGATGACTGAGCAAACAACACTTGCTTTAAGTTAAAAGGAGAGAAAGACAGCTTCAGAAACAGCTGTAACTGGCTGGTGACAACATGCATCATTAAAAACAGCCTCTATGGAGGAGGAGCTTGGCGGGCATCCGAGATGGCCGCGTGAGCACAGCGCTCCCCGGACCCCCGCCGCTCCCGGCATAACATCCTGCATGAATCCTGATTTTTCGCGAGGATTTGTATAGAGGACGTTGGGCTGATCTACCTGGACCTTTCAGAAATTGATTTGGACAACGGGTGCCTGAGTTATGGTGAATCGAACTTCTGGGCTCCGCCCTTGAGGGGCGCCCGGGACTGGGTGAGGTTCGGTGGCCGTCTTGGAGTTGAACAACAACGGCAGGGGGATTGGACTTGTGGGTCCCCTTCTTAAGTTTCGGTTTCGATTCTGCCTCAGACTGGGACATCGGTGAGAGGATCGGGCCAGAGCTGGTGCCAGGACGCGCGTCGGCTGTCGGGCCTTTGGCTGGACTATTCTCCTCGTTGGCTGCCTCTATCCTAGTGATACCCCTCTTGCGGTCCTTTTGGTCCCGGGGCCTCCATTTCTGGTGCCCGGTCCGTTGACCCTGGTGAATCTCCTTGTGACGCATCTCCAAAATGGCGGGCAGAGGGGACCGGGAGACGCGCAAGACGAAGACACCTCTGCGCGGGGGTCCGGTCCAATCTAATGTTATGGACCGTTATACCCACTCTAAGGGGTCCCCCGGAGCTGCCCTGCCTGGTCCCAGTGCGTCTGACCACGTCGTGGATGCGTCGACTGAGCCCTCCTTGCAGGACATCATGGGCGCCATTTCTGGCATGAGGGAGTCAATAGGCCAACAGTACGAAACCTTGGCCCACAAACTTGACACTGTGGCAATCGAGGTGAATCTAATTCGAGCCGATCTCTCCAAAACGAACGAAAAGGTGAAGTCGCTGGATATCAAATCATCCAGCCTCACGACGGACGTCTCTGAGATACAGACGGAGATTGGCAATCTCCGTAGGGTGAACGATTTCATGACCCGGCGCTTGGAGGATTTTGAGAACAGGGCACGTCGCTGTAATGTTCGCGTGGTTGGTGTGCCGGAGAACCCAGAACCCCACTCGGTTGATCTCCTGGTTGAAGACCTGATCCAGAACCACCTTTCTCCATCTGGCCTTAGTAAATTTTTCACAGTGGAGCGTGCTCATCGTGTTCTGGGGGGCCAGGGTAAGCCAGGCGCTCCGCCGAGACCTATTGTTGCAAAGCTTTTCCACTATAGAGATCGGGACGCTATCCTGCAGGCTTCGCGGGTGAAGGGCCCGGTGGCCTTTGAGAATGCCACGGTGAACTTTTATCCGGACTTTTCCCAACAGGTCCAGAAGCAGCGGATGGGATTTCGTGGTGCTAAGAAGCGTCTTAGGGACATGGGGATGCGTTACGCTATGCTCTTTCCGACCAGGCTGCGGGTTGAGTATAATGACCGAACTTTCTTCTTTGATCGGCCGGATGCTGTGAATGACTGGCTGGACTCCTTGCCTAGCCGACCTCCTGAGACTGAGTCCGATGCCCACCTGGGCGGTGCTGAAGGTGGTGTAGAGAGCTGAACATTTCGTCTATGCCTGGTGCCTTGTTTTGAATAACTTCTCCAGGGGTGTATGCCTGTGTTCCTCTACTGCTTATGTGTTTGATGTATGTTCTTTTCTCGTCATTGGTCTTGATCGGGGTGGCGGGTGGTACGGAGCCTTTCCTCCTCCGGGGTCTTTGTGTAGAATAGGGGTTCTTGGGCGACAGGCACACTGCAGGTTGGGGTGGCTTTTTAGCTTTTTGCAGGGGTGCAGGGTGGGGGGTGTTTTCTTGTTATTTGGGGGGAGGGTGGTTGGGGAGTTTGTTGTTTGTGTGTTCTGTTTTCAAGGCGACTTTATCCTGTATTTGAAAATGTTTCTGGTGTCATGCTCATTGGTGGGGGGTTTTGGCTTTGTTGGGTGGGATGGGGGGTAGCGGGTTGAGATTTGTTTCGTGGAACGTTAACGGTCTGTGAGATCGTATCAAACGAAGTGTGGTGTTGAAATGTATACGACGTTTATCTCCTGATATTGTTTTCCTGCAGGAGACTCATTTGGTAGGCAATGTTTGTCATGCAATGAATAGGTGGGGCTATCGCCTCGTAGCACATTCGGGGTTTACCTCGGGTTCTAGGGGTGTGGGTATCCTTGTTCGGGCTTCCCTCCCCCTAGCTATTGATGATGTGATTCAGGATGACCGGGGGCGATATGCTGTCCTTGTGGGTCGCTATGAGGGTCGTGCCCTCTCCTTGTTTACTGTTTATGTGCCCCCCGGCTTGCAGACTTCTACCTTTTCAGATTTGGGCCGTGTCTTGTTGGACCTCCCTGATAGTACTCTCTTTCTGGCTGGTGATTTTAATTCGGTGTTCTCAGGTCTCCACGATCGCCACCCCCCTAGAGATACTCCTGCGGCCCAACAATGGTTGGGTGGATTTTTGGATACCTTTGGCTTGGTGGATTGCTGGAGGCTTTTACATCCTACTCAGCTTCAGTACACCTTTCATTCTGGGGCCCATGGGAGTCTGTCTAGGCTGGATTATTTCCTGATGCCTGCTGCTCAGTCGCCAGCGGTGCGTGAGATTGTGCACCTACCCAGGGGTATCTCTGACCACTCTCCGCTCTGGCTTCGTTTTGAGGTTGGAGTGGAGGCAGTGGGCCGGGTGGCTCCCATCAATCCGTGGTATCTTACCTCCCCCGAGACCCGCAGCCTTCTGCTTAAGTCTTTGGACGCGTATTTTCTGGATAACGAGGGGTCGGTTTCCTCAGCTGTGTCCCTATGGGAGGCCTTTAAGACGGTGATTCGTGGGCAGGCCCTCTCCCTTATTGTTGAAGCTAAGAGGGCGAGGAATAGGGAGGTGGTGGACCTTGAGGGAGAGATTTCTGCATTGGAAGATGCTTTGGAATCTGGTGTCACGTCTGCGAAACTCCATGCCCTGGGTCTGAAACAATTTGCTTATAAATCCATGGTCACGGATGCTGCTAAAGTGATGTTTCGGGAGCAACAGGGTCGTTTGTATGATGTGGGTGACAAAGCGGGTAAATTGCTGGCATGGCTGGATAAGAAGGAGAGAGCTAACCGTGTGGTACCCGTGATTCAGTCTTCGAGTGGTGAGAGTGTGACGGACCCGATTGGTATAGTTGACCGTTTTGCTGAGTACTTCCGTGTGGTGTACACCCCTGTGTCTGTGAGAGATGTGGCTGACTCTCGCCTTCTATTGCGTGATATAGCTCTGCCCAGTGTTTCCGATTTGGATCGTGTGGCGTTGGACTCCCCCTTCACTGTTGATGAGATAGCTACTGCCATCCGTTCACTCCGTTCGGGCAAAGCACTGGGCCCGAACGGGTTGCCAATTGAACTGTACAAGTTGCGTCCCGACAGGGTGGCGCCATATCTTCGCGCCATGTTTCTGGAGTCCCGGGAACGGGGTATTCTCCCTTATGATCAGCGACTGGCCACGATAGTTGTCATCCCCAAGGATGGTAAACCACAAGACCTTTGTTCCTCCTATAGGCCCATATCCCTGCTAAATGTTGAACCCAAGGTATTGGCGAAACTCCTGGCGTCCCGCCTCCTGACGGTCATTAGTGACTTGGTCCATCCAGATCAATCCGGATTTATCCCGCATCGCAACACGGCTCTGAACCTACGTCGTCTTCACGGCGCGATTGCGAGGGCGGGGCTTCTGACGGAGCCGGCCATTTTGGCATCGTTGGATGCCTCAATGGCTTTCGACACTGTGGAGTGGCCTTATCTTTGGGCGGCTCTTGAGAAATTTGGTTTCGGGCCTGAGTTTATTGGTTGGATCAAGTTATTATATGCGGAACCTCTGGCACAAGTAGTGGTAAATGGTAGAGTTTCGGCTCCTTTCACCCTTGGTAGAGGTACCCGTCAGGGATGCCCCTTGTCTCCGTTGCTTTTTGCACTCGCCCTGGAACCATTGGCTGCTTGGCTTCGGTGGGAACCTTCGCTCAAGGGGATTCGCTGGTCTCCGGACTTTGAGGACCGCGTTTCGCTTTACGCGGACGACATTCTTTTATATCTCACCTCCCCGCGTAAATCTCTGTCTGTTTTATTTGACGTTCTTGATTCCTTTGGTGCCAACTCAGGCCTCGTTGTTAACTGGGCCAAGTCCTGCGTGTATGTTCTTTCGGGTGTTTTGCCCCCATTGCCGAGCAGACTTCCTATCCAGGTGGTCCAGTCTGGCTTCAAATATTTAGGGATTTTTATTACGTTGGACTCCTCGCTCCGCTTTGAGCGTAATCTCCTCCCCCCGTTGCTTAGATTGCGACTGGACGTGGCCCGTTGGCGTAAGCTTCCTTTGTCTCCTCTGGGCAGGGCGGCCCTGTTTAAAATGATGTCCTTGCCGCGGTTCCTTTACGCGCTCCAGAACTCCTATGACGCTATCCCCAAGACCTATTTCCGAGAGATCGAGAGTCTTCAAAGGCAATTGATTTGGGACGGGCGTCCACGTATTGCCCTCGCGAAACTCACCATCCCTTGGTACGACGGGGGCATGGCGCTCCCCGATATCAAGCGATATTACTGGGCTTCCCAGTTGTCTGCTATTAATCACGTGATGTTTTCACCGGGTCGGAATCCTGCATTCGAGATGGATAGACTCCAGCTGCCGGGTGGGGACTTTAATAGAGCGCTTTATTCTCGATCTGCCGGGCGCCATCTTGTGGGCCCGTCCAGGATTGCAGTAACTGTGTGGCGAGCCGCGAATGTGAGTTTGGGATGGGAGGATCGATTGACGCTGGCGACGCCGCTTTATGCCTCGGAACGTTTGGGCTGTCTCTGGTCTACCAAGGGTTTCGACCGCTGGGATATGATTGGGATTTGTAAGGTGGGTGATGTATGCTCGAAAGGTAGTGTGAAGTCGTTCCAGGCCCTCCAGGCGGAATATGGTTTGAATGGTAGGGAATTTTTTCGTTATCTGCAGGTCCGGCACGCCCTCGCCTCCGTTTTGACTCCTGATGAGGCCCCGCCCGAGTCTTCCCCCCTCGAAGATCGTGTCCTTGATGGGCACCTGCCTGATAGCACTATTTCCCTGATCTATAAGAAGCTGATCAATAATCGGGCGGATTTATTGGTCCGACTTCGGGAGGCTTGGGTCGGCGATGGGTTGGAACTAGACGATGAAGATTGGCAATCGGCACTCTCTTCTCCCAAGGAGGTAGCCATTCCTGCCCGTCTCCGTTTGGTTCAACTTAAGATCCTTCATCGAGTGTATGTCACTGGTCCGCGTCTGGTGACGATGGGCTTTTCCTTGGATGGGTTATGTAAGCGTGGTTGTGGGTTGAGTGCTACCTTTTTGCACATTCTTTGGGAGTGCCCGGTTGTAGCGGCTTACTGGACTGCTGTGCTTGAGGTGATGACTGATGTGACTGGTGTGGCCCTGCGGCCGGAGCCTCGACGATGTCTGTTAAATGTTTGGGAGCCCACTGACTACTCTGTGGCCCAGACCAGATGGGCTACCTTGGGTTACATGATTGCGAAACGGGATGTGGCACAACTCTGGGGCGCATCCAGGCCCCCTGAGGTCTCGAAATGGGAGGACAACATGGACTGGTCCATGTTTCGTGAGAAGACTGTTTATGTGGCCAGGGGCAGATCCAGGGCGTGGACGAAGATTTGGGGCCAGTGGAATGAATATCGTGGGGATATCTGTACCCCTCCCCTTGTGGGCACTACTGGGGTTGTCCTATCTCCCTAGGCGAGCGTTCCCGGAACCCTTTCATACTGTTTTTTGAATTTCCGATTCTCCCCGCTGCTCCCCCCCCCCCCCGACCTTGTTGGAGCCTCAGGGCTCTGGGTATGTTCTCCTGACCGTGGACCATCCCCTCCGTTCTTTGGGCTGACCTTAATTACCGTGCATTCGCCTTTTTAGTGTTTGTTTTTCTTTTTGTATAAAATAAAAATTCAAAATGCTCTGTGTTATGTTGGGAGTAATGCTTTGTGCTGGATTTGTGCCTTACCACGGGTGTACATTCTAATTCATGCCTTGTGCCTTAATATTAGCGGCCAGCCCGTGAGGTTGTAGGCCCATTCTTGTATTTTTCTATGCTTGCTCAAATAAAGGTTTTTGGAAAAGAAAAAAAAAAAAAACAGCCTCTATGAAACTAGTATACTCTCTAAAGCAAGAACATGCGATCACAACAATCCACTGCTGAATCATTGAACAAGACTGCCTCTGGAAGTGCAAAGTACGTAGAAGTCCATCTGTACCACATACAAGGTGTTATAACTGGATACATCATCAGGCAAAAGACGGAAGGTCTCCCTACACCTCTAGCGTCCAAATTATAAGAAAAACACAAGCCAGAAGTGCATATTTTCCTGCATAACCCCCAGAATTTAGAATTCCCTCCAAACTAAAATAAGCATGGCGACTTCCTCTAAACCAACCTCAAGAACTATGACCTGCAGATTTCACACAGTGCACTGCAATAGACACACATCATCTGAGCTATTTTACTAGTATTGGAAGCAGGGACTTGCTGGATACACACACATCACTATAGTGGAGCACTTCGCCCACAAAGATCGTCATAGTTGAAAAGGGTGTTCCATTTTCATACTGACAGCTCTAAAATGTCAAGGTTTTCCTTTAAATCAAGTAAACCCACCAAAAGCTTGTACCGAGCTTCCAGCTTGCCCCCTCTTCCTGAGCTTAACCCTTTGGAAGGAATAGGGTGGTAGGTGAGGTTGCCATATTGTGGGCGGAGTGGACGAGGGGATCCCAGTTTACCCAATGAAATCGGTTACTCTTAATCCTCCACATGAATGTCATTTTTAACTATTTGGTGTCAGAGAGAAGGTGAGCAGCGGGAGAACGGAGTTGAAAGGCAGAAGAGGCCCTCTACCTCTTTTATTACTTTTAAAATAAAAGTTAAATGCTTATAGGAAAGTGCCCCTTTTTGCATGGTTACCCCCTAACTCTGTGCCAGAAGCATGCCAACTTGACTGAGTGTGTCCTGGGTCACTGCCAATCAGATTCCCAAGTCCTATGTTCTTTCCCGAAACGGTACCTTTGTTTCCACAATTGGCACAACCCTGGGCCACATGTAAGTCCCTTGAAAAGGGTACCCCTGGTACTGGCCTTGTGACCAGAGAGGGCCTCTGAGGGCTGCAGCATGTATTATGCCACCCTCAGAGACCCCTCACCTTAATACCCACACACACACACACACCATTGCAGACTGCGTGTTTTGGTGCAGACCAAACTGAAGAGTCGACAGAGCATAGATCCCTGTGTGCCATGCCCACCATTACTACCCGAGGCATCGGTAAAGCACCCCTCTAGCAGGCCTTACAGCCCTAAAGACAGGGTGCACCGTACCACAGGTGAGGGCATAGCTGAATGAGGAATATGCCCCTACAGTGTATGGTATGTGCCATTCACAGGTATTGTAAGTGCAGTGACACTACTTTTGAGTACATGGGCTGTGAGTTTGTCAGCACGAACTCTACAGCTCCAGAATAGCTTTACTGAAGACTGAGAATTTTGTTACCAAACTTCTCAGCACATTAAACCTACACTGATGCTAGTGTCAGATTTAATGTAAAATGCACTCAGAGAGCATCTTACAGATACCCTCTGAAAATCTCACGATGCCCCCTTGAAAACGACAACCCCTGGTGTGGTTCCTGAGTGGCTACCCGCTACAGAGCCCTTTGCTCTCTGGGCCCTGAAACAAAGCACATCCTGGGTAGAGGTGCATGCCTCCTCCCCCAGTATGGGCAGGGTCCACGAAGGGGAAGCTTCAATGGCTTGCTGCCTGTTATAGCTATCCTCAGCCTTTGCTGCTATCAGCAGCTGGCTCCCACCGGTTCTAACCCCCACTAAGGGTGGGAGAATAGGCGGGAAAACCTATATAGGAACGGGGGTGCCCACCTTTGCCAATCTCACCCTTCAGGTGGGGGAGGTGAAGTGGCGCACACACCTCAGTCCCCTCCATCTTGAAGATGAGGGGACTCCCCAAATCAGAACGAGCATATGGCCCCCTGCCCCTGGAGGGCGGAGTAGACACACTAGGGAAAAGACCCATTGGTCCCAATCTGCAAGCCCCTGTAATGCCCCTAAGTCTAGAATTAAGGGGCACCTCTGAACTTTTCTCCTGAGATACGACGACCTCGACGACCTAAGAAGAAGGAACGAAGAGCAATGCACTAGTGGAGAAGAAGATAACGATGACTGATTTGGCCCCAGCTCTACCGGCTTGTTTCCTCCTCCAGCGACCCTGCTTCCAGAAACTGGCGTGGCCTGCACCCAGCAACCTCAAGAACCCCTGTGCTGTCTACGACAAAGACTCCTATCTCCAGTGAACATTGGATTTGTCCATCAAAGAAATCAACACCAGTCTCGGGATCTCAGGGGATCCACGATACTGCACCACTCTGCACCCGATGCTCACGGCCCGAGTTTGAGTGACTCACCTTTCCTGTGAAGTCTCCCCAGCGATCCTGACCTCATCTGCGTCAGTAGCTGACCTCTACAGGACCCCCCTTCGATGCGTGCAGCCTCTCTTCACAGGGTCCCCCTGACCATATCCAGCTAAGGAAATCCGTAACCAAAATGTACCCCTGCATCCTCTGCCCCCCCGACTTAAGGTGGCCCAGTTGATGGTGCCCTGGTGTCCCCCAGCTATCCATCTTACCTGCCCAGCTGTTGGTAGCCTTCGCCCAGCCTCCTGGTCCAAGCCTACAACCTGCAGCCTTTATCTGAAACCGATGACCTCTATTGGAAAGCATTGGGCACCCCTGTGCTCACCAACCCCCGGTACGACCTACCTGCAAAACCAGGCCTCTTCGAAGTACCCCTCCAGCTCTACTGGATAACATTGGGCCCAGTGACGTCTGCCTGCACCCGGCCGTCCCAATGCAGCTGGCGATGCAGTACCTACCTGGTCTTGCACCTTGCCCTGTGTTGTCCCAAACCCTGAAGCCTGGGGATGTAGGTCGAGTACTTACCTGCAAACTGCTTAACATTCTTTTTCTCCACAGGACTGCATTGTAGTTTTATCTTATTGCATTGAACTGTATAAAAGTATACAACTGTACTTGATTGACATTTACAGAAACTATTCTTAAAACTGTACAATAATACCACTGCATTTACAAAACATTACTGCATTCTTGAAAAGTATTGCTTCTTTTACAAAACTGTCAAACTTACCTGCACTAAATGATTCTTGGTTCTAGAATAAAATAACATACAAACAATTTGTCTGGATTCAGACTTTGAGTGTGTGCTTTAATTTCTTGCCAGAGTGCGTACAATAAATGTTAAACACTGCCTTGAAAAAAGCCTAACTGCTAAGCCGAGCTACCACTAACTTGAGAGTAAAGTACGTTCTACTTTATCCTCTGCTGTACCTCTGAGTAGCTACTGGACTCTGTGCACATTATACCTCACTTTGGTATAGTATATATAGAGCCAACTTCCTACAATGCTCATCAGAACACCCCTGGAGGGCCAAACAGCACGTTACAATTATTTTATATGTTATCCTCATTTGATAAACTTGGTAAGGTTCGACTAGCATTTTACTCAATTAAATACCTTACTTGAATATCTGCTTCATAGACCTGCTTCAGAATGATTCTCAACACCGGATCTGTCTTTACTCGTGTGAACCTACGTGTTTGCAGAGAAAGTGTGCCTGGCAGGTGCACTTATGGATACGTCTACGGTGTCCATACCTGTGCCCAGCCTCTCTAGTGGGTTCTGGCGGAGGAGTTTGTAGATGAGGTCCTGGGATTCTGGAGGTAAAGCTTCATCACCGTCAGGCCAGGCAATTTCATCTGAGGAGATAAAAAAAGACAAGTGTTACAGAACACCTGGAAAAGGAAATACAGCATGTTCTGAGGACTAAAAGGCATCTGGTAGGCATCATGACAAGAGGAGTGGCTGTGCCTAAGCGGCAGTTTGGGAAATGTCTGATTCCATCCATGTTCTGCTCTCTGGTCCCACTCAAACCATGTTAAGACTTATTATAAGTCAAGAAGTCACGCCGCTTACGTCACGCAGTTACAAGTGACACCCATGTGTAGCATGCCCTGGACATGAGCAAAAATTGCAAGAAGCAGACAAACTGCTAGTGGAAGAATGTATACATGTATCTTAAGGCATATTTCAGACATGTCCATATCACTTTTTTGTTGCAACGCAAACCCAAGCGCCAAAATGGAAGAGAGAGCCTACATGTGTGTTTAGGTCGGTTAACAGCTAATTGTTCCCTCTTTAAAGCTTTCCATTGAATCATAGCACCAACATACATCAAATAAAGTAATAACAATGAATCCATTAAACTCTTAACAGCGCGTTTTAAAAGAATAACACATTAATAGAACAGCAAAGACATTAGGGGGCTAGGGGTGCCTAGGTTTGATATTGATTATTAGGCGGGGCATGCAGTCCAGTGGTTGGATGAGGGTGATAATTGGGAAAAGCGTTTACTTGATGGGCGAGTGCAGCCAGGGGACCTACCTATGACTTTGATAGAGGGTGCCGGGGTGAGTGTGGAACTACCATATGTGGTTAGGCAAACGGTCTGCTTGTGGCAGAAAGTTATGGAATGAGTGCTGGGGGCGGGGGGCTCCCTTTAACCCGGAATTGTCCAGCGGGCAATTAATCCCTGTGAGAAGGATGGTGGAAAACATGTCTTTCCAGGCATGGAGAGAGGGTGGCTGCATGGTATTGACAGACTTGTATGTAAATTACACTTACCTCACTTTTGAGCAGCGTGTGAAGGGTTTGGCCTGGGACAGGGGCAATATCTTCAATATGCTGGCCTGATGGAACTGGCCAAAGTGACATGGCCCACCTATAAAGATATGCCCCGACCACTGAGACCGTAGATATATTGCTAAAATGTGGATGTGGGCACAGACTGGTGTCTTTGTTGTACAAGGCCATGAGGGTCAACTGGGGATCTCTGGCTCTTAGGGTGTGGGACGCTTGGAATGAGGATTTGCAGGCACCGTTGCCGGAGAGGGATTGGGTGAGAGTATGTACGCTAACATGTAAGGTGTCTTGCAATGTCCAGCTGAAGTTGCTGCACTATAACTTCTTGCAGCGGGTGTATATGACCCCGGCGAGGCTCCACCGTAACAATGCCTCCCGTTCGCATGAATGTCCTAGATGTCATAGAGCCCAAACGGGGTTCATGCGTTCGGCGTGGGAATGCCCGGAAGTTTATCAGTATTGGCTTGATGTAGTAGCGCAGCTCCGTGGAGGGGAGGGAATCACGCTAGAAGCTATGCCTGAACAGTGCCTCCTAGGTCTGGTACCGCAACGCAAAAAATGGAAAATGGCTAACAAGCTACTACAGCTAGTGTTGGCTAAACGGAGGGTCGCCATTTGCTGGATGGGTGAGTGGGCTCCCTCTTTTGTGAACTGGATGAGAGATGTGGGAGAGTGGTCTGTGGCGGAGGAACTACATATGAAGGCCTGCCACAAGGATGAAAAGTTGGAAGAGGACATAGTAAGTTGGAGAGAGGTATGCAGGGAATTGCTGAACCCAACAGGGACAGGTAGTGAACAGGCTTGTGAGTCTGATGGTAGCAACAGTATGTAAACGTTGGTGCTTGTGTCAACCCTAACTGTATATGATGCTAGAATTGCTGCTGAGCCATGAAAATTGTAAAGTATATTCAACTGTGCAAAGTGCTTGGGTCTCTAATGCGTGTAATGAAAATAAGCCAATGGATATTGTCTCGAAGGATTCTGTATATGACCGCTCAGTTTGATTCGAAAATTTACAAATAAAGTTTAAGAAAAAAAAATATATATATATATGTATATATTCTCATTTACCAAGTGTCCGCAAAATATATGAATACTGAATGGATCTAAGCTGCTCAAGTTACAACCACAGGATGCAAAGTCTGCCAAGTATATTTTAAGAGATAGATGTAAGAATAAGACAGTTTCCGAAGGTTGAAATTTGGACTGGACTGTCCACAGTTACCATGTTCTGTCGCTCTACAGAACAGCATTACTCGGACCTCAACAGAGGGTAAGAATGCCAATTTAGGTATTTATGACCCATCTCTCCTCTACCACATTTCTTACTGACATGGTAGCTGGCCTTTCTAAGCAATTTATGAACACTATTCTGAAATCAGTTTACTTTTAGTTAAAGGTCTGGGCTGTTGTGTGTGAGAAGTAAGTAACCGCAGAATACCTTAAAGTTGGTGCAGGAGGTATGTTTTTGGGATACCTCAGTGCCTGCTTGATCAGCGAGTGCTACAAACTAAAATGTCTTTGTTTAGAGAGTTTGCGTGGATACCATTTTGAGCAGGCATCCGTTGAAACCTATGCTCTTGTCTTGCCTAAAACGACACCTGGGGGAATTTTTCAGCTCCACCAGTTTTCTGCTTCCTTGCCTCACTTAAATCATGAGATATGAAGGCTGTGTGCTGGGCTGTGCTGCCTAGCACTGTCCCAAGTGAGTGTTTTTACGCCCTCGCCTCCTCACATGTTGGTTCCTGTACCTTGTGTGCAAGTGGGCCCATACACAACACTGTTCTAGTTCCAACTTTTAATGCTACAATCACTTTCTCTAGAAGTGCTCAGTTGAGCCTTTGTGCAGTTCACAATGCATTAAATGGAAAAAAAACATTTAAAAATAAGCTCGATGATTCAACTACAGAATAAACCTGGACAAACTTATAGCCCACTCAACAAAAAACAAATCAAAAGGAAACCGAGTCAGACTGTACCACACCACAGGGAATCCGAGTCAGCCTGCACCACATCACTGGAAATCAGATTCAGGCTGCACCACAGCACTGGAAATCAGATTCAGGCTGCACCACAGCACTGGGAATCAGAGTCAGGCTGCACCACAGCACTGGAAATCAGAGTCAGGCTGCACCACAGCACTGGAAATCAGATTCAGGCTGCACCACAGCACTGGAAATCAGAGTCCGGCTGCACCACAGCACTGGAAATCAGAGTCAGGCTGCACCACATCACTGGAAATCAGAGTCCGGCTGCACCACAGCAGTGGAAATCAGAGTCAGGCTGCACCACATCACTGGAAATCAGAGTCAGGCTGCACCACATCACTGGAAATCAGATTCAGGCTGCACCACAGCACTGGAAATCAGAGTCTGACTGCAGTGCAACACAGGAAAGCAGAGTCGAGCTGTACCACAGCACAGGGAATCTGAATTGCGCTGTACAACAGCACAAGAAATCAGAGTTGGACTGACCACAGCACAGGGAATCAGGGTCGGACCGGTAACAACAGCACAGCTGGCGTTTGTCTCTCATTTTTATGAACATCCACACGTATTAAAATCTTCAAGAAGAATATCCGGTGTCGACTACACTTACTACTAATTATTGTATATACTGTTGATAATCTTATGTGTGCCCAGGTTCTTGATCTTTGTTACAGAGGGAAGGGTTTTCAGCTCCTCACTCTTTAAGGGGTTTTGGGTTTTCCCCTATCCTGGCAGCACCATACTCTTCATGACATCCTTTGCCTAGTTATTCCTACTAGCTACCTATTTGAGCGCCACTCGCCTGCTACACCAAACCCACCACAGCAGCCAAAACAGCACAGAGAATCAGAGTCAGACCCTACCACAGCACAGGGAATCAGGGTCAGACCGTACCACAGCACAGAGAATCCGGGTCGGACTGACCACAGCACAGGGAATCAGAGTTGGACTGACCACAGTACAGGGAATCGGAGTCAGACTGTACCACAGCACAGGGAATCTGGGTCGGACTGTATGACAGCACAGGGAATCTAGGTCGACTGTACCACAGCACAGGCAATCCAGGTCGGACTGTACCACAGCACAGGGAATCACAGCCGAGCTGTACCTCAGCACAGGGAACCAGAGTTGAGCTGTACCACAGCACAGGGAATCCGAGTCGGACTATACCACAGCACAGGGAATGTGGGTCGGACTGTACCACAGCACAGGGAACCCGGGTCGGACTGTACCACAGCACAGGGAACCCGGGTCGGACTGTACCACAGCACAGGGAACCCGGGTCGGACTGTACCACAGCACAGGGACTCAGAGTGAAGCTGTACAACAGCACAGGGAATCAAGGCCGAGCTGTACCACAGCACAAGGAACCAGAGTCGAGCTGTACAACAGCCCAGGGGATCTTCCACAGCTCAGGGAATCGGAGTGGAGTTGTATTTGCATGCCCATGTTCCTGTTTCAGCCATATACCATGTTATGAGAACTCTAAGCATGCAAAGAGTAGCACAGAGATCAAAGTAAACTTTAGATTAATGACAGCATTCACTCATCTGATAACAGACATGGAATGAAGAGATAACAAGAGCACTATTAGACTTGTCAGAAGGCTTTTAAAAGTTTACAAAACTATCAACCAAAAACAGCATAACTTCATTAATAGCCATATCTCGTTTAGTTTTCGAAAAAAATCTGTCAATTTCACGGATATAGAACTGCTCCCGGTACTCTGGTCGGATCATAGACTGGCCAGATTTTTCATTCAAGGGAGTGATCATCTATCTAGCGATTCAGAAAAGGGGGTGGTGATGAACAGAGTGTCTGAATTAAGCAGACCACTCTTACCCAGTCCAAAGATCAGGGCTTGATCCATCACCGTTATTTATCTCACTGCCCCATCCCAGCTCAGAATCTGGCTATATGCAAATTAGTCTGTCCCTGGCCCAGTGCATCATGGGAACAGGGCAGACCAAACTACCAAGCCAATTCTTCACCAGAAAGGAGACAAGCTACCGGGGACCGGTTTCTGGCATTTCAGCCTCTTCGGCCCGGCTTGCTTGAATCCTGATGGAGCAGTGAGAAAGGGACTCATGTCTGAGTATAACCTGCCACACCTATAGTGGCCAAAAACGATTCAGAAAAGGGGGTGGTGATGAACAGAGTGTCTGAATTAAGCAGACCACTCTTACCCAGTCCAAAGATCAGGGCTTGATCCATCACCGTTATTTATCTCACTGCCCCATCCCAGCTCAGAACCTGGCTATATGCAAATTAGTCTGTCCCTGGCCCAGTGCATCATGGGAACAGGGCAGACCAAACTACCAAGCCAATTCTTCACCAGAAAGGAGACAAGCTACCGGGGACCGGTTTCTGGCATTTCAGCCTCTTCGGCCCGGCTTGCTTGAATCCTGATGGAGCAGTGAGAAAGGGACTCATGTCTGAGTATAACCTGCCACACCTATAGTGGCCAAAAACGATTCAGAAAAGGGGGTGGTGATGAACAGAGTGTCTGAATTAAGCAGACCACTCTTACCCAGTCCAAAGATCAGGGCTTGATCCATCACCGTTATTTATCTCACTGCCCCATCCCAGCTCAGAACCTGGCTATATGCAAATTAGTCTGTCCCTGGCCCAGTGCATCATGGGAACAGGGCAGACCAAACTACCAAGCCAATTCTTCACCAGAAAGGAGACAAGCTACCGGGGACCGGTTTCTGGCATTTCAGCCTCTTCGGCCCGGCTTGCTTGAATCCTGATGGAGCAGTGAGAAAGGGACTCATGTCTGAGTATAACCTGCCACACCTATAGTGGCCAAAAACGATTCAGAAAAGGGGGTGGTGATGAACAGCGTTCCGATTCACTCTGGGGCTGCTTCGAGGGCGTTACACAGAGTCACGCCTGATCTGCTAGCGCGGGCGTTTGCTGATCATCCCTGCCCCATCGTGGGTGACTTGAACCTGGACACTGAGACTTTGCAAGCGTGGCTGTTGGAGAGGCTGGATGACCTGGCCCCTGTGAGAGTTCTTCGATCAGTGGGCAAGCGGCAGTCTGCGCCGTGGTTTACGGGGGTGTTGCGTACCGAACGCAGCCTGTGCAAGGTTGCGGAGAGGGCGTGGCGCTCTCAGTATGACGGGGAGGCCAGACTGACTTATAGGTTGGCGGTTAAAGCGTACCATCGTAACATTCTGTGCGCAAAAAAAGAGTACTTCGCCAGGAGGATTGAGGCGGCCGCCAACTCCTGTAAGGAGATTTTCACCGTGGTCAGGGAGTTTACAGCCCCTAGGTCCAATCTCCAGCAAGCAGTCTCATCTGAGACCTGGGTCAGTGACCTGGCTAGGTTTTTCACCGATAAAATGAGAACGATCCAGGCCTCCTTCTCTGTTGAGGTGGTGGATGGGGCTGTTAGCATCGGGGGGGACGAGCTCCAACGGCTACGCCAGAGGCTTTTTTGGCTGAGTTTCCGCCGGTCTCCTCAGATGCTTCCCTTGCACTTTTGGCCACTCTCAAGTCTGGGTTGCCACTCGATCCCTGCCCGGCCAAATTTTTGGCCAGGATGGCGCCGCTGATGAACCCCTTGGTGAATCCTCTCCTGAACTCATCTTTGAGAGAGGGGCGGCTCCCTTTGTCCTGGAAAAGGGCGATGGTGATCCCCCTCCTCAAAAAGCCGGGATTGGATCCCGGGGTTCTGGCCAATTACCGGCCAATCTCTCTTCTTCCGGCCCTTGCGAAGCTCACGGAGAAGCACGTGCATGGCGTGCTCTCGGGTTTCCTCGAATCAAATGATCTCCTGCATCCCTCGCAATCCGGCTTTCGGTCTAACCTGAGCATGGAGATGGCACTTCTTGAGGTGTCAGAGGTCATTCGCGAGACTCTGGACGCAGGGGGGAAGGCTGTGCTTGTCATGTTGGACTTGTCGGCGGCCTTCGACACCGTCCCCCACGAGGCTTTACTCACCAGACTTTACGACATCGGTCTGAGGGGGACGGTGTTCAAATGGTTTACATCGTTTTTGGAGGACCGCCGACAAACGGTCTGGGCTTCTTCGAGCTCCGCTGAGATGCCGCCACTGGGAGTCGGAGTTCCACAGGGTTCTGTGTTGAGCCCGACACTTTTTAACATCTTTATGACCCCTTTGGCGGCACTCGTGGAGACCTCGGGGGCCCAGATCGTGTCCTACGCGGATGACACTCAGCTCCTCTTCACCTGCAGGAAAGACCAGTCATTTGACGGGGAGAGCATCCAGGGATGCCTGAAGAGGGTCTTTGATTGGTTTCAGCAGAATGGTCTTAAGGCCAACTCTAGTAAATCTGAGATTCTGCTATTTGGCTGTGCTTCGGAACCGGAATGGCGTGATTGGTGGCCAGTTGATAAGTGCCCCCCCGCCCAGCCATCTTTGGCTGCCAAAAATCTGGGAGTCAAGGTCGATAACGGCCTTACGTTCAGATCGCACATTCTTGGTCTGACGGGCACCTGTTTTGGCATCCTTAAGATGCTTCGGAAGTTCCTACCCCTGCTTACAGAGGAGCATAGGAAGATCATTGTCCAAGCTCTTATAGGATCTAGACTGGACTATGCTAATGCTCTTTACTTAGGGCTTCCGGAGTATCTGATCCAAAGGCTGCAAGTGGCGCAGAACTCTGCGGCTCGCGCCATATTCGGCCTTCACAGGCGGGCAAGAACATCTGGGGTGCTACAGTCACTTCACTGGCTCCCCATCCGAAAGCGGATAATGTTCAAAACGTTGACGCTAGTGCATAAGGCACTTTCTGGCTCCGGAGCTAAGTATTTGCAGCGCAGACTGGCCTTCTACTGTCCGGCCCGCTCGTTGCGGTCGGAATCTTTGTTCATGGCCGTGGTGCCCCGCGTGAAGAAGGCTCGCATCGGGGGTCGTTCCTTTAGCCTTAAGGCTCCCCAGCTGTGGAACTCATTGCCCCTTGCTTTACGCAGCATTCCTAGTTTGCTCCTGTTCAGGAAAAACCTGAAGACCTGGCTTTTTAATCTTTAGGTTGCTTTTTTTCTTTATTCCTTTTTTTCTTTTCTTGTTTGTCTACTGTTATGTTTTTTAATTGCTGAGCCGCCCTCTGAAAGCGCCGGGACACTCTTGTTGAGTAGCCGTGCGCTATATAAATTAAAGCTAACATAACATAACATAACATTTTACACACCTGGGATTTTAAATAAGGTGTTGTGAGTGTGGGTTTTAAAAACTGAAAGATTACATACCGCTGATAACTTGTCCAAAAAGCTCCTCAGGAGTGTCGCCAAAAAAAGGGACACAGCCAACCAAAAACTCATAGAGAATAATGCCCATGGCCCACCAGTCAACCGGCTTCCCATAGCCTTGTCGGAGGATCACTTCCGGGGCAATGTACTCCGGTGTACCACAAACCTGTGAAAGAAGAGAAGAGACATCTCCTGTAAGACAATACATTGTAAAACCAGATCATGGCCTGGCACCATCACCCACCCTTGCTGCCCACCCCATCCCCATCCACAACCTACACTTTTTCAACTATTTCTTCGCCCAGCGATACAGCACCAACTAAAGTGCTATATTCATTTTTAAGTCAAAAGGTTATGATGCTTGTTAAAGCATTCATAAAATAATGTAGAACATTATATCTTATACTAAAACTACGAAACACGGATATATAGTATATGATCCATATTAGAGAGAGACAGACAAAGATCATGCAGATAAGCATATGGGCTTATTTATTTTGTATGATGGCCGCTCAGTATCTTCAGGGGTAAGCTCAGAAATTAAGCTAGTACTCAGCAGAGCCCTTCAGCCTCATAGGGTAAGGCTGGGGGGCAATTCCCAAAAGTGACATTTGAACATTTTATTCAAATTTACCTTCTCCATATTTGTGTGTGAACACAACAAAGTTTTTACAATGTGTTGGTTTGTGAGCCAAGATCTCTTCATGTTTACAGTGTCAGGTCGGTGTGATAACTGCACTACGTGTGCTCTTCCAGATGAGACTAAATGTTAAGAGATAAATCTAAGTATTCCACTCATCACTTTTTTGGTATTTTTCTCAGTGAGATAGATGCCCCAAGTGCTACAAGTATGCACAAGTACTTGTCCTCTAGATCCCTGTGCCCAGGACTCCGGATGCAACACACTGATGAGGCCTAGTGAGTCGGATACCAGCCTGGTTTGCTAGTATTTCCATGCAGTGGGGGATGGAGTTTAGCAGTTCAGTCTGGCATATTTCTAATGGAGTAGAACCAAGGGCTGTAATGGTAAGGTGAGCAAAACAAATATGATGGTGGACCTGAACAAGGCCCAAAACAATTGCCTGTGGGTAAGATTAATTCCATCAGTTTACGTTCTTCCAGGTCAATGTAACACTGATCCCAGTGGGGAGTATGGTCTGTGGTCGATAAGAGGCTTAAACCATACCACACCAGCATGTGTGTAATTCAGCACTCGCCTGTTTATCCAGGAACTCTCGGGTGTCTTTCTCGATGTGTCCCTCGTACAGGTTTGTAGTTAGACTCATGAGTCCAATCTTTGAAAGCCCAAAATCTGTCAATTTAATGTGACCCATTGATGTAATCAGCAGGCTGGAAGAGAGAGATGCACTACTTACAGAATGGCATAGTTAAATGAGGATACAAAAATAGGCACAAATCCAGAACACACAAATAAACTGCCCGACCCATGTACTGGAACCAACAGGATAGCTGTTAAATAAGCCTATGAACGCTTTAATGACATTGCGGCAATATCACGTGGAGTACAATCATTGAAATTCTATTCTTCTTGCTACGCTGCCCCCATAACATTAGTGTAACAGTGCATTCAGTGCATGTCTGCTTCAAAATATTAGAAAGGCTGCCGAAGTATGAGCTCAGGTTTGTTGTCTGTTGTAAGACTCACATAGTCAAGCTACAGCCTTCACCACACGCACGCACACGTTATTCTAAATGGTACATATTGAGTCGTATACAAGGTGTTAGAGATGACCCCAGTTACTGTGATTGTATTGATTTGCTTCCAGAAATTCTAGTACAGCCAACACGTGTTTTGCCCCCTTCGTGGTGCAAAGGCCTGGGACTTTTTCAAAGCTCATAATAAAAATAAAATGAAAATGCTGATCCTGGTTAGTTGGAAGTATGGGGCGAAGTACTGCTAGGAGAACAACATCTGTATTGTTGGTATTATGAGTAGACAGTAGGACCTGTGCGGTTGGCAGTGCTTGATAGCACATTCGTGGTTCTGTCCTGGTTGTATCTAAGTGTCGGACTGAGAATATTAAGAATTCTGGAGTGAATCAAGTTTAAAGCAACTCTGATCATCTCTACCACTGTCTATGTGAATCAATTTGTAACATATAGACAGACAAACACGTAAATAATGACTGCAGTGGGAGAAATGGGGTAGGGAGGACAGATGCCAGTGATTACGTTACATACTGACCAAATTGACCAATACATTCTTCCTCTTCAAGCCCTACTTTTTTTCGTACTTAATGATCCTTACAACAGTGAAGTCTCTTGGTGAAATTGTCTTTATACCAAGACTCATCTCGGGTCCCATTTTCTTACCGGACCATGACAAAGGGTCTTTGATATAGGCAAACTGAATGAATGTCCTGAAGATGGTCTGACGGACTAACGCCGCGACAGACTGAAACGTCGACTTCTGCATCTATTTCCTAAATATTGATTGTACACCAGTAACTGTACTCTGCATCTTTAGACATGTTGATTTAATTATTTTTGGAATAGAGGTATACATACATAAATTGCAGGTTGATTTGTATATTCCTCTTTCATGTTGTTTTGCTTTTCTGTTAACTGTACCCTTTTTGAATTTTATCTATATATAAATGTTGTATTTTTGTAAAAAGATATTCCCGTGTTTTTCTAATATCTTCTCATTTTGCTGAATGTGAATTATTTTCAATTGACATTTGCACTGGTTGTTCTAAGGTTCAGGATCAATTTGGATTGAACCATTAAGTAATTTTGTCTATAATACACTTGAGTAAGAATCTTAAAACAAAATCCCTTGCAGGCACCTCTTACTTATACTTACTTTGACTGCCCAAGCCTCCAAGGGTATATTGGGTTCCCCCACGTCTTTATCCTATATTTCCTTCTAGGCTCAAAGAAAATCGAGGTGGTTGACTCCTTCCCATACCTGGGGATCTTGTTTGATAGTAAGCACTCCTGGAACAAACTGATGGCAGCAAGAGCCCGGGGCATGGAGAGAGGTCTTCAAGCCATTAAGGGGTTCCTAAAAAATTAGGAGCCAGTCCTTTGGAAACAATAAAAAAGATCTATCAAGCCAAAACAAAAGCGGCAGCAACCTATGGGGCCGGAGTTTGGAGAATGGCACAAATCGATCAAATGCAGAAAGTGGAAGATACTTTCTTTAAGTCATGGGTTTCACTGCCATCCTCAACATCCAATTATATCCTGCATCTTGAATTGGGCCTCCCATTCTTGCTTGTGGCTTTTGATTTGGCGAAGGACAACTGTCAAATTAACCCAACGCATCATTGGTAATTGCCTGGGGTACGAGGGACATAGCAGGATTGGATGGCTTAGATATGTGGAGGCGGAACTAAATGCAATAGGGCAGGGGGAACTCTTTAGGGACCCCACACTATATAGCAGAGGTCTTCAATCTGTGGGGCGCGACCCCGAGGGGGGTCGTGGAGTCCTGGGAAGGGGGTCGCAGATTCTGCAGAGTGCAGTTCCTGGCATTGGGCTGACTGAGTGTGCTCACCGCAGAGGCCTAATTCACACCGAGGTGTGAAAAACATCAACACCTCATTAACAAGTAAAAGGTCTTTTAAAGACCTGTCAAGTACTCAGTGTGGCTGTGTGTGTCCCTGAAGCTGTTTCAGCCGGGCTCACATACACGAGCTGGGGGGGGACGGAGCGGGCGGGGGGGGGGGGGGCTGGGGGAGCAGGCTGTAGTGTAGCTCTGTGAGTTCAATGGATGTTGTGCGCCTGGAGCTGTGGGTCCCATGACACGTCCCCCGCCCCCAGCAGGGAGGCACAGAGATGCCCTCCCATGAGCGGGAAAGAAGAAGGAAGACGACGCAGAGAGATACTGACCCCCCCCCCCATGAGAGAGGCACAGAAAAGGTGGGTGGATGAATGATGGGTGGATAGATGGATGTAAGGCTGAAGTGGATGTGTGAAAAGGTGGGTGGATGAATGATGAGTGGATGGATGAAAGGGTGGATAGATGGATGGATGAAAGGGTGGATGGATGGATGAAAGGGTGGATGGATGGATGAAAGGGTGGATGGATGGATGAAAGGGTAGATGGATGAAGGATGTATGGATGGATGAAAGGTTGCATGGATGAATGATGGATGGATGGATGGAAGGATGAAAGGGTGGATGGATGAAGGATAGATTGGTGAAGGATAGACGTATGGATGGAAGGATGAAAGGGTGGATGGATGAAGGATGGATGGATGAAAGGGTGGATGGATGGATAAAAGGGTGGATGGATGGATAAAAGGTTGCATGGATGAATGATGCATGGAGGGATGTGTAAAAAGATGGGTGGATGAATGATGGGTGGATGGATGGATGTCAGGCTGAAGTGGATGTGTGAAAAGGTGGGTGAATGAATGATGGGTGGATGGATTGATGTAAGGCTGAAGTGGATGTGTGAAAAGGTGGGTGGATGAATGATGAGTGGATGGATGAAAGGGTAGATAGATGGATGGATGAAAGGATGGACGGATGAAAGGATGAATGGACGAAAGGGTGGATGGAAGGATGAAAGGGTAGATGGATGAAGGATGTATGGATGGATGAAAGGTTGCATGGATGAATGATGGATGGATGTGTAAAAAGATGGGTGGATGAATGATAGGTGAATGGATGGATGAAAGGGTGGATGGATGAATGATGGATGTATGGATGGAAGGATGAAAGGGTGGATGGATGAAGGATAGATTGGTGAAGGATAGATGTATGGATGGAAGGATGAAAGGGTGGATGGATGAAGGATGGATGGATGAAAGGGTGGATGGATGTATGGATGGATAAAAGGTTGCATGGATGAATGATGCATGGATGGATGTCTGAAAAGGTGGGGGATGAATGATGGGTGGATGGATGGATGAAAGGGTGGGTAGATGTATGGATGAAAGGGTGGATGGATGAAGGATGGATGTATGGATGGGAGGATGAAAGGGTGGATGAAGGATGGATGTATGGATGGGAGGATGAAAGGGTGGATGGATGTATGAATGGATAAAAGGTTGCATGGATGAATGATGGATGGATGTGTGAAAAGGTGGATGGATGAAAGATGGGTGGATGGATGGAAGGGTGGATGGGTAAAGGATGGATGTATGGATGGAAGGATGAAAGGGTGGATGGATGAAGGATGGATGTATGGATGGAAGGATGAAAGGGTCGATCAATGGATGTGTGAAAGTGTGGGTGGATGAATGATGGATGGATGTGATGAGGTCTAACAGGCGCATTTATGGTTGTCAAAAGTTGATGATGAGGAGTACCAGTTTCTAGAAACTTTTGTCGGAAGGGGGTCCTTACGCCTAAAAAGGTTTTACAAGGGGGTCTCGGCATCAAAAAGTTTGAAGACCTCTGCTATATAGTAAGGTTTCCAAATGGAAAATAATTGTTCTTTACATACAGAAGGCAAACTGTGACCGCAGGGAAAAGAACAGGCATTTAGAGGCGCTCACAGTTTACTATCTAATCCTGCCAAGACTGGAGGAAGGCTATCATTATCTTTCCTATGTTACTGTAGCTCAACACAGATTTATTCTGCTGCACTTTCGCCTGAACCTAATTCCCCTGATGTTTGGGTTCCCAGAGAAGAGGCTTAAGCATGCAGATTTGGGCCCCTGCCATGTTACAACTGTTCTCCCCAGTCTGACCTACCCCTAGTATTGTTTTGCAGGTTTTATCACATTGAAAGAGAGGGGTTCCTCCTCCCAATCTTAAGGTGAGAAAAATGTTCGCAATGCAGAGTGGCACTGTATTTTTTTTAAGTTCTTCCTAATCCCCACGTCTGTTTTATGATAGCATCCTTCCTGTGGGCTTGTTGGAGAAACAGAAGGGCGAGGGGCTTGCTGCTATGAATTTTTAGCCTTCAAGGATCAAAATGTACAGATAATCTTGGTTTTAATTAACAAAAAGTGTAATACTTTTTTAAAAAATGTTTTTGATTTTATGAAATTCATTGTTATTGTGACTTAACTGATGAAATTGTGCTTTTATGATCTATTTGTACATAGATCGAATTAAGATTTGAATTGAATTGATATACCGCTTTCATTCACTGCATGTTAAAATCTTTTCTTTTGAAGAGATATGTAACATCCACTGCACAGCACACTTATATGTGTCTAGTCTTCTTTGAATTAGAAGACGGCAAGAAAATGTTGGTTCCAAAAAAGAAAAAAAAATAATCAGTGCCTGTTGAACAAGTTACTTACCTTCGGTAACGCTTTTTCTGGTAGATACAATATCTGCCTGTGGATTCCTCACCTTGTGAATATCCCCTTGCGTCAGCAACATTCGGAAATTCTTTTTGTAGCCTCGCGCCGACGTGGACTCGGACGTCATAGAGACACGACATCGCTCGCGACTCTGCTGACATCACCGACGTCTACAATAGGCCCACGCCGGCGTGATGACATCAGTTCCGCCCTTTTTTCCGTGCCATCGAGGCACACGGACGGACCAATGACAGTAGAAAGGTATACAGTATACACAGTACACAATAGTAAGGGCAAAACACACAGTGTAAAGCAAATGCAGGAAAGCAATAGAAACATTTCCCTGACAACAAAATATATATACATTACATTACAGTAACTCTGGTATAGAAGAGTGGACAACGGGGAGGCGGGTGGGTCAATGAGGAATCCACAGGCAGATATTGTATCTACCAGAAAAAGCGTTACCGAAGGTAAGTAACTTGTTCTTCTGATAGATACATCTGCCGTGTGGATTCCTCACCTTGTGAATAGAGTCCCACAGCAGTCCCCACTCCCGGAGAAGGGTGTCCACTCTTCTAGACCAGGAAATCCTGGAGGACAGAGCGCGCAAAGTGGCCATCCCTCCTCACCTCAGTGTCCAAACAATAATGCTTTGCGAAAGTGTGGAGGGAGGCCCAAGTTGCGGCTCTGCAAATGTCCTCAACCGGTACCCCTCTAGCCAAAGCTGAGGACGAAGACTTAGCTCTTGTAGAATGAGCCCTTATACCCTCTGGTGGTTCCTTACCGGCCAAAGAGTAGCAGATCTTAATGCAGAGGACGATCCATCTCGACAAGGTTCTTTTATGGACCGCTCTTCCTTTCTTGCAGCCAGCAAATCCAACGAAGAGCTGGTCATCCAAACGAAAGTCTCTAGATCTGTCCAAGTAAAAAGACACCGGCCTTTTGGGGTCCAGACGGTGCAGTCTCTCTTCCTCCTTAGAAGGGTGAGGGGGAGGATAGAAGGTAGGTAGGGTAATGGACTGTCCTAAATGGAAGGGAGTTACCACCTTAGGCAGAAAAGCAGCCCTGGTCCTAAGAACCATTCGATCAGCATGAATGGTCAAGAAAGGGGGCTTGAAACTAAGAGCTTGAAGCTCACTTACCCTCCTTGCCAAGGTTATTGCAACGAGGAAGACTGTTTTAAGAGTAAGAAGTCTCATGGGACATTTGTGAAGAGGCTCAAAGGGAGCACCCATCAAAAAAGTCAATACAAGATTTAAGTCCCACTGAGGCACAATAAAAGGAGAAGGGGGAACTTATTTGTGAGGCCCTTCAAAAATCTTAAAACCACAGGAGACTTAAAAAGAGATGGCTGGTCAGGCAAGCAGAGAAATGCCGACAGCGCAGAAAGATAGCCCTTCACTGTGGCAACCGCAAGTCCCTGTTGTGCCAGAAAAAGAGCAAACTGGAGAACATCAGACAAATGGGCTCTCAAAGGGTCAATAGACTTTTCCCCACACCACGTGACAAATTTCGACCATCTATAAGAATAGATAGACTTAGTGGAGTCACCCCTGGTGGATACAATGACATCCACAACGTCAGGCGGGAAGGAAAAGGAATTCAGGTTGCCCCGTTCAATCTCCAGGCATGAAGGTGTAATGTCTGGAGGTGGGGGTGTAGATCCTGCCCCTCCATCTGAGAGAGGAGGTCTGCCCTGAGAGGGAGACGGAGCAGCGGGTGAGAGGAGAGGTGGAGAAGATCTGTATACCACACCCTTCTTGGCCAGTCCGGGGCGACCAATATGACTTGGGCCCGGTCTTGGCGAATCTTCCTCAGAACCCGAGGAATCAAAGGTATAGGAGGAAACGCGTAAAGGAGTTGATTTCCCCAACTCAACTGAAACGTGTCCCCCAAGGCTCCTTGCATCGGAAACTGGAGACTGCAGAACGACAGGCAGTGAGCATTCTCGCGAGTGGCGAACAGGTCCACCCGAGGAGTCCCCCACATCCGAAAGATGTCGTGAACCACCTCCGGGTGAAGCCTCCACTCGTGGTCGGCAGAGAACTGCCGACTGAGACGGTCTGCACGAACGTTCAGAACCCCGGCCAGATGATTTGCCATCAGACAAATCTTCAGGACCAGAGACGCAGAGCCTCTCTGCAGAGACACTGCGACCCCACTCCTCCCTGTTTGTTGACGTACCACATCACGGTCGTGTTGTCCGTCAGGACCTGGATCGAACGACCGCGAAGGGAAGGGAGGAAGGCCTTGAGCGCCAAACGTATCGCCCGCAATTCTAGAAGGTTGATGTGAAGCAACCTTTCCTCTGGAGACCAAAGACCCTTGACCTCCAGATCCCCCAGATGAGCACCCCACCCTAGAGTGGATGCATCCGTTATCACTGTGGCCACTGGAGGAGGCAACTGAAAAGGCTTCCCCTGAGACAGGTTGCCTTCCACGCCCCACCAAGACAGATCCGCCGCAGCTTCTCTGGAGATCCTCACTGACTCCCTGAGATCTCCGTTGTGCTGATACCACTGCCTGCGGAGGCACCACTGGAGCGCCCTCATGTGCCAGCGTGCATGGTTGACCAACAGAATGCAAAAAGCCATCAGACCGAGCAGGCGAAGGACCTTCAGGACTTGAACGACCGCTCCATTGTAAAATAAAGGAATCATCTCCTGTATGTCGCGAATCCTTTGAGGGGGAGGGAATGCACGACATACAGTTGTGTCCAGTACAGCACCTATGAACAGGTTGCGCTGGGAGGGCACCAGGTGAGACTTGGGTAAGTTTATCGAAAAACCCAACCTGTACAACAACTGGGTTGTCTCCTGCAGATGATGGAGCACTCTCTCCGACGACTCTGCTTTGATCAGCCAGTCGTCCAAATAAGGGAATACAGGAATCCCTGATCTTCTGAGATGCGCCGCCACCACTGCCATCACCTTGGTGAAGACTCGAGGCGCAGTAGTAAGACCAAATGGAAGGACCGCAAACTGATAGTGCTGCGATCCCACCGAAAAACGGAGATACTTCTTGTGCGACTTCAGGATTGGGATATGAAAATACGCATCCTGTAAGTCGAGCGACACCATCCAGTCTTCTTCCAGCAGAGCCTGAAGAACCTGAGCAAGGGTGAGCATCTTGAACTTCTCCTGCTTCAGATACAAATTCAAGATCCTGAGATCCAGGATTGGACGAAGCCTGCCATCCTTCTTGGGTATCAGGAAATACTGGGAGTAGCATCCCTGACCCCTTTCCTGCTCTGGGACCACCTCTATCGCACCCTTCTTCAATAGAGTAAGAACTTCCTCCTGAAGAAGCAACAGATGTTCCTCCGAGCAATATCCTTGGCAAGGAGGGTAATTGGGAGGGAACTCCCGAAAGGGAAGGGCATACCCATTTTCTACGAGATTGAGAACCCAAAGATCTGATGTAACCGATTCCCAATCCCGTAGAAAGTGGGTAAGCCGGCCCCCCACCGGACCCACCGGACCCACATGATCCTGAATGGCGGATCTAGGGCTGCTTTTCCGTGGCTGGGGGGTTGGAGGAGGTGGAGGAGGAAGAGGCCTGACGCCCTCGAGGACGTGCCCTTTGCTTTCCCCTGTACGACCTATACAAGGTATTCTGCTGCTGCTGCTGTTGCTGCTGCTGACCTTGTCTAAATGTACGAAAGGAAGAGCGACCAAAACCTCTGAATTTCCTGGTCGCAGAACCTCTGACTTGAAGACCAAGAGATCTAGCAGTTGCCCTGCTATCCTTGAACCTCTCCAAGGCCGTGTCTGCCTTTTTGCCAAAGAGTCCTTCACCATCGAAAGGCAGATCCAACAAAGCAGACTGTAAATCAGCCGAAAAATCAGATGATTTCAACCAAGCTGAACGCCTTGTGGCAACCGCCGTGCCTATGATTCTTGCCACAGAATCCGCAGTATCGAGGCCGCTTTGGATGACCTGACGAGCTGCCGCTTGATTGTCAGATAAAACTTCCTCAAAGTCATTTCTGCTATCTTCTCGAACCTTAGGGATCAATGAACGCATAGAGTACATAAGTGCATGTACATATCTACCCATAAGGCAAGTGGCATTAGTTGCTTTTAATGCCATACTTGCAGAAGAAAAAGTCTTTTTGCCCACTTGATCCTGCTTTCTAGCTTCTTTGTCGCCAGGCACCTGCGGAAAAGCACCAACCGACTTCTTAGAACATGCTGCCTGAATCACCAAACTCTCAGGAGAAGGGTGAGATGACAAAAAGGCAGGATCTTCAGGAGCCACTCTATACCTCCTAGCCACACCTTTCGAAACTGCAGGAGCAGAAAAAGGTTTCTTCCATACTTCCATAATGGGCTCAGTTAAAGCATCATTAAAAGGGAGCAAAGGTTCCACAGCAGAGTTCGGAGAATGAAGAACCTCAGTTAGTAAATTTGACTTAAATTCGACAGTAGGCAAAGTTAAACCTAAAAGTCCCGCTGCCTTTCTCATAACCACATGATATGGCTGAACATCCTTAGAGGGTGCATCAGGGCCTGATGGTAAAGCCCACTCCGGAGAAAATTCAAGACCACTCGCCTCTGCCAGGTCCTCAAAATAACTCCCATCCAGCTCACCTTCTTCTAAGTCGGAATGAGACTCACAATACCTCTGTTCTTCTAGGAGACGTTGAGCCTCTCTCCTAGACCTCTGCTTAACGCGGAGTGCAGCCGGATCCACTGCCGAATCCGACGGCGCCGGAGCCGACATCGGAATCGAATCCGAAGGCTTAGAAGGATGTTCCATAGACTTGCTTGGAGCAGGCGACGCCGGAGCCGGAGTCGTCGACTTCGGTCAAGCCGGCGTCGACCTCGGTGGAGCCTGGTACTGCCACAGCGGGGTCGGGGCTGGCATATACGGCATGAAAGGTGCCGGGGCATATGAGTGAGGTACACCCAAATTAAATGCCATTGGACCCATGGGACCCGAAGGCGCTCCAGAGGGGTACCATGATCTTAAGAAAACACCATACATAGCGTTTAGAAACGCAGAAGGGTCCTGACCTGGAGCCAGAAAAGGTGGATGCTCAGGTTGACCTCGAGGTAGATTCGAATCTGTTTCAATAACAGGAGTCGAAGTCTCTTCCTCAAAAGGAACTCCACCGGCGTCTTCTGGAGTCGGAGATGGAGCCGGAGACGGAGTCGGACCGGGAACCGGAGTCGGAGAATGAACTAGCGACTCCGAAGGTGAGGCCTCACCTTCCTGATCCGATACTTGTGGAGGAATTACCTTCGACTTCATCCTCTTGGGAGATTTCGACCTTGAGCCAGACTTATCATCCGAATGACGTCGGGACTCATGCCTCCTCTTCTTATGTTTTGTACGAGAGCTGGAAGCGTGATCAGACGAAGACTTCGAAGCCGACGCCTCTCGAGACCTCGATCTGGATCTCGACTTCGACCTCTTCGAGTGTTTTGAAGATCTTCTAACTTTATCCGCCTTCAGCTTGGCCACAAGAAGCTTAGACTCTCTTTCTCGCAGAGCCTTCGGATTCATCTTTTGACACGATGAACATCCATCAACGTCGTGGTCAGAGCTCAGACACCAAATACAGTCTTGGTGTGGGTCCGTAACAGACATCATCTTTCCACATTCCCTACAGGGTTTAAAACCCGTTTTCTTTGTCGACATGAAAACCGAGTAAAAAGGTCAGAGAATGGAGAATCGAAGAAATATAGTAACAAAGTTACTAGAAGCTACAGAGTATCCCGAAACCGTTAGCGTCGACGACGCGGAAAAAAGGGAACTGATGTCATCACGCCGGTGTGGGCCTATTGTAGGCGTCGGTGACGTCAGCGGAGTCGTGAGCGATGTCGTGTCTCTATGACGTCCGAGTCCACGTCGGCGCAAGGCTACAAAAAGAATTTCCGAATGTTGCTGACGCAAGGGGATATTCACAAGGTGAGGAATCCACACGGCAGATGTATCTATCAGAAAGGAAAACACAGTTTTCCATCTGGTTCAATGAAAAAGAAATAGTCATATAGTTATTATTTTAGTGTAAGGGAACAATGCTAGTCAAAAAATCTAAATAAATAGAATGAAATAATGCTAGGTAAACACATTTATACAAGACACGTACTTGTCTGGTTTCAGATCCCGGTGGACGATGCCGTAGTTGTGCAGGTATTCCAGTGCCAGCACTGTCTCTGCGAAATACATTCTTGCCATATCAACAGGAAGGGCTCCAATGTTCTTTAAAAGCGTAGCACAGTCTCCTCCTAGTATGAAATCAGATATACCAGACTATGAAGAAGGCCAGCTTACAACTCTCAAAGTCGAAAGGCTACATCATTACTCTTAATAATATTAACCTTTTAAAACCAAAATAGAGACCTCCAAATATGGGCTATCCAAATAACAATAGTATAACAAGTGTTATCATAATCGAACTCTATGGTACTTCTTTCATCAGGCTCTGAAAGGTGGCCAAGCCCCACTAGGATACAAACCTCTCGCCTTTAGGTCTTTGCAGAGTGTGCCTCAATTCACTGAACTTTTCTACTAGTTTATTCTCTCATTTAGAAAAAGAATGGGTTCCAGAGTGAGCCATGAGGCAGAGACCACATCAAGTCTTGGAAATCTTCAGAAGGCCTCTAGGCACACTTACCTTCGACGTACTCCATGACCATGCAGAGATGGCGCTTGGTCTCAAAGGAGCAGAACATGCTGACCACAAAGGGGTTCTCGGCGAAGGTGAGGATGTCTCGCTCGACGAAGGCCTGTTGGATCTGGTTCCGCAAAATGAGGTTCTGCTTGTTGATCTTCTTCATGGCAAAGCGCTGGCGGGTGCTCTTATGGCGCACCAAGTACACTGCCCTGGGGAGACAGGGGCAAGAAGACACCAATCAGATCAAAGGTAGCAAGGCCAAAAGTGGTGACTCGTGTTTCATTAGCTGCCATCATTCATAAGGATTCAGACGCCCATGGAGCGCTTTTGTGGGAATGAAGCACTTCCGTGCATGTGATGACAGAAAATGTTGTCTAAAGTTGCTTCGTGAGTTGTTTAAAAAATAAAAGGTTGACATCGCTTATTACATGGAAAGTACCAAAGTGACAACGCTGCATTGAAACAATTACCTGCAACAAGCGAGGTGAATGCCTTCACCATGTTAAACCAATGACAAGACTCTGCAGAAAGAATATACTACTCAGTAAATGTGATCTATGCAAGAACACGTGAAGAAAGCACACTGGAGATTTAAGAATTTAAGACACCTGTGGAACCACTGGCAACAGCTATTTGGAATATGATTTGTGTAAGTCCTAACTCACAGACTAAACTTCCCACAAATGTTTGATCGCATAATTGTATGTACGTTTTTCTCATGACAGCTGCCTGAAATATAATGGACAGCTAGGGTTTTCCTTTCACATTTTTTTCTGTTCTTTGGTGGATGGAAATAAGTTACATTATTCGTTACATTGGAACGCTTGCATCCTGAGTTGTGTTCAACAGCTTATTTTCAGGACACCCACTTACGACACAAAATAGTCGGGGAGGGGGTCAATATTTTATAAGATTCATTATTAGAAGGATAACTTTAACGTAACACTCTAGAGCTTGTACAATCTGTATAACAAGAGGGCTAGTCTTGCCTTGAGACACCTGTACCTATAACCCCCTCCAACTTCATGGTAGCCTTGCTGTCAGAGGCCAAAACCTGTACAAATCTGTAGAATCCTGGAACTGTTTCACTATCAAATGTCTGATCCTGTAAGGGGAAATCTTCTCTTTCTGAAGACTCGTTCTGTAAAATATGTGTTAACCAATGGAGAGGTCTTCTGTCTGAGACCTGAGAGGTGTGTCCCCTGCAGAGTAAGTTTGCACTTCAAAGACTGAGCCAGTAGGATCTGTGCAACAAGAGGCATAGCATTGTATCAGAGCTCTGGCACCTGCTCTGTGGGGATCGAAGCCTATAAAACAACTATATACCCTGAAAGGATACATTAGCTCCTTGTTTTCAATTTCTACTTTGGTTTGCTTCAACTAGAACAGTTCCTTTATCATATATGTGCATGTCCCATGTAAACTAGGCTGGTCAAAAATATGTACAACTGAATAAATATAACTGAATATACATGAAGGGCGAGTCCTGCACATTTTTATTAATTTAACAGTCATACAGTTATGTGTGAGAAATTTTAATTTGAGACTGGAGAAATTTCTGGGCTGCTTTGTACACAACATGAAGGTGTGCATGTGAAGGGTTGTATGGAGACTCATGTCTATAACCTGTGCATGAATAGGAAGGTGCAGCTGATTGGTCAGAATGTCACGATACAGAAAATAGGGCTGGGTCAGTATGTCATCACACACACACAATGTGATTGGTCAGAACGTCACGATACAGAGAATAGGCTGGATCAGAATGTCATCACACAAGATGAGATCGGTCAGAATACCGTGACACAGAGAGTTTAGTTGAGAACTAAGACGAAGAAATTTGAGGTTTAAATTTGTGGAAGAGAGGGATAAAGAAAGAAGGCATGGCAGGCGAAGGAGTCCTCCGCTTGGAGCTGTTGTGAAATTGGAAGCACTGACAACAGAGAAGGCGTATTTAGGCGCTATACTATAGGCTCCACTTTCCTGAAAATGTAGAGGTCGCAGACTGTACATTTGTATTCAAAGCTGATGCAGCTGACAGTTTGCAGGAGCAGGTGTCAAGGCCTCACAGACACAATAAAGGTTTTGTTTGTGCCTGTGGTACATTCCATGTGCTGCAGTGAGCTTTCAGTGACACGTGAGAGACAAAAAAGCAGCGGCTTGGATTGACAGGTGAGTGCGCGCCTCTGGACAGGGTTGTACTTGTATGGGAAGTGTGACGTGTTCGGATATGAAATTCATTCCAAAGACTATTAATGCACAGTGTTCTCTCATCATGCATTTATTCGGCGCATTTCAGAATATACAATGTCCTAATAGGTGGAATACCATTGTATCAAAGCTTGTCTCACTGATATAATCTAACCCGAATATGATATTTTCAGTTAAAACTCATTTGGAAATAGGTAAGGTGATCACTGGAAAAATATATATATCACTTGTTCATCATCTTCAAACCCTGAAGCGAGGTGAAAGATGTAAGAGATGTCTAATGTGATTTCTTCATGTTTGGAGGTCTTTAAATTACTCCCCAGAGATGGCAGGAATATATCCATCTTTTTACTTATGTCCTCCGGTGAGAGGGATAATGAAGCCGCTGCAACCTAGAAAGAGGTCAATCTGGACCTACAGTTCTCTCGGAGCTTACTACTGTCACACCTTTATGGAATGATATATCTGTATCAACTGATGTAATACATGCTGCTTGTGTCTTCATACAATAACAATCATTGGCAAAGGCAATACAACCCATCTTTTCAAACTACTGGGTTTGCCAATACAGTTTGCGGGGCAGGTTGGTAGGTTGAGTGGGAGAAACACATGAGGAAGGGCGCAACACTGAGTGTAGGGGCGTTTTCAGGCAGAGGAGCATACGAGGGAAAGTGTATCATGGAGCATGGGGTAGTGTGCAGGGGGAAGCATATGAGGGAGAGCGCGCGCGGAGGTGTGTTCTAGTTGAAGCCAATGAGGAAAGGAGCATCATGGACCGCTGGGAAGGAGGAGAAGCATAGGATGGAGCGAGCATCAGAGCATGGGGCGGGGGATCACATGCGGGATAAAGCAAGGAGGAGCACTGGAGGCTGTCGTTTACAGGGGGTAGCACATGGGAAAAAGCCAACACGCAGCACAGTGCAGGGATATTGCAGGGGGGAGAAACCAGGGCTCTAAGTGGGATGAAAAAGCTGGGGGTGGGTGATGGACTCTCAAAGGGGCGTGGCCAATGTAATTGAGGGCGTGGCTTAAAACACATAAGCTAAAAATCCATGCTTAACATAGTGAGCCACCCAACTTGTATTTTGCTTTTTCTGTCATTGCATCCAGATATATGATACAAGTAAATTCTGCAAAAATGCCATCACTTACAATGCAAGAGGCCAATGTCTGAAGTGCGATAACCAATTGGCACCAAGCTGTACCCAATTATAGGCACAAGTGAATGTCAATGAAAGATTCAAAGACAAACGGAGGAAAGCCTCCGTGTCTAACTATGTATACATTAATGTTTTTTTCTTTACAAATTACATTACGCTTGCATGACATTACATTTGTCTAATCTACAATTAAAAATCATGGGCATGGGTACCCACAAACGACAAATAGCACAAACTGGATAATATTTACAGGTTTTAAGATGCTGCAGCCTTTATCCTAATTGCCCCATTAGTGATGCCAATGAGGCTCCGCGCAGTGTGCACAAGCCGTGATGACCTGGTTACACTGTGTGATTAATGTATCATGTCTACGCAGATCTAAATCCAACCCATCGCTCTCCTCCTGGTCCAACACCTGCTGTTCTTGCTGCCCTCTAAAAGACCGCTTACAATAAACATAACAGAAAACAAGCAGCAGAAGTAAGATGTCTTTGGTCATGTTGTCATTCTTTTGTAAACGTCTCCAAGTCTGGTGTGGTTCTGCATAATGCAATGACAGGAACTTATCTCATTGCTGAATTAATGCATGCTAAGGCAAGCGATTTTTGACTGCAACAAGCACAGTACGTCCTGTTGCAGAGGTCCCACTTTGCCATGGTGCCATCGTATTTTTTAGGTCTGGCTGTTATAGGGACGGTTCTCTAAAAACAGAAGAAATCCTTGGATTACTTATGGGTAATATTCATTATTCCTGAGCAGAGTATTCTTCTGAACAGTCCTTACGAAGTGAGGGAAATCCTCCCTTCTGAGACAGGTAACCATGTTACCATCTAAAGTATTTATTAAATGTTTCCCAAAGTAAACACACCCCTCCCTCTTAGATTACCTGCTCCTAAACCGGACTCTGATTGGACTACCAAGTTTTGGATAATATTTCCAAGGGCTAGAGGAGAGAGGCATTTGAATGTAACAGGCGAGACCCGGATCAGGAGTAATGAAGATTACCGGTTAGTAATTGAAGCATTATCCCGTAAGGCTTGCCTCAGAGAGGCTATAGAAAGTTTCACCTTGTTTTGAAACAAAATTAGAACTCTGTATGCGAGTCAGAAATCAAAATTTATCACAGATAACTTCTCATATATTTTTATTAACCTAAAGAAAAGAATATACATTTTAGGTATCAAGTGATACACAAGGTAACATTTTCTAAAATTGTGTGTTTTCTATGTGCCCATATCTAATCGATAATGTTTAGCAAATGTATGTGGTTAACTCCAGATGGCAACTCTGCAAGTGTCTGTCAAATAAACTCATTTTAACTAGACCCTAGAAGCTGCCACTCTTGGGGAATGTCCTAGTAGGTTTACTCGTGTAGTATTAAAAGCTGTTTCCATCCCACAATGGCCATTTTATGTTCGAGCATAACAATGAATTCAGGCTAAGACCAGCAACTAAAGCAAACCAGCACTGTGCCAGTAGAGGCATACAGCAGAGTCAGTTCAGTGATAGAAGATACTATGCTGGGATATGCCTTCCCTAATATGAAAGGCCTCCGGGTGACAAGTCCGACAGTGTCGCTACTTAAGATATCTGTGTGAACACAAATTTTAAAAAATACAAAAACAGTGTGTGAATATGCCGGGTAGTATAATTCAGCTGCGAGACGTCTCAATACCCAAAATCTATCAATGACAGCAGCTATGCATGCACAAACACATTTATGTGTATCGGCACAAAAGGCACATTCTCAATGGCAAGGCTCAATTCCTGTATTGGACTTTTTCTGAATGATACAAATACATCTGGCCTGGCCTAAAGGGCAATCTGGCAGTGCCAGATGGGCCAGTCTAACAGGTCAATGCATGGGACAGTCATAGCTGCCAAGGTTTCAGATTGCTATGTGTGATATTTTCATATTTTAGCGGAATTATGAGTGACATTTCAACGACAATGAGTGACACTTTCTTGCAAGCAAAATCAAGCACCGAAGACAAGGTAATTTGTTTAATCAGTAATAACACCCGTTCCAGCAATGAGAATCTCTAAGACCTAAAAAGCGCTGCAAAGCTCCAGATCCCCTTGTGACCTGATTGTACTGCAGACAGTGACTCACTGTGCAACGGAGAGGTCTCAAACTGTAATGTTAGGCTGAATGACATGCTCCTACATGTAAATTAAATTAGGAAGCCATGGTGAATAAGATTATATAGCTGCCAAGTTTTCACTTTGCTTATATGTGGCATTTCCATAGTTTCAGTGTGTACACACGAGTGACATTCTGTAGCCAAATTTGTGACATTTCAAATTTATCGTGATAGAGACAACCACATGGTATATGTGCTCAGGATCAAAATATGGGTAATTACTATGGATCATTCACTGTGTGGCACCAGAGTTCATGTGACCATGGTATGTGCCTGTGAAGACCACTGCACATTTCTACTACACAAATTCCAATTGTAACTAAAGAGTGAATGAAATACCTAATAACAGCAAAGAACCAAATCACAACACACATTATTAAACAATGGTCTCTTTAGTTCTGCACAGATGAAAATAGCGCTATGGTGCCATGACAATGGTTGAAAGTGCTGCACAAAATACCAGCAATAAAAGTGATTTAAAACAATGTGAAAGAATATTCATAGCGTCCAAGTTTCCCACTTCTATCTATTCCAATCTAGGGTTTTCTTTGAATTCTGAGACTTTTATTCCTGTTTTATAATGGAGTGATCAAGACTACAAGTCCCAGAATTTAAAGAAAATAATAAGACTTGAGCACTACATCACACATTGACCAGGAAAAAACAACTTGGTAGAACTGAAATCTTTGGTGTTCACTTGCCCTTTGCTGATGATTTAGATTTGTTGATTTAAAGGGTGATAGTGCCTGAAACTCAGATTTGTTGTTTTATTTTTTATAGCACAAACTCAGAATTGGTGCACTGTTTGCATGAGCACCATCAGCTACATTACAGATGCCAATTTTTTTTTAGGCCCAGCGAGATTAAATGATTTGCCCAGAATCACGGGATGTTGAGGCGACGCAGAGAGTAGAACTATTAACAATTGTTACTGACAGGAACTGTGCCTTGCAGAGCACGAGAAAGAAATGAATCTCATTGAATTAGATGTACATTAGATGTACCATGGTTCGGAGGCATTCGTAGCAAAGCTTGCTTTGCAATGGTGTTATTAAAAGGAATGCGGGGGTTTAAGTGCACCATTCGTATTTAAGGTATTATCAGTCAACCCAGCCTGTTGTAGTTTAAACCTGGATTAAACTTGTATAAGTCAATAGCCGTGGCCATCCTCTGTCAGCTACCACTACAGGTCGCTCCTTATGCAAATTTCTTCTTGTGGATGGTGACAGCCACTGCTCCGCGCTGGTGCATATTTTGCTGCTCTTGTTTTCTAAAGTGCAAGCAGTAAAAGGGTGACGTGACAAGACTGGACACAGGGAGCATAAGCAGAGGGAAAGAGGGAGCCGATTACACAGGGAGCTACTGTGCAATGGACAACAGGCACACGGCGAAGGGCCGCACGCTCCCTACAGCAAAGTAAACAAGCGGGACAGAGTCTCCGCACATCTCACTGATTAGGGGCATGATCATTACAGCTGCATATTGAACATAACTCCCAGGCAGGTCGGCTACTGTTCACCACCACCTATCCTTTTAAAAAGAAATTGGCAGTACATTTACAAAGTAGTTCAGATTATGCTCAAAGTGCACTGAAGAGAGTGCAATCAGTAACCAATGTGGCAGCGGCCATCGTCACATTACCAAATTAACATACACATGTGCGGCTGGCTGCAGCACTTACATTCCAACTTGCGAGGCCGTAGCCACGGCAATGAGTTTACAGTAGTGGTGGGCCGGCCGCCTCCTTGGTCGTCCTGGCACTTCCTCGACAATTCACGTTGGGTGATGGTCTTCATTATTCATGTACAGCAACCATCAGGTGCAAGTAGCGCTGCCCTATATGGCAGCTTCCCAGTCTCGCAAACAACACTGCAGCATCGGCAGCAGCACCAACAGAAGGCGACGTCCTCGTTGCGCGCCTAATGACCCCTGAACTGGCAGTCGGCGGTGTAAACCGACATGGTCGGTCATGGTTGTCCTTAACCCACGACACTAATTTCTCACTGCCGGCTCCGAAATTGCAACTGTGTGGCGGTCTTGATTAAGATGGCCTACAGCAGAGTGTGGCCCAGGCCGTGCCATCACGTGCAATATAATCAACGGCGCTGCCCCATAATTATTGTGGGCAACTTCCAGAAGAATAAACTCCTCGCTCTCGTAGTCAGCAGGATATGACTGCGGAGCGCTAGCTGGGAACGGACATGACGTAAGGGAGGCGACGCAATGCTGCAATGCAGGGTGGCCGCGGGTGATACACTGTTGCAAAGTGGCAGAGCCTGGGACTGGCAGGCGCTTAGCAGGGATTACTGTCTCAAGAAGACCACGGAAGCAGCGCGCCGGCGCAAGTAGACCCAAGACGGTGCCTGCAGCCAGCTGCAACACACGTTTGCAGTACACCTGAGACTGCCACTATGCGTGACAATGCATTTCAGTGCGGTGAAGGATGAGCACCGCACTGAAATGCGTTAGTGTCACGTTTAATGCGTGATACTTGACAGGACTGGACAGTTTCATGGGTGTGTGTGGGCCGGCTTGTTGTGTGGTGGGCCTGTTTGTGCCTGTGAGTGGATCAGCATCTTCTGGTCATAGGTTTGAATAATGCTAACATTATCCTGGAGTATTAATATGCCTACTGGAAAACAGTGCCTGTAACATGTTGATCATATTTTTTAACCCAGTATAAAATGGCACAGTCATCTTCATAGCTTAGGGGGACAGCAGAGGTGGAAAATAGGAGTTAAAAGGAAGGGGATAAGACTGAGGAAATGAGGAAGGTGCATTGTGGATGCTATAGTCTCATGGAAGACAGTGACAGTGGATCATCAGCACTGGGTAGAAAAGCAGTAATACAAGTTACCTGCTCCAAGCACAGATACCTACAGCTCTCCAACACTCAGAGACAACCCAGATATAATTCTTAGAAAGCTGCTCGATTTACAAATGTGAGCCACATTTTTACTCCTCACATTGTATTACTCCCCATACTGTAAAACGGGGCCACAATTATTTTGGTGCCTGGTCCTATTTTCTGTCCCAGTTCGACCCGGTCTATGGATTATAGGTAGAATAAGGGTTTATACAATTTAGTATTCAAAATATGCTTCCAGGGCTTTGAGGAATCATACAACATGACATGCTCCAGTGCATCAGAAGTCCTCATTTTTAATGATTAAAGCCAAGCCCTTCTCCTAACAGCTAAACACCCTTTCCAAGCTATCTTTTGGGATCCACAGACACTGCTTTCTCAAAGCCCAGATAGCCATTCATCAAAGCACTGCATTTCCTAGAGGTTGTTGCCGGAGACTCCCAGTTCACCCTGTAATTATATGGCATCTAGTACAAGTGATCGTTGATTTCCAGTTCTCGCCCTAAAGTGGTCTGTATTGATCATGCTGTAGACATCGGTCATGTGGTGGGCCGTCCCAATGACTTAGGTGCAGTACTTGCACTTGTCATGCTGGCGTACCTGCTCTCGTCCACGCTTGATATACATGAATATGAAGAGGTCACTGCTGCAGCTTCTTACCCATAAGCTCCATTGCTTATCAGCTTTATGTTCTCAAACTCCTCTTCAGAAGGGGCCTTCCTTGGCTCCCCCGAAGCACCTCGACCCTGAAGGAACAGAAATGCAAAGCTTCATTATTGCTGTGTGGGTCAAAGCTTACAAGCAGCTGTGCACACTCTACCACAAAACACTGATCGCTCAATGACGAAAAACATCATATTTGCTATCACAATGCTCCTTAACTAACCACTTATTAATGTAGACACATTAATCAAATCCCTGAAAAAGGTTTCTCAATCCCCTGCCAGAGACGATACCGCATGAAGACTCTACTAGGTGACATTTATCTTGGCCACTGGGCCACCGTAGGAGCCAGACTGCACTAAAACAGAGAGAGATCAGTGGAGCCGGAGTCTTAAGATTGAAGCAGCTACAAGGGATCCGACCAAGCTAGATAAAACATGAGCTTAACAATCTGGGAAGTAGTGTACTGTGCAACTCATCAAACCCAATAGACTTCACAAAGCAAACATGGCCGCAGAGGTGTCTTTGTACAGTAAAGTCAGGTAGGCACGTGCATAGCCAGGGCCTCACTATGCTAGACTGAAGGCAGGTGGCAAAAATAGGACAACTTAACGGATAACGTTCGAACTCTGTTAGCCAAAGTGATTCCAAAGAGCTACAGTCCAGATCATTGCACCATGCCTGTAAACCAAACATCCGGATTTGGGAGCCATCTGTGAAAACCTGGCCAATTTTGTTTCACCTGTTTTAGAGTTTGGGTCTAGGAACTTCCAGGCAGTACTTCAACCAGCCATGTAAATCTGACCTAGCCTCTGTCTGGTTATGTTTCGTTTTTTCCTGTTCATCTTTCAGTTACGCGTGTCTGGCTGGTGGTCTTGGGGCTGGATCCATGGAGTGGGTGGCTGGGAACGTGACTGTTTTATAGTTAGCTGCAGTGGTTGAAAGGTAACAGAAGGACACACACTTAAGGATTTTATGTTCACAGCTAAACTAGTGATCCTTTTTTAGTTCAGAACAAAAACACATTGTTGCCTCTCAGAGACGCTTCCTCTGAGGTTTAGACAATGTCTGCCGACAGCCTGCAGACATGGGCTGTCGTCTCAATGTCTTTACTTGATTGAAATCTCCCCAAAATTAGACAGCTATTAACAGTCACACTTGCTGGAAACTACAGTCTGACTGAAGACACCTAACTTTCTATAGAAACTGTGCCATAAGAAATTCTTAGTTGAATAGTAATCTGTTTAATGAACTCCCTTACGTAGCACCTTAGCATCAGCTGCCAAGAAAACGGAAACACTTTATTTAAAGCACTTTACGAAAAATGTATGTTTTGCGTGAATCGTCTAATGCTGCGTTTTTGATATTCTGGTGAATTTGGAGACTGTTATAAGTGTGTGATGTGATTTGAAGCACTAAGGGTCTCATAAACACCAGCAACACAATCTATGGAACAGGCATCAACCCATGACGGAAGCATCAGCCCAGGTAGAGAATCGCTCACCGCACACCTAACAGGCTAGGACGCTAACAAGGTAAACAATGTTTTATTTGGTCTCAGTTACTTCTCTGTAACACTTGTGAATCAGGACTGACCATACACTCGACCACCACCCGCAACACCCTGCTAGACGCCGTGATTTCAAGTTTTTGAGCCAAAGTAATGGCAGAAGTTTCTTTACCTCTGTAGAGTCGTCGGTCTCAGGAGTGTCGGGGTGACTGCTGTCGTAGCTGTGCAATTCTAAAAACAACAGAAGAGGAAAAGTGAAGACAGGAACACCATGAGGATACGACAACCTACAAACAACCAGAAACATCGTCATCTGATTATTGTATATTAATTAACCAGAAGGCACCAAAGCCCAAAATAGAGCTATGCACAGAGATCTGAGCAGCACGGAAGGTTGAGACGCAGGAGGAGGGCCAGTTTACAACTTGGAATGGGAGACAGCAGGAGGAACACACACACACACATTGTGGAAGAATAAACGACAACATTCTTGGACACCAGCGTCTGAGGGAGCTCGGAGAAATTGAAACAACAATTATCTCAGAGTAGTTGCCACAGAACTGTGAGATCCTGAGGGTAAAAACCATCTCTGATGGAGGTAAAGCAAAATGTCTACTCAACAGAACATGTGTACTGCGGTCTAGAAGCATGCACCTGCACCTTATTGCAGAACATGTCAGCAAAACCAACCACCAGAAGCACGACTACACCCTTGCTGTGATATCCACATATCTTAGCTGCGACTTTACAAGGAGTCGCATGACTTTACTTCTCCGTTTCCTCACTGGACTCCATTACTATTAGCATTGCATGGTTCGAGGAACACTGTGGCCAGTGCCATCATAACTCATGGACACGGTGGGCAGTTGCCCGGGGGCCCCACAAGCATAGAGGCCACACGCAGACCAGAATTTAACACTAATTTTCTGTTAAACAGTTTATTCCTGTGAGTGGTAGAGTAGTCCGGGTCCAGTGCACTGCTTTGCCCGGGGGCCTATAATGCCGCTAAGACGGCCCGACTGTAGCACCACATGGCGAATTCTACAAGGCTCTGAGATCACAGTGAAGCAGTGGCAAGGAAGGGGCTGTGAAGCGGCAATTGGTATTTTGGTGTTTTTCAAGATTATATGGCATCCAGCCACTAAATTATATTGAACAGAGCAGACTGGGCTCAGTCACACAGTCACTCCTTGCATTCCTACGGCTTGGTTGGGGGAAGGGGTGGGGGCTATATATAAGACTAATTATCTGATTTTTCCATTGCACAATGATCACTTATTAACACTCTGAAAGCATCCAGATGAAGATTACAAAGGCGTTTGAATATTTAAATACTCCTTGCCCTGAGACTTCAATTATTATGTGTAACACGTGGACGCAGGGATCTCCAGGGCGACCAAGGAACGTGAATTATTAATGTCGGTGAACAGATCTACAATATCCACGGTGTCACCCCCGCCACCGACCAGGGACTAGAGAGGAATACTAAAGAGAAAGTACTCCCCACACTTCGCTTCTCATTCCTTCACAAGAGGTTACCAAAATTGTATCCGTAGTTTTGTCAGGTGTTAAATGCTGGTGTCAGGAAGAGGGCCTGGTTGTCTTTCTTTCACTAAACCTGGCAAGTTTTTTCCAAACTTAAAGATTTTTAGGAAAGGTTTTAAATTGATCTCAATAAGTATATAGAGCGCAGAACACTAAGTGAAGCGAACACTTTGCATTTAAATGAGATAGGTGGTGGTCATCATAAAAGAATCGTGCTGGGACCATGCTCTTTTTGTTTTATTACTATAATAAATCCAGTAGACGAAATTAGAATAAAGTATATTGACATTTTGTTAACTACAACGGCAAACTGCTATTGGCTTTCAGTGTGAAATGGCTGCGGAGCCTCCTGTCACACCTCCCGTCACAGCCAGCAAGTCCCAGTGCGTCCCCCTGCGTTACAGTTTGAAGACGACAACATCACTGTGAATGGGAAACAGGGCGCACCACTGCATCGCCTAGCGGGGGCAGCCCCCACAGTTGATCAACGACAGCATTATTAATAGGAAGTTTTACGTCCCCCTGCATCACTTAGAGGGGGCGCCTCACAGTTTGGAGATAACATTACTGAGAAAGGGACACCATGCTTGCGTCCCACTTAATCGCCTAGAGGGGGCGCACCACAGTTTATAGACTACAGCATTACTGTGAAAGGGACACCATGCTTGCGTCCCACTTAATCGCCTAGAGGGGGCGCACCACAGTTTATAGACTACAGCATTACTATGAAAGGGAAACCATGCTTGCGTCCCACTTAATCGCCTAGAGGGGGCGCACCACAGTTTATAGACTACAGCATTACTGTGAAAGGGAAACCATGCTTGCGTCCCACTGCATCACCTAGAGGGGGCGCCACACAGTTTATAGACTACAGCATTACTGTGAAAGGGAAACCATGCGTGCATCCCTCTGCATCGCCTAGAGGGGGCGTTCCACAGTTTATAGACTACATCATTACTGTGAATGGGAAACCATGCTTGCGTCCCCCTGTGTCGCCTAGAGGGGGCGCACCACAGTTTATAGTTACTGTGAAAGGGAAACCATGCTTGCGTCCCACTTAATCGCCTAGAGGGGGCGCACCACAGTTTATAGACTACAGCATTACTGTGAAAGGGAAACCATGCTTGCATCCCTCTGCATCACCTAGAGGGGGCGCCACACAGTTTATAGACTACAGCATTACTGTGAAAGGGAAACCATGCGTGCATCCCTCTGCATCGCCTAGAGGGGGCGTTCCACAGTTTATAGACTACATCATTACTGTGAATGGGAAACCATGCTTGCGTCACCCTCTGTCACCTAGAGGGGGCGCCACACAGTTTATAGACTACATCCTTACTGTGAATGGGAAACCATGCTTGCGTCTCCCTGTGTCACCTAGAGGGGGCGCTCCACCGTTTATAGACTACAGCATTACTGTGAATGGGAAACCATGCTTGCGTCCCACTGCATCACCTAGAGGGGGCGCCACACAGTTTATAGACTACAGCATTACTGCGAATGGGAAACCATGCTTGCATCCCTCTGCATCGCCTAGAGGGGGCGTTTCACAGTTTATAGACTACATCATTACTGTGAATGGGAAACCATGCTTGCGTCCCCCTGTGAAGCCTAGAGGGGGCGCGCCACAGTTTATAGACTGCAGCATTACTGCGAATGGGAAACCATGCTTGCGTCCCACTGCATCACCTAGAGGGGGCGCCACACAGTTTATAGACTACAGCATTACTGTGAATGGGAAACCATGCTTGCGTCCCACTGCATCACCTAGAGGGGGCGCCACACAGTTTATAGACTACATCATTACTGTGAATGGGAAACCATGCTTGCGTCCCCCTGTGTCGCCTAGAGAGGGCGCGCCACAGTTTATAGACTACAGCATTACTGCGAATGGGAAACCATGCTTGCGTCCCCCTGTGTAGCCTAGAGGGGGCGCGCCACAGTTTATAGACTACAGCATTACTGCGAATGGGAAACCATGCTTGCGTCCCCCTGTGAAGCCTAGAGGGGGCGTTCCACAGTTTATAGACTACAGCATTACTGTGAAAGGGAAACCATGCTTGCGTCCCACTGCATCACCTAGAGGGGGCGCCACACAGTTTATAGCCTACAGCATTACTGTGAATGGGAAACTATGCTTGCGTCCCACTGCATCACCTAGAGGGGGCGCCACACAGTTTATAGACTACAGCATTACTGTGAAAGGGAAACCATGCGTGCATCCCTCTGCATCGCCTAGAGGGGGCGTTCCACAGTTTATAGACTACATCATTACTGTGAATGGGAAACCATGCTTGCGTCCCCCTGTGTCGCCTAGAGGGGGCGCACCACAGTTTATAGACTACAGCATTACTGTGAAAGGGACACCATGCTTGCGTCCCACTTAATCGCCTAGAGGGGGCGCACCACAGTTTATAGACTACAGCATTACTGTGAAAGGGACACCATGCTTGCGTCCCACTTAATCGCCTAGAGGGGGCGCACCACAGTTTATAGACTACAGCATTACTGTGAAAGGGACACCATGCTTGCGTCCCACTTAATCGCCTAGAGGGGGCGCACCACAGTTTATAGACTACAGCATTACTGTGAAAGGGAAACCATGCTTGCGTCCCACTTAATCGCCTAGAGGGTCGCACCACAGTTTATAGACTACAGCATTACTGTGAAAGGGAAACCATGCTTGCATCCCTCTGCATCACCTAGAGGGGGCGCCACACAGTTTATAGACTACAGCATTACTGTGAAAGGGAAACCATGCGTGCATCCCTCTGCATCGCCTAGAGGGGGCGTTCCACAGTTTATAGACTACATCATTACTGTGAATGGGAAACCATGCTTGCGTCTCCATGTGTCACCTAGAGGGGGCGCTCCACCGTTTATAGACTACAGCATTACTGTGAATGGGAAACCCTGCTTGCGTCCCACTGCATCACCTAGAGGGGGCGCCACACAGTTTATAGACTACAGCATTACTGCGAATGGGAAACCATGCTTGCATCCCTCTGCATCGCCTAGAGGGGGCGCTCCACAGTTTATAGACTACATCATTACTGTGAATGGGAAACCATGCTTGCGTCCCCCTGTGAAGCCTAGAGGGGGCGCGCCACAGTTTATAGACTACAGCATTACTGCGAATGGGAAACCATGCTTGCGTCCCACTGCATCACCTAGAGGGGGCGCCACACAGTTTATAGACTACAGCATTACTGTGAATGGGAAACCATGCTTGCGTCCCACTGCATCACCTAGAGGGGGCGCCACACAGTTTATAGACTACATCATTACTGTGAATGGGAAACCATGCTTGCGTCCCCCTGTGTCGCCTAGAGGGGGCGCGCCACAGTTTATAGACTACAGCATTACTGCGAATGGGAAACCATGCTTGCGTCCCCCTGTGTCGCCTAGAGGGGGCGCGCCACAGTTTATAGACTACAGCATTACTGCGAATGGGAAACCATGCTTGCGTCCCCCTGTGAAGCCTAGAGGGGGCGTTCCACAGTTTATAGACTACATCATTACTGTGAATGGGAAACCATGCTTGCGTCCCCCTGTGTCTCCTAGAGGGGGCGCGCCACAGTTTATAGACTACAGCATTACTGCGAATGGGAAACCATGCTTGCGTCCCACTGCATCACCTAGAGGGGGCGCCACACAGTTTATAGACTACAGCATTACTGTGAAAGGGAAACCATACTTGCATCCCTCTGCATCACCTAGAGGGGGCGCCACACAGTTTATAGACTACAACATTACTGTGAAAGGGAAACCATACTTGCATCCCTCTGCATCACCTAGAGGGGGCGCCACACAGTTTATAGACTACAACATTACTGTGAAAGGAAAACCATACTTGCATCACTCTGCATCGCCTAGAGGGGGCGCGCCACAGTTTATAGACTACAGCATTACTGCGAATGGGAAACCATGCTTGCGTCCCACTGCATCACCTAGAGGGGGCGCCACACAGTTTATAGACTACAGCATTACTGTGAAAGGGAAACCATACTTGCATCCCTCTGCATCGCCTAGAGGGGGCGCGCCACAGTTTATAGACTACAGCATTACTGCGAATGGGAAACCATGCTTGCGTCTCCCTGCGTCACCAAGAGGGGGGCGCCACACAGTTTATAGACTACAGCATTACTGTGAAAGGGAAACCATGCTTGCGTCCCACTTAATCGCCTAGAGGGGGCGCACCACAGTTTATAGACTACAGCATTACTGTGAAAGGGAAACCATGCTTGCATCCCTCTGCATCGCCTAGAGGGGGCGATCCACAGTTTATAGACTACATCATTACTGTGAATGGGAAACCATGCTTGCGTCCCCCTGTGTCGCCTAGAGGGGGCGCGCCACAGTTTATAGACTACAGCATTACTGCGAATGGGAAACCATGCTTGCGTCCCACTGCATCACCTAGAGGGGGCGCGCCACAGTTTATAGACTACAGCATTACTGCGAATGGGAAACCATGCTTGCGTCCCACTGCATCACCTTGAGGGGGCGCCACACAGTTTATAGACTACAGCATTACTGTGAAAGGGAAACCATACTTGCATCCCTATGCATCGCCTAGAGGGGGCGCGCCACAGTTTATAGACTACAGCATTACTGCGAATGGGAAACCATGCTTGCGTCCCACTGCATCACCTAGAGGGGGCGCGCCACAGTTTATAGACTACAGCATTACTGCGAATGGGAAACCATGCTTGCGTCCCACTGCATCACCTTGAGGGGGCGCCACACAGTTTATAGACTACAGCATTACTGTGAAAGGGAAACCATACTTGCATCCCTATGCATCGCCTAGAGGGGGCGCGCCACAGTTTATAGACTACAGCATTACTGCGAATGGGAAACCATGCTTGCGTCTCCCTGCGTCACCTAGAGGGGGCGCCACACAGTTTATAGACTACAGCATTACTGTGAAAGGGAAACCATGCTTGTGTCCCTCTGCATCGCCTAGAGGGGGCGCCACACAGTTTATAGACTACATCATTACTGTGAATGGGAAACCATGCTTGCGTCTCCCTGTGTCACCTATAGGGGGCGCTCCACCGTTTATAGACTACAGCATTACTGTGAAAGGGAAACCATGCTTGCATCCCTCTGCATCACCTAGAGGGGGCGCCACACAGTTTATAGACTACAGCATTACTGTGAAAGGGAAACCATACTTGCATCCCTCTGCATCGCCTAGAGGGGGCGCGCCACAGTTTATAGACTACAGCATTACTGCGAATGGGAAACCATGCTTGCGTCTCCCTGTGTCACCTAGAGGGGGGCGCCACACAGTTTATAGACTACAGCATTACTGTGAAAGGGAAACCATGCTTGCGTCACCTAGAGGGGGGCGCCACACAGTTTATAGACTACAGCATTACTGTGAAAGGGAAACCATGCTTGCATCCCTCTGCATCGCCTAGATGGGGCGTGCCACAGTTTATAGACTACATCATTACTGTGAATGGGAAACCATGCTTGCATCCCCCTGTGTCACCTAGAGGGGGCGCGCCACAGTTTATAGACTACAGTATTGCTGTGAATAGGAAACCATGCTTGCGTCTCCCTGCGTCACCTAGAGGGGGCACTCCACAGTTTATAGACTACAGTATTTCTGTGAAACGGAAACCATGCTTGCATCCCTCTGTGTCACCTAGAGGGGGCGCCACACAGTTTATAGACTACACAGCATTACTGTGAAAGGGAAACCATGCTTGCATCCCTCTGCATCGCCTAGAGGGGGCGCCTCACAGTTTATAGACTACAGCATTACTGTGAAAGGGAAACCATGCTTGCATCTCCTTGCGTCACCTAGAGGGGGCGCTCCACAGTTTATGGACTACATCATTACTGTGAAAGGGAAACCATGCTTGCGTTTCCCTGTGTCACCTAGAGGGGGCACTCCACAGATTATAGACTACAGCATTACTGTGAATGGGAAACCATGCTGGCGTCCCTCTGCGTCACCTAGAGGGGGCGCTCCACAGTTTTAAGAGAACAACATTGGCAAATGTTTTTAAGCTCTGTTGTACAGCATTGTGGCTGCTGTGCAGCATGTTTAAAAGTTATTCTAAAAATAAGTGCTTTTGTTACCTCCTATATAACCAATACTACATTATGTACAACTGAACGACCCTATTAAAAAAAGAATAAATATAAAAAATGTCTTCTAGTTTTTTGTCCCTGCAATGAAGGCAACTTCTTCCTGCCTGTTCTAATGCTTCTTTGTTATAGCTTTTTTGTGCGGGTGAGGAGGTGAGGGCATAAACAACAGGAGAGTAGAGGTTGAGAAATAGTACCTGAATTACAAGAGCAGTGGACGGGCACTAGGGGACAATCAACAGATGCCAGACTTCGAGGGTAGACTGAGGTGGTGGTGTGCTGGTGCCGAGGTGATGCTAAATGATACTCAGGGGGTGCTGAGTGATGCTGAGGTGGTGGTGTGCTGGTACGGAGGTAATGCTCAAGTGATGCTGGGTGGTGCTGAGTGATGCTGTCTCATGCTGAGGTGGTGGAGGTGCTGCACTAGTGCTCAGGTGGTTCTGAATGATGCAGAGTTGGTGCTGTGCTGAGGTGATGATACGCTGATGCTGAGGTTGTGCTGCACTGATGCTGAGTTAGTGATGCGCTGATTTTGAAGTGGTGCTGTGTTGCTGCCTGATTGCTACTGAGGAGCTACATTGGTGCTGAGGTACGGCTGCGCTGGTGCTGAGGTGTGGCACTGACGTTTAGATGGTACGGTGTTGATGTTGAGGTGGTGCTGTGTGCTGCCTGATTGCTACTGAGGAGGGGCTACTTTGGTGCTGAGGTACGGATGCGCTGGTGCTGAGGTGTGGCACTGACGCTTAGATGGTACAGTGCTGATGTTGAGGTGGTGCTGTACTAGTGTTGAGGTGGTGCTGCGCTGGTGTGAATGTGGTGCTGTGCTGGGGCTACTGCACTGATGAGGAGGTGGTGCTGTGCTAATGCAGAGGTGGTGCTGCGCTGGTGCGGATGTGGATGTGGTGCTGTGCTGGTGCTGCGCTGGTGGTGCTGTACTGATGAGGAGGTGATGGCGCTGTGCTGATGCCGATGTGCTGCTGTGCTGATGTGGTGGTGTGCTGAGGTGGTGCTGTGCTGATATAGTGCTGCACTAATGCTAAGTGGTGCTGTATTTGTGTTGCGCTGATACTGTGGTGGTGCTGCGCTGGTAGTGGTTCACTAATGCGGAGGTGGTGCTGTGCTGATGCGGAGGTGGTGCTGTGGTGGTGTTGCGTGATGCTGAGAAGATACACTGGTGCGGAGTGATCCTGGTGTGGCGCTGAGTGACCCTGTGCTGGGGCTCAGTGATGCTGTGATGGTGACGAGTCAAGCTGAGGTGGTGGTGCTGTGCTGGTGCTCAGGCGGTGCTTAGCTGGTGTTCAGGTGGCGCTGAGTGATGCTGAGCTGGTGCTGTGCTGAGGAGATGCTGCGCTGATGCAAAGATGGTGCTGTGTTGGTGCTGATGTGGGGCTGCCCTGGTGGTGGTGCACTGATGCAGAGGTGTTTCTGTGCTGTTGCTGAGATGGTGCTGCACTGCAGAGTTAGTGCTGCACTGATGAGGAGGTGGAGCTGTGCTGAGGTGGTGCTGGGGATGTGCTCAGCTGGTTCCGTGCAAGATGCTGAGGAAGTGCTGAGTCATGCAGAGGTGGTGCAGAATGATGCTGTGCTGGTGCTGAGCGATTCCGTTGTGGTGCTGAGTCATGATGAGGTGCTGGTGCTGAGCGATGCTGAGCCGGTGCTCGGCTGTTGCTCTGATGCTGAGGTGGTGCTGAGTTGCTGCTGAGATGGGGCTGAGCTGGTGGTGTAGCACTGATGCAAAGATGGTTCTGTGCAGAGGTTGAGGTGGTGCTGCGCTGGTGAAGCTGAGCTGATGCTGAGTTGGTGCTGCACTGGTGGTGGTGCACTGATGAGGAGGTGGTGCTCTGCTGATGTGGTGCTTGAGATGGTGTTGCGTTGAAGTGTGCTGAGTGGTGCTGAGGTGTGGTTTTGCGGAGATGGTGCTGAGTGATACTGAGGTGGTGCTGAGTGACGGTGAGGTGGTGCTCAAGTGCTGCTGAGAGATGATCAAGTGGTGCTGCGGAAGTGGTGTTGAGTGACACTGACTGGTGCTGAAAGGGTGCTGCGCTAATGCAGAGGTGGTGCTGAGGGTGTTGCACTATCTACTTGCAGTATATACTGTTAAGAAACCTCACATCACATGCTGTGTTTGGAGAGCAAGACGAGGCATCCCTTGATATCAATTTTATTTCACCGATGATTGAATCCTAAAAGAATTCATCAAAAGTTGAAAGTGCCTTAAACCAGCTTCCAGTTTAATAAAACAGAGCAATAACAGCATGTTAACTTCTTTAATTGCATCCAAATAATCCCACTGTCAAAAGCACAATGTAAATAGGTTGATCCTACGGTCAGACATCTTCTTAAACTACACTTCCATTAGGTAAGTATATTATTTAAGGTTTGGGCATTTGAGTTAATGAAACCATATAGGTTATTATAGGATGAAAAACAACATAGCCTCCGGCTGAACAAGCGATCATGAAACCAAAGACAGTGGAAAACCAGATAAGGACATGATTTGCAGCCCTCGGCTAAGCGCGTTTGGAAAGCAAAACAAGCCATGGCAAAAGAAAAAGTAGACAAGGCCAATCTCCAGGTTGTGACCAAAACAACAAAAGGAGGGACAAATGTAAACTATTCACCAACGAAAACAAAGGAATTTCGAAAGGCACATGAAGGAACAAATGAAAAGGGATGGGCGTGCTGAAAGTCCATACATGACATACAGCAAGTTTCGAGAGACAGCGAATGTGAGACCTAAACCCTTTTCCTCATGTGGTTTACGTGGAGGTTTTCATCAACATATTGCTTGATTTCTCAGTACCCGCACCAACCAAACAGTACTCAAAGATCCTCATTCTGCCCAGAGCAGTATTTTGGTGTGCAAAGTTTGAAGAAAATGCTATGATCCGCTGCACTCCTTGACTAATGGCTCCCTCTGGTCCCTTTCTATGGTGTTCCTGAGACTGAGGGAAAGTCTTGTCTTTCAGGTTTTCTGAACTGTCCGCACCATTAGGATCATTCACACTTTGTCCTTGTCCTCTGTGTTCCCCTCCCTTGTTGCTTGAACTTCCAGCAATGCCACCTGCAGTAGTGGATTTTTTGAAAAATCGACTTTTCTCCCCTGTGAGAAGTCCTTTGGGGAAATAGAGGAAAGAGGCTGGATCAAGCAGTGTGGACAATTGAGCTATCCGGTCATAGGGAAGGATAACTTTACTGCTAAATGTAACATCCACTTGTGTAAAGGTCACTGAAAAAAACAAAAAAAACGATTTGATGTAGGCAACCAACAAAGCTGCCGGTCCATACTGTTAAGCAGTAAATTCCAACCATTGGAGAAAAAATATTGCCTGATAAAGCAGTAGTCATTTGGTCTTGGACATTAACCGCATGCGCGCGGGCGGAATTCCGCCCGTACGCTGGGTTTTTTCAAATCGCACTTTACGTGACGAGCTGGGCTCGTCATGAGCGTGCGAGGAGGCTACGCCATGACGAGCCCAGCTCGTCATGAGCGTCGAAGGGGTTAAGGTTGCAGTCTCCTATATGACTGGGACTTGGCTCACTGCAGTTGACCATGTGTCTAACAGCATTGGTAGGGAAAAGCACCAATGGAGGAATCGAGGGTTGAGGACAGTTTTTATATTTTGGCTGAAAAACCATCTGCCACACAAATAATGCCTGTTTTCACTGTTGTAATTACTTTTGAGAGGAAATGGAGTGACTTTCTATTTACCAAATTTTCTAGACTCCCACTTTTAGGGATTTTTTGGGTGTCTGTCGAAGTTTAATTCAGCACATGGCTCCTCTGAGGTTTTCCATCTTATGTGCTTCGGTTGCTTGCGGGATTTCCTAAACACACATTTTGTGCTTTTTGATATTTCCCACATCAACAAAAAGCTGAAGCTACATAATGACATGGTTATCTTTACAATAAAGACAGAAAAGAAGTGACAAAAGCAGACCGTTTTCTTAATGATGCAGAACCATCTCTAAACAAATTACTGACCATCAGCAGGAATAAAAAAGAAAGTAATCCGACAGCAGCACTATTAAAAGAGCCATCCAGTGAATTATGTCACAATAATTCACAACACAAGGGGTGAGCGAAATTCCTCTAATTATGTGGGGTTTTCAGCAAAATTACGGGAAATTCAGCGCTATATTTTAGCGCAAAATAAGTGTATGTGTACATTTCAGAAACAAGGATGCATTTTTCACCAAAAAAATAGCACAAGAGACACAAGTACTGTAAACAACAGGCACTCGTATCTGGTCATTTGTGCTGTTTCTGCGTTTCCATCTAATTATGCAGCGAAGGTTGCATAATTACACAGCTTGGCATAATTTTTGGATTTTTGGACAACAAGCTTTAAGAGGAGTTCCAGAAAATACACTAATTATACTGGTGTAATTGAATTTTCACCGGGCCTATAAAATCCCAGCTGAAAACAACCAAACGTACATTTAATAATGCCTTTAGCTGATGATTGCTAGTGATAGAGGCTGGGCAAGGGAAAAATTGTTTCCCTACATTGGATGGTCCCTTTAAGTAAAAGAGAGCGACCTGTGACACTTTGGTAAACACCAGCTGCCTATTTACTGGCACGTCTATCAGTACAATCCTCGACAAGGTTGAGTTTGTGCAAAAGATGGGCAAATGCTGCTACTGCAGGACCACCCCAAATCCACTGCCTTCACTGGAGAAGATCTGCTGCATGATGCATCTGCAAGGATCCTCATATTTCTTTGGTAATCCGGCCTTTGCTGACGGCTTCAAATTCACAAAAAGCAGAACTGGGTGTTACGAAGCCCAAACTTTAAGTCAAGGTTTCCCCTGTGCAACCCTAGGACTTTGGAATTCTCTTGAAGACTTTACCCGCAGGTTGCATAGTCCAAGAAAGCAGCCACAAAGCCCAGCCCCAACCAAAGTGCACACAGACGACACACCTTGGTTAAAGACAACACTGTTCAACCTATTCGCAGCCCCTGCCCCCCTTCAGGCAAGAGCAAGTATCTTGAGGTGGTCCACCACCATCTTTGAAGAAACATCTCTGACATTCAAGATGCAGCTTCGATGAGGCTCCTAAAGTTCTCCTAAGTGTAGTTTCAGTGAGCAGCTCTCCATGGACCCAACTCTCACATAAACTAATCTTGCAGGCTCTGCAAGACTTCTGAAAATGACACGCAATGTACTGAGATACGGTCTGTCGGATGAATACAAGCGCTGTGCCAAAGCCCGTCTCCAGCAGCTATCTGGGCCGCCTCTCCAAAGAGTCATTTGAAATGAATTTATAAATTTATATTACATGAAAGTTAAACAGAATCCCCTGCCAAGCTCTTCATTGCTTCTTGGTTTCGGTGCGGAATGAGATTCCCTGCCAGCGTCACACATCATTTACCACAGATCTACTTCGAGAAATTAAAATGAAATCAAATAAATATAGCTGAGAAAGTAATGACTGAAATTAGAGAGTTTGGCAAATTAGAACTGAGGCGGGGGAGGTGCTGACAATGATACACACTGCTCAACAGGTCCACCCTCCCCCGCTAGCCACATGTACACCGATTTACACACCGACAAGAACTGAGGGTGAAAGGACACACATTACAGTAATAACACTTTACCCACAAGGGTCTTACATCAATTAACAAGGCCACTCCCTAAAACACATAACCCAGATTCAACTCTACCTAAGACACCCCTTCTGGCAAGTAGGAAGCAACAGTTAACTCCCTCCCCTCCTATGTTGCTGCAACCCAGATCGGAACTCTCCTAGCACCGGAACTCACCCCTGGGTAACCTGCTCGTACCCCAGACAATTCAAAGTCAACGCAGCAAACCTTAGCAGAGCCTATAGTTTTAGTTTATTTTAACTGTAAATTGTGTAATCTGTAAATTGCTGTGTGATACATTTACATGCACTAATAACATACACAGAGGCCTCCATATGAATGTAGACAAAGATACGAGCATTTTTAGGAATAACCCCGAGCATGATAGATGGTGGTACATAGGACAAAAAGACAGATCCGCAGATAGAAAGGTGATGATCTTGACTGGCAAGAGATGGGAGAAAACCGCAGCAAAACCCTTCATATAAAAGTTGGGTGCTCAATTCACGGATAATGTGGGTCTGAGTAACTAATTCTTACATGTGCCAGGTGTTGTGTTACAGTAAGTGTACTACCTACGTGCGGGAGGCAAACGCTAAAGCATGGGGACTAATGCAAAGGAGTGCAAGGACAACTGCATGGTCTCAGTGGTAGCTCTTCTCCTCCTGAGTCAGTGTGGAGAAGGCTAAGAAAGAGTATGCATCTGCCTAACGTGCCCCGCTGTGCTGTATACTTCAACTGAAGCCAGTGGATTTCACTTGAGTTGCGGGCTGCTGCCGGCTCTGGCGGTGGCAAGATGGTGCAGGACCCTCCATGGGCAAAGAGAAGAAGGGATGCATCGCTGAGGGGCTGCTGGAGCTTATCCCTCATAAGGCAGCAGCAGCACAGGGGATTTGGGCGTGAGGCGCTTTAAAATGAAATGAGACTAACCGCTGAGTGAAGCTTGAAATTACTGGAAGGCCATCGTCCACACTAGGCACTTCCTAGTCTGGAATAAATATGCAACACAGCTCTGCCCGCAGGGATTGTCCAGCTGAAAAAACTTGTGCAAACTGCCTATGTTTAAACTTTTCCACATTTCAAGGCCTCTAAAAACCAGAACACATCCACATTTAAGACCCAGGACCACAACAAGTGCCATAGATTGCAGTATATGTCAAATATTACTGCCGGTTGTTAAACCACAGAAGTATTAAACATCTTGATGATGCATTTTGGCCCCTCTGTGCCCCAACTGAGACACTTCCTTCCACTCTGAGGGCTCCACAAAGGACATCTCTCCATGTCATGATTTTTACGTCACTATAGGGGCCCATCTCCCTCTCCAGCATATGTCCTCAGTGCAAATCTAACAGGCTGGGGTTAAGAAGACTTGTACAAGTCAAGTAGCACACACTCTTAATACCTCAGTTACACAATAATACATTATTTACAGCCTTCCAAGACATGCAAAGCAACCCCAGCAACAGACTATAATTTTTAACTGAAATAAACTGGTTTAATTAATTTATATGAATTTATTGATGTCCCACACAACACAGATTGAACTGCATGATGGCACATTTGGGGAGAGGGGAGGAATACCATTAGAAAAGCATTACCAAACTGTTCAACGGAGCAACCAACTAACAACATTAGAAAATGGGATACTGGCTGTGCGTGGCCTCGGTGGGCTTCAGGTTTGATTTTAACAGGAAGTGTATTTTAGGTGGCAAGCAGTCTTTTCAAACGGGAATAGAGTGTTATTTCAGTAACATCTTTCTGAAGGTTTTTTGCTACAAAGGTAAACTAGCAGTACAAATTGACATAACCTTTTTCGAGAGCGAGTTAACCATGAGAGCAGACAAAAAGCGAAAACAGAAGGCATTCAAGCAAAAAAGGTCATCAAAAGGGTGACAACTCATTACAACTTTATAGGAGATGGAGGAAAAAATGTAGACATCATAGTTAGGACAAAAATATAGCTACACATTGGGACCAATTCCTTCATCTCCCAAAAAAGAAGATACACGAACAATAGTTGACCTAATCAAAATGTCTAGCAATTGAAAAACATCCTTGGGACCATCATGGTTCTAATTGATAAAAGTGTTGAAGGGAGTCCAAGTGTTTCAGTCAATCAATCAATCAAACAGACTTATCTGACCACAGACCACATATTTTAACAAAAAGTAGGAAACAAAAAGTGGACTAAGGCACAGCGACTTGCAACCATGCATGGTTCAACAATAACAATTCACACATGAATAAATATGACCTTTAGCAAGTGAATACAAACGAACCCATCTGCAAAAGTAAGCTGCAGGCGTCTTACCCTCCAGGGGATCCCGAGTGAGCCCCAGCTGACTGATGATGTAGCGTGGAATGTCCGACTTGATTCCTTCCCCTTCCTTTGCCTGACCTTCAGCGGCTTCTAACAGATGGTAGAATTCTTCCGGGTCAAATTCCTACAAAAAAAAGACCAATCGTCAAGATCAACTTTACATTTCAGAGTTCATGCTCGAATGCTTATGTAAGTAAGGATGCAGGGGAATCCGTGTTCCCAGGGATCAAGGATGCATGTTCAGTCCAGGGAGCTGTAGTTAGGAGTTTCACTGAATTGGGGGCGTGGCTTGACTGCTATTACTAAGACAGCATCATGGCTGATCTGCATGGTGTCAGTCCCTGTTTGTGCCAGAGATGAATTCATGCATTCCACCCATCACTTGTTTTATTTACGGTTTTTTTTCCTAGTTAAGAGTTTGATGTTCAGGGTTTGGGATAAGCACAAGTTACCAACTGGAGTATTCACACTGAACTGTTTTCTTTTTAAGAATGTTTTTTTAAATACTCTCATACACTGTACCCTATTCAAGAGGAGGTATAAAAAACGGTCTGTGTTTATGCATATTAAAAAGTCAGATAGCTAATAAAACCATGGACCTAAAAGCTTTCTATCACTTTGAGTGAATCCTCTAAGCTGCAAAAAGAGAAAACCAAAGAAAAAACCTGAAAAACTCAGATAACTTTTTTTCTGTCACAAGACCTTGAGAAGTATTTGTCTGCATTAAGTCATCACAGGTTGGGCTCAGTATCAAGGGTTTCTTAACGTATCGTCTGTTTGGGCTAAATGGAGCAAAACGCATGTCAAGAACCCTTTCACTGCCCTTCAGTCTATCTGCAGGTTCTCATGCTTGGCAGTCCAGCGCCTTCAAGGCATTGTTTCAGCACAAGAGGCATATACCTTCGAACAAGCACGTGGTTTCCGGTTCCATGGGCAAAACCTTTAATTAGTCCTATATAATGCAAGTTGTGTAATTATTAAAGATTTTGCAAAGGGGCCCTCTCTTATAAATGGATTTCATTCAGGATATTTGGGACGACATCCACTTCTTCTACTGTCACCTGCCCTAACAGTCTGCTTGTCAGAGCCTCCTCCCCCCCACCTCAGTTCTAGGTACCAGTCTATCCACATCACTTACTTGCACTCTGCTTTCTCTGTGAACTTTCCTGAATGCATGTTCGTGCTTCTGTGAACCAAGGGCATGTGTACAGCCCTTGTGTTATGCAAAGCAGTGCACTGCTCCTCAGAACTAGATTTGTATTCTGTAAACTCTTCCCATAAAATTAAAATAAGAAAATAAAAAATCAGCCTTTAGGAAAGCCAATAAAATAATACTGTTCACATTACAAACCTTGGTCATCGAAAGTATCTTCCCTCTACTTCCAGTGCCTAGATGTCATCTATTTTTTAAGAAGTCCTTCTTCTACTGTATACAAATACCCACAATTAAATCTTCCCTGAGCAAAGAGATAATGAAAATGACTCTGCAGTGCTTCTCTGAGGAACCTGGAATGCCAGGAGTTGATAGAGTGGATGAGAAATGTCTGCACTGAGGGAGGTCCCCTCCAGAAGGAAATATCCTTAGAAGACCAACCCATGCCAACGGAAGATGATGAGACGTCTCCTGCAGAGAGACTGCACCACTGCCATTAGAGAAGAGCATTCTTGCTCAGTCACCATGACATTTTTCTTAGGCAATTAAAGGAGCAGAGAGTTCCCTCGAGGACACCAGCCCCGCTACCATTCTTCAAAGAAACAACTGTATTGAGCCTATCAACCCCTTTGATAGGGTGGCAAGCATAAGCGGTGTGGACAGCTGGCTCTTTATGTGATATATCAAAAATCTGACATACTGTGTAAAGCGTACAGGGGTTCCCTTGCTAGAAGATAAGGGCTTGCTATGCAATCCTGAAGTGCTCTAATAGGAGGAAGGGTGGTTGAGTAGCCTTAGGCTTAACACAGAGTTGTGCAAGACATTTGTAAATGCACACAATGATTAATAAATGACACACACGACTCAAGACGGAGATCCATGCCAATTTATAAAAATGCCTAGTACCGTTATATATGTTTAGGCATCAGAGAAGAATCGCTTAGGTAAGTATGTTTTTTAAATATAAATTATTTTTGCTTTAAAAAGTGGACACTTCAATTTCTGAGTTCTACAATGTTATCATATGGAAGGAAGAACAAGTCCTGCAAATAGGTACAGTACATCGACTTACAGGACCAATCTCCAGGAGTTAAGGTGAGTGGTGGGCAAGATCCAAGGCAGCACCAACAATACACCACCAGTGACACAAAGGGGGCTGTGTGCAGGGTGCAAATCCGCATCAGGAGCCCAATGCGTTTCAATGGGGATCGGTCACTGGTAAAATAGGTCACAGGCTCTGGCTAGGAAGCCGGTAGGGCTGAACCAGCAAGTGGACTCAGGCCTTGTGATGCTCAGTGATGGGGGGAACACCATTGGTACTCTTCTCCAAGCCCCAGGTGACGGGTGCAGGGTTGTCCTAGGCATTTGGTTTTTCCTTACCGGAGCAGTTGAGGGGGCATGAGTGCAAAGGCTGAAGGCGACGTCCGGGGGTCCAAGAGGGATGAAATCACAATGGATTGGAATTCTGGAGGGATGCCCTGTTGGCACTGGTGGCCCACTTCAACTTGGGCCGGAAGCAACGGGTGCAGTTATGGCTTCGGGGGTCAGGTTTTGGAGGTTCCGCAGGCCCCAGATTCTTCTCATTTGGACCTTCCTTAGAACAGGCCTGCTGCTCACGGGAGGTCTTGAGTCTTTTTCAAAGGCAGGCAGTCCTCTTAAGTTTCTGGAGTCACCGATGCAGGACGAGTCAACTTAGGTGCCATTTCGACAAGGGATGTAGACAGGCTGGCACCGTTGGTCCAAGGTCAGCTGCTTCTTCTCTGTTCTCTGCTATTGCGGCTCTTCTGTGTCCTCTCTTTTCTTAGGTCCTCAGGATCTGCTTCTCTGGTGCCAGGGACTCTTCTAAATACTGAATTTAGGGGCAATGGGGTAGTAGTCAACAGGCTACTGACCCTTGAGGTCACTACGCCCCTTATATGACCACTTCCTGTGGGAAGTGGGCATAACCCTGTCCCAGAACTCCTAAGTAGGCCGTCACAAAGCTGGCTACTTCTGAATAATGGTGTCCACCTCACAGTAGCCCACCTTAGGGGGGAGGGGAGTACTTGCCTGGAGTAGGCAAGCCTACCTGACTAGCTAATTTTCTCACTTGTCCAGGTGCCAAGGGAGCTGTGCACAAGGGCGGGGGTGGCTTCCTCTACTTTGAGGAGAGCCAGATTTGCATTCCAAAGGCAGCAGCTTCTTTGAAGTTTGCCTGCCCAAGGAGGCTAACCAGCAGGTCATCTTGGGGGAAGGGGTTTTACACCCTCTTCCCGGACAGGCTTATGTTCTGGGTCTCCTGAGAGCAAAAGCTTTCCACCCTAAGAGGGCGGAACAGCGTCTTGGGTGGCAAGCTCGCAGAAACCAGTCAGCAAGCACACCAGAGGCGGGTAGATTTTCAGGGGCACCTCTGAGGTGCCCTCTGGGGGCGTGTATGGGTAAATCCAACACTAGCATCATTATGGGGCTTCCAAAGGAGATGTTTGATATCAAACATCCCAATTTTCAGTGAAGCCATCATGTAGATGGGAGATCTCGTTTTCACCAGTGTCCAGCACATGTTTTAAAAGGGCTGCCATGTCCACTTGCCCTGTGGGTAATAGGACTGACCAGCACTGGGGCATATCTGCTCGTGCAGGTGTGCCCTCGCATGTAATATAGAGCACCCTGCCTCAGGGCTATTAGGCCTGCTGTAGGCGTGACTTACAAATATGGCATGCAGTGGTAGGGGACATGGCACAGAGGGATGTGTGACATATTGTGTTTTCACTTTTGTCTGCACGAAGACATGCAGCCTGTAATGTCAGTCTTGCATGTGCCTGGTGAGGGGTCCTCTAGGGTGCACAATTTGTACCTCAAGCCCTAGGGACTAGGGGTACAATTTACTAGGGACTTACAGAGGGTGCTATATGTTTTGCCAATTGGGGGAACAATTATATCGTTTTTAGGGAAAGAACACTGGTACTGGGGACCTGGTTAGCAATAACCCAGTACACTTCAGTCAAAGTTGCTTCAATTACCCGGCAAAAAGTGGCGTGGGAGGGTACTGCAACAAAAACCAAGTTTCCTACAGGCGGTGACAGTAGCATGCAGTTAGGCAGCACTCCTGGCCTGGTGGGTGAGAATGCTTAAACACGGTGTGCCACCGAGTGTCACCTATCAACCCGTCTCTTCAGTTCCTTTATAACCTGCACCACACATTGGATTCCTGGGGTGAAACAATAAAGACAACATTCAGTCCAAATAATCTGTCTACAAAGGGAATTGACATCTACATGAGGAAACCACCACACTCAAGCCTCGATACTATCCACTAATGGCAGCTGCAGAGGAGGCATTTATGGCTTAGTGAGCAGGCACTTTTTTTACTTGGAGTCTCCTCAGGATCCAAAACCCTCATCCTTGGAGAAGAACCCTTCAATACTAGATCTTATTAAACTGGATTCACCTTGAAGTTCCTGTTGAATAATAAATACACCTTCAAGTGGTCCACTCCCAGTGGTGAGATGCAAGTTTGTTCCTGAAGAATTAAGATAGCACTGTGAGACTGCCAGTCGGACAGCACCAAGTGGGCAGACCATGAGCCAAAAGAGCCATCTGAAGCTAAACTTGGAAGGATGTCTTGGGACCAGCTCATGCTTCAAGAGAATGGTTAAGCTGGTAGTAGCCAAGAGGTCCACTAGATGGGCTCCAAACTACAGGTTTAAAAGAAGGAAAGCACGCTGGAGCTCTAATGTCCTTCCCATCACATGAAACTTGAACTATGTAACCTAGGCTTCAGACGTCGGCTGAACGTTTTGATCTCGTTTCCGGCTCTGAACAGTGGAAGCCAGTCTGCTTTAACGCAATGTAAACATTTCTGCTTGTGGGATCATAACAATGTGTATTTGCAAAGCGCACATATCACCCAAGGGTATCAAGGCGCTGCATAACAGATGTTTGTTACCCAAACCGATTGTACTCATTATATCAACCTCAGAAGGATGAAAGGTTGGTTGAGTGGACCCACTGGAATTTGAACCTGGGACCATGAGGTCTAACAGAGGCCCCTACAGTGGACGTATTAGTCCACTAAGCCATCAGACCCGGCTTACAATTCATAACCTACTGTTCTATCTAATGACAGACATTGATTTTATTGCCCGAGTCTTCAACAATACGGTCCTGGGAGGAGGAGCCTAGCTCGCGGCCGTAATGGTCGCCCTTTAGCTCGGCTCCCGCAGCCCTCCATCCTGACTGCCTATCCTGTCTTTTATCCTGTCCCGGGACGGCGCATTTTCGGGGAATTGGAAACATAACGGCTTGTTTGTCCTTACCATCTGACCCCGGGGTCTCGGCGTGCAGTGGCTCCGGAGTTGTGGCCTCCGAGAGATCGGGGCCTCTGCGAGACTTGGACCGGGACCTGGCCGGTGGGATCCGACGGCTCTCGGCCCCGTCCGAGAGCGAGAACCAGTGTTGGGAGCCGATGTGCGAAGATCCCGGCGATCCTGACCCGGTCCTGCACTGGTGGCCGCGTGGCCGACGCGGGTGAGAAGCCCCGGGACCTGATTCTGAGAGGGGGTCCCCCCGCCGCTGCTTTGTCCGGCGGCCCTGGTCCTCGGGGCCCGGACTCCGCTTGTTTGGGGCACCGGTGCTGGTGCTGGCGGAGACCCATTTTGGGCGGACATCCTTTTGGCATCGAGGCCGCCCTTGCTGGGACCCCCGGCGCTTGTAAAGTCCTACATTTGAGAACTGTTATTTCCGGGGGTCCTCGTGGGCGGCGATTGGGCTGATTCACGAAATGGCGGCCGGCCCTCTGGAACGAGAGTCACCCTGTGGCGGCGGGCCCGAGTTGCCTGATTGTGTGGGGATCGGATCTGGTGGGCGTGAGCCGACAGTCAGAGATATCCTGGAAGCCCTGAGATCCCTGCACGCTTCCCTGGCCCTGGGCGTCTCGGTGGGTCCGCCATGATCCGCCGCCATTTTGGGCGGCCGTTTCTTCTTGTCGCCCTCTTGTTTCGATGACTTCATTGCCTCACCCCCCTCGATTGACCTGAGTGTCTCCACCACTGATCGAGGATCATGTAGTGTGCTGGTGACTTTGGGGCGCCCTGCCATTCAAGGTTCGGACCCCGGGGATTCGGATGCTGTACTGCGACCCTGTTCGACATTGTTGCCTGGAACTAGGGGTGGACTTCCTCCTGTCCCTGCTTCGATGACTTTGCCTGTGACTATAATTGGGACCACCTCGCCCTCTCCAGTGGCGCATCTGAACTCCTGTTTTTCATGGCTCGTGCTTCGATTGTTGATGCATCGGTATTTTCAGTTTGGACTACTGCTCACTTGTGGATCTATCTACACCCCACGTAGCTATGCTAGTCACCATTCCACTCGATTATATGCTGATTTCGTATTTAGTATGTGGTTGTACATTGCCATGTGGTGGGTGGGGTTTGTCGCTCGGAAGGGTTGGGGGTGAAATGTACGACTTCTGCTTGATTCCCGGTATGCGATTTCGTTGCACAATTGTTTCTGATCGTAGGAGGGTGGGAGGTCCCCTTCTCCTAATATTTTGTGGCGCGTGATGGGATGTCGTCCTGGTCTGTTTTTTATTGTATTTGTCGGGTTGGGCGGAGGGCTGCGGCCTACCGTTTGTATTATAGTTATTCTGCTCCTCCCTCCTGTTTTCTTTACTCTGCTTTTGTGGCCTTTTTGTCTCGTTTTTCTTTCTTTCTTCTCGCTATATTTCGGGTTCTGGTTTAGGGCGACAGGCACGCTGTTTGAAGGGTAGGCCATAGCCTTCTACAGGGGTGCAGGGTGGGACGGGTGGGTTGGGTTCTGTTTTTTGTTTGTCTTCTGGTTCTATGGCCCTTTTGTATCTCTTTTTCGTGAGGCCGCGTCTGTCCCGACCTCCTATGGTGTGTTTCGGGTGGGGGTATGGCATCGTTACTTCTCCTGCTATATTTCGGCTGTCTTTCTTCCCGATTGCCATGCCCCGCTTGGGCCGCTAATCCTTTTGTCTCCTGTCCTCCCGCCACGGGGAGCCGTGTCGGCGTGCCTTTTACCTTTCTTTTTTCATATTTCCTGATTTCCTTTTTGTTGTTCTGTTTTTCTTCCCTCCATTTTCCTTTCCCTTCCTCTTCCCCCCTCCCTTCCTAGTCCCCCCCCCCCTTTTTCCTTCCTGCGTCCCAGAGGGTACTATGACGGGCGGGTTTTAATGCATTGTCTTCCGATCCCTCTGTTCTGGCTTGGTAGTATCTCGGGTGGCGGGCGTGTTACGATGATAATGCTCAGGGGCTGACTGTATCTCACATATCCTGATTTCTTGACTGCATTGTGATGTCCCCCTGATATTTTGCCCCATGCCCCCTTCTTAATGTTGAGGTTGGTTACGGGATGTTGGATGCCTCCGTATTGCAAGTGTGCCTGTCATGCGTCCTCTCCCCTTATTGTAAAATTAAGCCTTATTTACTCCTGTGTTTTAGCCCTTTAGTTTCTGTATTTTTCTCCCCTATTGTGATTGTGCTGCCTCTGCTTTGTATTGATTGCTTATGTAATATTTGCCTGGTGACTCCTGACTGTTTTGTACACTGCGGCCGGCCGGCTTGGTTGTGGGCCTCGATTTGTCTTCTTTTGATGTCAATAAAGGTTTTTTTTTAAAAACAACAAAAAACAAAGAAAAAAAAAACAATACGGTCCTGATCCACGTCTTGTTTTCCCTCAAAACTTGCCTGTGCTACTGACAGTAACTTTCTTTCTCTTTTGTAGGAAAGGGGGGTGGATGGGTGGGTGGGTTGGAAGACTCCAGTCTGCCCTGACACTCCTATTCTCATTTTAAGGTCTGCACCATGCTCTCACACTGGGATAGAAACACTTCATCAAGGGCACCATCTCAACCGGGCCCGTCAGAATGGTTGTGAGAGAGCAAGCTTCCTCTCGCAGGCTAGCGTGGAAGCTCACAAACCCTTCACATTGGCTTTGCTGTGCATAGGCTACAAAAGTAGCTGTTTAGAGGTGGGTATTAATAGTTTTTGGGTTGTGGGCCAATAATCTCGTATAATCTCACATATTAACTCTACTGTCACAAAATGTCATATATGAGAGTGAATGGGGACACCTGTGCCGATCTAGCTGAAAACTCAACTATTCTAAAGACTTTGGCGCACATGCAAGATGATACAATATTCTAGCTCTGAGTAGGCGCGGCACTGGGCAAAAGGATGTGAGCGCATAATGCGTATATAGGTAAAGGAGTCACCTAGACATTTTTGTAAATTCAGGTTGCTGTTTAATTTTCAGGTAACAGACTACGACAGATTGGTGCAGTGTCTCACAGCCATCAACCCCAAGGCAAATAACACAGTACGAGCAAAGTCCACGGTGACCGAAAGTTGTAGGCAGCATCTGAGAGCTGCTCAATAAAGCATATGGGCAGAGTTTGGTGGTCCCAGCCCACCTTCCTTTCAGTGGGAACAGAAGCCGCCTTCAGAGTCTCGCATTAATTTGCATATGTCATTGGCAGCCTCACATGTCTGACCAGGAGCTTAATGAGTTTAGCATCGGATTATCCTCTTTCTTCTGTCTCATTAGATCCATGGCTCACAGCACTTTGGACAAGGATGTGGAGGAGTCAGCATGGCCACTGCCGGCGGTCCCCTAACAAGAAGATGATGCAGATGTTATGCGAGCACCACATATGACATGCACAGGCTCTCTTCTTGCATGTGTCAAATGGGTTAGTTAAAAAGAAAATCTTTAACTGATTGAATTTTAGGATGTACCACCCTCTAGACCATTTTCCTTTTGAATAAAAATGAATCAAAAAAGCAAAGCGAAATTCAGCTGTTTAGCTAGTGAGATGCCTTAACAACATAATTCACCTAAAGGTTACAGGCTCAGATCTAAAAGGAACCACTCAGCTCAAAATCATTACAATGTAGGGCAAAAGAGTACCGATAACTTGAGTAACACAGGCGTGCTATTTGGAGCATTTATAAATCCCATGATAATTCAGTAGTAAACTTAAAAACAACTCGCATTACATTGATCACTCTAAAACAGAATTTTCATGTCATTGGGGGGAAATTAGCACTGAAAAATGAGCACGCTGGACCCACTTTTCCTTACTGCAGTATCTTTTGGAAAAGCCTGCCAACCCAGGATGAACACTGGTGAGTGCAGGCAGCACTAACATTTATAAAGCCAGATGCAAGAAAGGAGAATCGAGGAGAGGCCACGCCTTTACCACAGACCATCTAGTACCCATGAGCACACAATTCTCTGCCTTCATTACAGACCACCAAGCTAACAGCCTTTATTTACCAAACGAAGACAGACCATGCTGGGCAAGCTACACCACCTGTGACCAGACCCAGAAGGTGACCACCTTAATGATTGCTCCCTCTCATCCACCCGAGAACTTCACCATTCGACACAGGGACCTGCAGACTCATGGGTTCTACAAAGAGCGGCCCTCAAGAGATTTTAGTGTGAGACCATCCCTCAATGTTGCCAAGTAATACTGGGATTGTCTTGATACTATTCATCTACTGTGATTGGTCATTTCCCAGTTATATGCTCTGAACAAGATCACTGGAGTCTCAGACTATAGAACGCCCAAAACGATGCGAGGGAGCTCACACCAATCTCGGATACGGCATTTCATCAGCGACAACAAATAGACTGAACGACAGCCTTGATAAAGCCCATTGCGTAACAGTGAAGCGTCTAAACACAAGTTGGCTCAGCTATTCATGTTCTGGATGGAAAATGAAATACATTCAAATATGCCTGGTGCCTATAAAAATGTATTTTCAGATACAACACACTGCTCTATCACTGAGCACATGGTTTAGGTATAAATAATCTCTGGGATTTCCCCCATAAATTACTACAATCTGACTACAGCCAAAGTATTCATTAACACCTATGGGCAGCAGAGGCAACAAAAGAGTCACAAAAGGGATGTTAGTAGACTCCGTCAACATAGAAATCAGAATTTGCGAGCGCTTGGCTCCAAAGGATCCAAATCTAAAACAACATATTGAATGGAGTGGATAATCCACTGCATTTTATGGGTTAACGCCAAATATAGATGTGTAAATCAAATTGAGCCTAGATGATAGTTGAATGTGATCCAAGTGCAAGAAAGAACGTATCCCACAAGTACCGAGTTAAATCGCAAACCTTACCCGGGAAAAGTGTTGTGGATGGTTTTATTATAGCTCACATCCTGCCACTGGGATGGCCTTACAGCGCTATTGGACGTATGAGTGCCAATTTAACCTGAATGTTGAGACAGCAGCTCTGACCCATAAGCTGGGATTGCAATAAATGTGGCGTGTCTGTGAGGTGAACAGCAAAAAATGTTGCCCTATACCAAATGTTGCCTAGTGAGCTATAGCAGAGACCCGACCGGGTGGCAAAAATAATTACTTAACAGTAGGGTTTGAGAGGAATTGAGTGATTTTACACCTCTTAGTAAATATTTTTGTGCACTACTGCCAACAAGGCGTGCAAAGCAAAAATACCTATTTTATTAGCGGCAAGATTAAGCAATCGCAGAATGACTGAGCTTGAGCTATTGCTGTCGTTTGCAGCATCTCGGTGGTTTTGCATTTAAACCATATTACCTCCAAACACATCGAAGCTGACATGAAAATATTACAGCTCAACCGAATTATTTTCGCGGTGAGATGCGTTTGTTGGAAGTATAAATCAGATGAGGCGACTGCGGCGGACTGGCAGCCCCTGAACATATGGCGCCTGAAGTCTTTTCCTCCCTGTTCTTTGGGGGGCCGCCAGTTCATTTACAGAGCTGTCAGCGTGCTCCTTGGGGTTCATTAGTCACGCGGCGGAGGGCCGGCCGCGTCCACCTGCGCTCGCGCGCTCCGCACGAGGACCAGCGCTCTCTGCTCAGACAGGAAGTGACGCACGCGCAGCTGGACCAGGCCCGTCGACAGGGGGTTATCTCTAGGGGGGCCTGACACCAAAGTATAACTAGAGCATAAAAGGGGTCTCGGGGTGAACAGGGAGGTGCCTCCCGATGGCATTATGTTTTTTTAAGAACACAATACAGTGAGAAGTTAAAGGACGCGCCACATTTGGCAGTATATTTTTTAAGTAGCTTATCATGACAGTTATTCCTTATTAAAAGTGATAAGTGGTCCGATTCGAAGCACAGTGAGAACAAAAAAACATTGGTATTTTTTTAGGAAATGTGTGTCAATTGGTAATTTGAAAGCACCCCATAAAATTGATGAAACCTTAATAGGGTTTAAACGTAACTATATAAAGGGCTGTGTATTCTTAAGGCACCAGTGGGCAAATGTGTGGTAAATGTGGCATTTCTAGGCACATTTTAATACAAACATGCATTAATACCTGAATGGGGTTTAAAGGCAGTTCTAAGCACATTGGCAGAGTTTTGAATACAGGGACTTACGGCACATAAAAACATGGTCCGCTGTCAGTCAGCACACTGCGTTGACTGTTTCTGGCGCCTGCAGTGAAACCTCAATGGAACATCCAACAAATAAGAGACAAGGGAGGCATAGGTTATTGGTGGAACATGGGCACAGCTCGGGTAGTGAGTGTGCCAGTATGCCCAACTTCCATTAGTCAAAGGGAACTAGAAATAGCCCAGCAGGCGTCGTTCGAGAGCCCCGGGCCTAGAGCTTAATTAGTACAGGGGGTTGGAAGTGGCAGGCAGCAGCACTAGTTTTTGGGGTCCTAGCCTTAATTTTCATCATGAGACTTGCAACAGAAAAAAGTGCATACTGGGAACTCACATTGGCTGAAGCAAGGTTTGGCTATTTGGGGCAATGCCGATGAGTCATTGTGTTTGCAAGCGGATAGGCTGCCTTACCTTCTCAAGGATTAAGAAGAACTGCTGATGAGCAATAGTTGCCAATATTATGCCCTCCCGGTGCTAAGGACTGTTAACCGCATGCGCGCTAGCGGTTTTCCCGCTGCGCGCTGCAATTTTTAAAATCCCGCGTTACGTGACAAGGTCAGCTCGTCATCCGCGTAGCGCAGGTTACGCCCATGACGAGCTGACCATGTCATGAGCGCCGAAGGGGTTAAAGAACAATATTGTTTGCTTGTGACCATAGACGAATGTCCATTGTCCAATTGTCCATAGTCTACTGTTCAGCTTCACATGCATAGTTTTTATGTGCATGCATGAGTGTCTTTATGTCATTATGTCCCAGTGCCAGTCAGTGACTTCTGTAACTTTCATTGACCTCTGTGATCCTGTGTGCCTTTCCCCCACTGCCCAACGTCAGGCTCGCAGTGCCTTCCACATTCGGTGATAGTCACAATGGCCATGTATTAGTGTCCACACATCAATGTCCAAATGCCAATGTCCCTGCAAAAGTGCCAATGTCTTCAGGTCCATGTGCCCCTTTGCCAAGTTGTGTCCCTGTGCCATTATGCTGATCTCAACGTCTATAATTGTCCCAATATCACTATTTCATGTAACTTTAACTTTCCCAGTGTCAGTGCCTTGCAGTATCTGGGACTATATGCGAGTGGCAACAATGGATTTCTCATTGCACATTCTAACATACACTGTCAACCTTATATTTCTGTACCAATGAGAACCTTATATTCCTGTACCAATGAGAACCTTATATTCCTGAACCAATGAGAACCTTATAATCCTGTACCAATGAGAACCTTATATTCCTGTACCAATGAGAACCTTATATTCCTGAACCAATGATAACCGTATATTCCTGCACCAATACATCCATATGAGTCGTTCTATGTCAGTTGCTCAAGTGACAGTATCCCTGTGTCGATGCCCCCCACCCCATCAGTACTCATGTGTAAGTGTTGGTGCCCATACATGCGTCTCCCTTGGTAGGTTCCATGTGTCCGTTTTGGTGATCTAGTCCAGTGATGAAGAATCAGAGCCACCATGCTGGTGCCCAGTGTTGTGTCATTTCCGAGTGTTAGTATCCATGTGCTGTAGCATCCTACATCAGTTCCGGTACCCATGCATCAGTGTATTAGTGTTTTAATATTTTTGGATCAGCCAGTGTTCCTGGGTCAATGTACCCATGTCAGTGTTATGGCACAGGTGTCAGCATCCCTGTTTGTTTCCCCTGCAACTGTTTCAATTTTAAAGTGTATGTCCTTGTTTCTGTAGTTACCCAGTGTCTGTATCTTAGTGTCAATGTGCCCATGTCCGTTCTTTTAAGTCACAGTCCATGTGCTAATGGCAGCAGCCCAATGTCAGTGTCCTCATGTCATAGGGTCTGGGCTCCCAAGCAGTGTCACTATGGCATTAACCTTGGCAGCGTTACAGTGCCAGTACCCATGTTCGTGCCCACATATCAGTACCCAATGCTGTGTTCCTATCACAGAGTCCTTATCCCAATGTCAGTGACCAAAGTGAGAAATCACCCGTCAGTACCATAGTGTTGTGTCCCTCCATTCAGCACACATGTGTTAGTGTCCTGGTATTGCAGCATCAATGTATGTGCCCCATCACCATTCCAATGTCACTTAACAACGCAGTCAATACCACAACTGTGTTGTTACCAGGAGTTCCATTACAACACAAGTCATTATACAACAACTTGCTTTAGGGAAGCGTTGGACTTTTGAATAGTTTAAATTACTATTCCAACTCCATTCGGTATATCAGTAGGGAAGCTTTTGGACTTAAAATCCAATGACAGTACAACATCGCACTCCCTAAAGCAAGTCGTCGTAATGACTTGCGTTGTAATGGAACTCGTGGAAATGTCGCAGTCATGGTAGTGACTGTGTTGTAAAGGCACTACGATTTAATGCCTGCGTTGTAATAGATGTTTCCCCTTTGTGTTAGAGCCCGGTCAGTACCCACATGTCCGTAGGCTAATATCTTGTTCCGCCAGTCCTTTCGTCATGTCAACCAGAGTCCTTAGGGGCGACACTGCCGGTGTGTGAGTAGTGTGCGACCCCACCCCCATTTGTTCCTTTCGTCATGTGACGGTACTGCTGTGTGTTCTAGTGTCATTACGCTTGTGTCCCAGTGAAACACGCCCATATCACTGTCCCAGCATTAGTGATGATGAACTACGTCAGCACTCCGGTATCACTGTTCTTATGTCCTTATTGGTGCTCATGTATGAGAAAGCAATGCAGAACCACACTGTACTACCTCTTGACCTAACATGCGAGTCCTGCTTGGTGCTAGTTGCATGGGGGTGGGAGACACAAGTGTTATGTGGACACTGGCCCCTCCATCCCCTTACACTGGCTCGCGGAACATCAAGATGGCAGGAAGAGACAGCCGGAGGTTGATGGGCACTATCTGCAGGGTTGAGAGGAGCGGGGAAGCCGACACCAGTTCTTCATTTTAGGCTGCCTGTCACCCTGCCTATTTAAACTGTGTCACCCTCTATAATTGTATTTTTGCATGCCTCAACTGGTCTACAAATGTAGATACTCCACTCGTATCCTTTTTCTGTATGACTTTACTATGTCTGGTCAGTATTGTCTATAAAGCACTCTGACACCCTCTGGGGTGTAGTAGAGTTTCCTCAAAACCCAGTAAACTAAGAAACACGGCAATGTAACTATGGTGAAAAAACTATCTGTGTTATTTTAAGTGAAGTTTTAGGGGTTTCAAAGCCTGAGAGTACGTTTTTCAGGCTCTGGCAGTCCTGATATCATCTCGGGCAGTTTTGGGGTCACAGAGGACCAGCGAGCCTATCACAGAACACTAAAGGGGGTCACTTCCTAGACCTCATCAGTACTTCCGGAGAACTCCAGCCTCTAGAAAGAGAGATCTCTTCCCATCAGACAATAACATATCTTATGTGCACAGCGTAAAGAGGAAACACCTGGAGGTCCTGCATGCTGCATAGCCTCACATGCTAGTCTGGGCCTTTCAATGCACAATCATTTTCTCCTAGTTTTGGGCCAAAGCAGACAATGCGAATTTTAAACTCCATAGTGTAGGGAGTACAACTGTAGCAGCCTCAATGTGCATCTTTTTCAAATTTCTATATGGGCCTATCACTGCCAACTAGGATGCGCAGGATTCCCCCCAAATACCCATCTTTACCTTGCAGCACAGAAAAGACCAGACATGATGTACAGACCACAGCTGTTGGCTTCTGTGTTGACAGACTCATAACATGTTTCAGCAACAAAGCAGAGATGCTCATCAACTTGAGAGAAGGGAGTAATATTAGCCCCAAATACAAATACGAGGCGTGGCTATTCATATCTGCCCGCACCACAATAATTTGTGGCAAAATGATCAACTAAATCAAAATAATTGTCACAATTTTCACCAAAACTCGCCTATGCTGATTTACTATGCTAAACACTGGATGGCTCAATAAATCAAACAGACTAGTAAACTAAAATTATGCAGACAGATATAAACCGACAAGGGGCAATCATGTTATAATCCAAATACATTATTTTGACTTAAGTACTTTTTTAGTCAAAACAGACGCTGTAAATTTGAATGTATTGTTCCTTCCTAATGAGTGCCTTTCAAATCAGTCATCTGTCAGCTCTGTGATGAATTTAAAGCTCTGATACTTCCCAGCCTGGCTCCTGCTACACAAGTACCAATACATACATACATGACAGTCACTCCTGAAGGACGATTATTACCCTTCTCTGATCCTTTGGATTACTGTCAATAAGTTATTCATAACAACTGTTTGACAAATAGCGGGCAGGGGAGGATTGGCAGGAATAGAGCGGAAGCAATGCGATTTCCTTGCACACCACCAACAGATTATCGTTGTAAATTATGGATCTTGAGCCCTGAAAGTGCACAAAGACCCAACCCACATCCTGGCCATGTTAGTGGCCTTTGCAGAACACATATTGGAACATTGCTGTGGCTTTGAAGTGCTTAAGACAGCTTAGCTACTGGGACAACGCTGAACAGAGCTCTGAGCTCCCTGGACAGCCATGGAGGCACACATTTATGTTGCCCAGGAGAATTCCTTGCAGGGGGATCAGAGGCTCTTGTCAACTGTAACTTGATCTGTCTCCAGATGACCTATGGCTAATGAAGTCAAACGAACTGGACTTGAAAACTTGAAATGATGATGTGGACTTTTCCTGTCCGACTGAGGTTGCAGACATCGGCATGGAAAGCGGTTGAAGGAGATGACTGAATGATACTTTGAGAACATTGATCCGGCTTTCAATTAGTTCACTTACTTATCTATATTCTTGATAAATATATATTGCAACTGAAGTAGATGAAAGGCTCTCTCTTAAGTATAGGGATCAAAAGGGAAGAGGTAAGCCTGGTCAATCTTCGATTAGTGACTACCACGTCCATTCCACTGCAGGTGGGGATTAGGAGTTGAAGGACAAACGCATACCTTACTCGTCTGCTACCAAACTACTCTCAGAGACAGCTAGGTAGCTTCGAGAAGGTTTGCACTTTTTCTCCATTTGGAGATTGCACCTCAATAGGATCATGTCAGGACTAGTACAACATGGAGAAGCACTAAGGTGTGCTACATCTCCCTGCCTCCCAGTGCACACCAGACTAACCCAGTCGTTAGGGACCGGGACAGTGACTGCTGACAAAAACACAAATGGACTGGGGCACAAGGGACACTCTATCATCTCGGGGGGGTTCGGAAACGGTCCACCTGCTTGGTTACCATATAAACAGAACTTAGCAATCTCCTCATTTAATTTAGCCGGTTCCAGATGGTCGGGCTGTTTGGGGGCTCATGCATACTCTGGAGTCTTTGATCAGAGCTTGGAACAGTGAAGCCCTCAGAACAGTCTACTCCACAGTGGAACCGTGCCTTGCAGTACAGACGCATGGGAGCCAACACGGAACAGCTGCTTCACTCACAGTGGAGGACTAATGATGCTTGTGAAGGCGCGTGTGATCCCAGGGTAGTAGAGTGGACAGAGGCCTCAAAGGTGCAATTTGGAACATGACACTGCCAAGATAAGGTTTGCGCCCATATAATGTGTATTTGCTGAGAAATCCCCAACACTTATAATGCGACGAGATGGCAAAACCGAAATCAGTGCCTGGATAGGTCGGAAGAAACACAGCTGGCCAATCACTGCCACAGTCACCTTCCTCTGATGCACAGATTGCAAACGCAGGCACCCACTCTCAGAGCCGGCGCACCACCCTCCAAGGGGTTTGAATAGCTGGCACCAGGTCTCTTCCTCAAAGGTCTGGAGCTCTTGTGACTGTTCCAACAGAGGCTCCGACCAACCCTATAGGAGGGTCCAACAGATCAGCCACTCGCAAGCAAAGGCAACAGCTGTTCCATACACAGGTGGGGGCAGCGCGTGGGCTTCAGGAGGCGGCACTGACTGGCAGCAGAAGATGCTGGGTCCTTGGCAAAGCACTCCATCCCTTTAAAAGCCAGGTGTAAACAGGAAGGCTTGAGAGCGAGCTGGGATGCAGGCTCAGACTTCGGGGCCTTAGTACAATATACCAGGTGTCAACGTGTCATTAAATCAGGTGTGCACGTATTCAGTGAGGTTTTTTGGGACTGGATAGAGTGCGCCTCCTTATGGCTGCAATCACTGCATTGGGATCACAGCTCACATTACAGATTGAGTCAAGAATACAACTTTCACACATTCCTAAAAAGTTAATTTCATTTCCTTCATCTCTTTTGATAGTTTGTAAAGCACCACTGCTGCCGTAAAGGCGCTGCAAGATGCAATACTGTCAATATGACGCCCTCTCTTTAGAAGGATGTACAAAAGCAAAGACTCGAAACACTGAGTGAGACGTGTTAAGTGGTCTGACTGACGCCCGGATTGTGTACTTCAGTTCAGTCGCTGCAGATGCTGAGGCTGATGGCGCCCCCCACATCACCCTAATTGCATCTCGAAGGCTCTTCGCAGATGAAAGATGAAAATTCACAGGACACGCGGGGGGAGTCGGAGATCACTCCCCATGGAGGGCCATCATGCCAGAGAGCCGAGATTAGCTCGAGTGCACCCCCGGCGACGCAGCACGAGACCAATTTGCATGCAATCAGCCGTGTGAGAAAGTTACTTTCTTTACACTGTGTTATAACACACTGCGCGGTAAAGAACACATCGGAGAAGGGCTGGAGAATCAGGCTTTGAGGAGACTGGGAAGCTGTGAAAATAGCCACAGCAATTGTTTATAGTTGAGTCTTCATTAACTTTCGGCACTTGTGGCTGAGTGAACTTGTATTGCACATGCCTCGTGGGTGAAGCGCTGTAGTTGTGCTTGTGAATTTTATTATGGAAATAAAGGACCTGTGAATAAAGGCGAAGAGGTCAAATACAAGCATTGACAAAGCCAATAGACTTGCATATGAAGAGCTAATGGCGTTGCCAATGTGTTAGCCATGTTGCACACAGAGTGGCTGCTGTTCAGTGTGGCCAAAAGTTAGTGCCGGTGAAGATCGCGGCATATAGTGGAGTGGAGTGGCGTGGAGTGGAATGGAGTGACACAGTGTGGAATGGAGTGACGTAAAGTGTAGAGGAGTGTGTAGCAGAGTGGCATGGAGTATCGTAGAGTAGCGTCGAGGGGTGTTGAGAGGAGGAACTCAGATTGGAGCAGCATCACAGAGTGTTGTGGCATAGAGTGGAGTAGAGTGTCGTAGAGGGTGTGGTAGTGCACTACCATTATAGGTAAGACATTTTCAGTTGAAATGATCATTACATTTCCACAGGCATTTAGTTTTACAGATAAAACTATACAGCACACAAACAATAATGTGTTCATCACCTAGTTTACTGTTTTTTAAAAATAATATTGAAATGTCTTTTCACAGCCCTTCAGAATTACAAAAAAAGCACTTGATTCGTGCTCATCTAATTCTGATATATTTGCACAGTTCATTTACAGACATTTATATATAGTTGTGAGCTAATAAAAAGATCATGAACTGCTTTCCTCCATCACACCCCCAGTATCCAGCATGATTGTTGCACAAATACTCTCACTTTGAAGTCAGAGAAAGAATAGTAAACACTAAGCTCCCTCACAAGACAGACTCCAAAATTTGACCTCTGTCCTTGAATGTACAGCAAATGACAAGATGAGAACAAAATTTAAAGGCCAGTTTAAAGAAAACAAATTTTAGTGGAAGAAAACAGTAAACAGGCTATGCTCCACAGGCGATCAAATACATACTAGACAGTCTAATACAAAAAAAGCCAGCAAAAAAAAAGCAAGCAAATGAGTTACAAAACACAAAGCCAACGGTAAGCAATAGACGGAATGCATTCCCAGGGAAGCTTTCATAATGTCCCCAAGAGGTCTGTGCAAATCAGACAGCTGTGTTGTCTGGTAGGCTTCGACTTAAAAAGGAAATAGTGGTCAGGTGGCAGGTCTGGTCTCCCAAGGTTGTTGTGACATGTTTCCATTTCCAGGTGCTTAATTTGTAAAATAATAAGTGCCCGGGCCCTGTCCAGGAGGCCACTGCAGCTTGCACTACCCATCGCCCCTGAAATCTCTGCCAAAACAACTACTAACCATCTCTCTCGCCTGCAAGCGCGACAGTTCAGATTATTCCAGGTCCCCAAAGCTAAAGGAATGGCTGGAGATATAGGTATTAGCAATTTTTAATGTATATTGTATTCATAAACAACCATTATTCTGCTTATCTCTAAATTATATGGGCAGCATCACCATGTGGCAGACTGTCCTAGGTGCCGGTGCCGAGCACAGGAAACCAATTAAGTGCCACTGATGAGCACCGGAGACCACCGGCCCAAAGGAAACACTGCCAATTCCACATCAATTCCCACCATGATGACTTCAAATTAAGGCTGCTTTCCTGATTGCACATTTTCCTTGCATTTATGTGGCATAAAATTCTGGGATCCACAAAATGTTCCTCCACCTCTGTGGCTGGGTCTAGTGCACGTGACACGTAAGCACCAAACCAAGGTCAATGGAAGTTACAACTTTCATTGGCCTTGGTTTGATTTGTGCTTGTGAGGCACTAGACCAAGTCACACAAGTGGGATAGCATTTTTATCAGGACAAGTGGGGGGAATGCTGTGTGTGGGAGACATTTTGTGGATTGCTGCTGATCCCGGAAGTTTACATCACAGAAATCTAAGAAAAATGTACGCTTTTAGGCCTCTCTGGAATCCCTCAGATGTCTAGTTTTTAGAAATGTAAAGGTTTGGTAGCATTCCCTGGGTGGCCGCCAAGTCCAGGTCCAAACACTGGAGCTACATCTACTGGTGATTTCTCCACATTGTGTTTTATGGCCTTTTGTATAATGGACACTAGACCCAGCCACAGAGGTGGAGTAACATTTTGTGGATCCCAGAATTTTATGCCACAGAAATGCAAGGAAAATGTGCAATTTTACTCAACGTTTGACATCTGCAGGGCATTGTGTGTAAGAAAATGTTATGGGATACACATAAGGCACACCATCTTGAACTGCTCCAGTTGTTTAATTTTCAGAAATGCCCGTTTTTGGTGGGTATCCCCAGGTGAGACCTGACATAAGCCTGAAATGCGCAGCCATTCAGCATAGAAGTAGGACGATATTAGGATTTAGCCCAACTCTGCTATCCAACTGTATTAAAAAAAAAGCCTCCAAAAACAATGCTTCCCTTCGTGCCAAAACGATGGAGATGCTTTAGGGGGCAGAAAGACTATTGGGGTAATATTGAAATTGGAAGCTAAGCCCGAAGTGTGGGCGGGTGGGCAGGCCACCCCCACACCTAGTACCAATAAAAGGATGTCTGTGGAGTCTAGTGGGCTTTCTGCTCCTCCTGTTGCAGGTAATTTAAGGGTCAAGGTCAGGCCCAATGCCTAGGTAGACTGCCCCAACATATTTTGCCACAAAAAAAGTGTTTTAGTTTCTAGTGGGCTTTCTACCTCCACCCAGGAAGACTGGAGGTAAGAACTTCCAATCTGCACTTGGGAGGGGGCCAGAAAGACGTTTGGGCCTGTTGAGAAGGGTGCACTAGGTCATTGCTGGTGGAGGGGGTGGGGCACTCCCCCTCCAATTGCAATGCCTGGTGGCCTAGTGGGCTTTCTGCCACCCGCCAAGGGCAGATTGGAAGAAAACAAAATGGTTACTTACCAGTAGGAGTAGTTTTACAGCTTAAAGAGTTTTCTGGACTCCCATGCTGTGCATTATTCCACCATCTACTAGTTGGGTCCGGAATTGTCCTTTTTTTCTTCCTTTGGGGAGTCATCGACACTATTTGGTGCTAGGTCTATCCCTTGTGTGATGTAAGATGGCGCCCCGGAAGTTCATGTGCGTGGTAGACATCTTTGGATTGTTTCATCCACCTTTCCCTTACTTGGTAAAATAGGGTATGTCTTAAATCTTGTTGTCTTTAGTTGTTGGTTCTTTATTTACGTGATCTTCTTTCCCCACCTGTGTGCATTCCTCCTCAGAGGGGAGGTGGGGGGGTCGCATGTGAATCAAGAAAACTCTGCCAGCTGCAAAACTACTCCTACTGGTAAGTAACCATTTTGTCTTGCAGCATGAATCCTTTTCTGGATTCACATGCTGTTCATTAGATTATGTCGCGGTTTCCCCCTCCTCGGGGTGGTTGTGGTAAGATGAAGTGTTGAAGTACCTTTTTCCCCACTTGAGCTTCCCTTAGTCATCTGTATATCCACACAGTAATGTTTGGTGAAGGTGTGTGGAGAAGCTCATGGTGCTGTTGCACACAGTGTCTATTGGCACATTGGCCATGAAGGCCAGGGTTGCCTCTTTTCTTCCTTGTTGAGTGGACTTTGGGCAGTGAGTTTAGAGTTTTTCCTGCTGAGGCATTGCATACTTCAAATGTACAGTTGTCCCCTCTGTCAGGGGTGCTACTTTGCTGGACTTGATGATGAAAGACGAACAATTAATTCTCTTTAGGAATTGGTTTGTCTCCTCCAGACAGTATAGTAAAGCCCTTCTTACGTCCAGGGTATGAAGGCTTTTTTCTAGTCGTGTATGTGGGTTTTTGAAGAAGACTGAAAGCTGTATGCTTTGGTTCATGTGGAATTTGCTTACTACCTTAGGTAGGAATTGAGGGGTTGTCCTTCGGATAACCTTGCCCTTGTGGATTTGCATGTATGGTTGCTCAATTGTTAATGCCTGTAGTTCACTTACTTTTCATAGATATGTTATAGCTATTAAGAAGGTAGTCTTTATAGTGATGTATCGGAGGTCTGCTTTATGCATGGGCCTGACTGGTTCTGTCATTAGTTGTGTTAGATCTGTGTTTAAGCTCCACGTTGGAACTGAAGTCTTCCTTGGGGGTGCGATCCTTTTGAACTCTTCCAGGAATCTTTAGATGACTGTGAAGAACCTTTTACATGAATCTCCCCTGGTGTAGGTTACAATTGATGCCAGGTGCACCTTGAGCCTTGAGTAGTTTACTTTGCTTTTAAGCAATTGTGTAAGATATATGAGCACTGTTTCCTGTTTGGAAATTGAATTTAGGGTATTGTTTACTGTACACCATATGGTGTACCGTTTCCATTTAGCTGCGTAGCATTGTCTTGTGGTTTGTTTTGTTGCCTCCTTTAGTATCACCATTGTTCTTTGCTGTAAGTTTAAATGTCCACACTCTATGGATTCAGGCGCCAGGTTGCTAGGCCGAGAGTCGCTGGTTCTGGGTGATAAAACTTGACCTCTTTGCATTGTGAGAAGATTATTCTCTGCCTTGAATTTGAACCTCTGTACCCTGGACAGTTCAAGTAGACTCAAGTACCAGGTTTGTCTTGCCCATTGAGGGGCTATGAGTATTAGATTTGTTTCTGGTTGTCTGGCTTTTCCAGTACCTTGTGTAGCAGAGGAATCGGAGGAAAGGTGTATGCAAATGTCCCTGACTAGATTAGCAACAGGGCATTCCCTTTTGATAGGTGGTGTTGAGACCCAGAGGCGTAGAATTGGCATTTTTTGTTCTCCATTGTTACGAATAGGCCTAATTCTGGTGTCCCCCAGAGGCTGAAGACTTGTTGCAGGCTCCTTTGCTTTATCTCCCATCTGTGCGAGCTGCTGTTCGGTCTACTGAGTTGATCCGCTTTAGTGTTGTCCTTTCCTGGCAGGTGAATGGTCTGTGGGCTGATTGTCCTTGAACTGGCCAATATCCTTATTTCCTGAGCTAGTTTGCTTAGGGTAAATAATTTTGTTCCTCCGTGTTTGTTGAAGTAAAACATTGTTGTGGTATTGTCCGTCTGGATCAATACTGAGTGCCCTCCTGTTTGAAAGGTCTGCCTAGTGTTATGTTCTTGGATGCCCACCATTGCATCTCTGTCTGTACCTTTTCTGTTACAACCACAAGGTCCTCCCAACTTCCTGTAGTGCGTGACCGACTGTTGGATAGCCACTCCTGTAGAGGGTGTATGTGGAGACAAGCATGGTTGATGAGTGGAATGCATGATGCTATCATGCCCATGAGACTCATGACAATCCTCTGTCAGAGACTGACCCTTCTGGTAGAGGCGAGTTTTCTGTTTGATAACTTGTATTCTCCTTTGGGTCAGGTATGCCCATGCAACCTTGGAGTTTAATCTTGCTCCTAGTAAGGTTTTATTTTTGCTCCGGTTTTGTTGATGACTTTTTGTGGTTTATTGAAAAACCCAATTCTTGCAGCGTTGTGATCACCTGATAATCGTGTGTGTAACATCTTTGTTTTTAATTTTCCTTGACCAGCCAGTTGTCTAGGTAGGGATAGACATGGATTTCTCTCCTTATTCAAAGTTTTATATAGCGCGAACAAGATCCTTACAGATATCAGAGCGCTTCACAATGAAAGGGTAGGGGCAGTAGGAATGAACAGAGGTAATGGGAGCAATGTGGTAGTCACTAACATGAGAGAAAAATAAAAACATACATAAAACATATCAATATACAGTACGGTAAACAAGTCATATAAGACGGCACAAGACATTGATCCCCCTACAGAGGTGTTCAGATACACCTTGGGTGAAAGGAAGGCTTATACCAGTGTTTTAGTATAGAGAGAGCACTGAGTGGGGGCATCGAGAGGGTGAATCAGTGACCCAGCGTGTATCATATATTGGTCGGTAGTAAGAAAGTAGCGCAGTAGTGTCTCCATCAGGTAGAGGTATAGTGCCAAAGGACAAGGTGAGCATTGACACAAGGCAATGCAGAGACTCTGATCCAGCACCTATGAAGTTCAGGGGATCTTGGCCAGAAGGATGGATTTCACCTCTTTCTTGAAGAGTGCAGTGGAGGAGATACGCCTGGTTTCAGGAGGGAGCGCATTCCATATCCTGGGTGCCATTCCTGAGAAGGAGCGCTTATAAGTTTTCTCTTTCCGGAATCTGTGGGGTTTCAGGAGAAGATTTTTTGAGCTTCTATTGGATCTCGAACCTCCTGATATAGACAACTTTTGAGCGAGGTAGTTGGGTGCATTGTGGTGCACGGCCGCGTGTGTCATAACTGCAATTTTTAGTTGTATTCTGGCTTCAAAAGGCAGCCATTTTAGGGACTTTAAGTCTGGGGAAATATGCGAATGTTTTCTTGAGCCAGTAATGAGTCTTGCGGCAGCGTTCAGAGAGGCTCTTAAGGGTGCTGTTGTGGATAGCGGAAGGAGCAAACTCCTTCTTAAGGATGCTGCTATCTCTGCTAGGCACTTTGTGAAGATTCTGTGTGCTGATATTATTCCAAATGGAAAGACCTTGAATTGGTAGCGAGTGTCCTCGTAGGTGAACCTGAGGTATCTCTTGTGTGTTTGAGTCATGGGGATGTGCAGATAGGCGTCCTTTAGATCTATTGTTGCCATGAAACCCCCTTTTTGTAGCTGTGGGATTTCTTCCTGTAGTGTTGACATCTTGAAATTCTGCGTGCAAATTAATTTGTTCAGGAATCTGAGATCTAAGATAGGTCTTGGCGTGAGATCTTGCTGTGGTACCAAAAAGTAAGGTGAGTAGTTTCCTTTGTTGTGTTCCCTCTTTGGTACCCTCTATATTACTTGTCTTTGTAGGAGTTCCTTTATTTCCTGCTTTAATTGTAAGAGTTGTGTTCTTTGGAACCTCTTGTTCCTTGGTGGATTTGGTGGAGGTTTGTTAGTTAGTTCTATACAATAGCCATGGCGCACCACATTTAAAATCCAACTGTCTGTGGTGATGTTTTACCATAGAAGTAGGTGGTACGCTATTCTGCCTCACATTGGGTGGGGGTCTTTCCTTGTGGGCAAATCGCTTTGAGTTTTCTCCTCCCTTCTTGAGGGCTGTCCCAAGGCTCTTCCTCTGCCATGAAAGGACAGCCTTGGTTGCTGCTGCCAGGCTTGGTATCCAGACTGCTGGTTTGATTGCTGTCCGCTGCCTTGTGTTTGATATTGTTATGACCTGTTGAGAAGACCCCCCCCCTTCCCCCGCCTCCCCTTCCCATTGGTCTTCGGAGGTCAAAACCTCCTCTTTTGAAGGTTTCCCTATGTTGCAGGGTTCCCATGGACCTGGCTGTCTCATTGTCCTTTATTTGTTGTAGGGCATCTTCTACCTCGCTTCCAAACAGGGCGTCTCCTGTGAGGGCTTTGCTAATTATGGATGTTTGGACTTCTTGTTTGAAGCCTGAAATTCAGAGTCAAGTTCTGCCTGTGCACATTTGTTTGCTGGCTGTATTCACTGCGTCAGGAGCGGATTTCAGGCAGGTGTTCGCTATGTTTCTTCCCTCCTGTATGATGGTTTTTGCTCTTTTTTTATCCTCTTCTGAGAGCTTGTTCATCAGTACTTCAATATCGTCCCATTGTTGGTGGCCATACCTATTGAGGAGGGCATCAGAGTTAGAAATGCGCCATTGCGTTGCTGCCTCTTTCTCCCCACCATGTCCATTCTTTTACTTTATCTCTCTGGAGGTGGGGCCGGTGGAGGAGTGAGCATAGCTCCTCCTTTTTGCTAGGGTGACAATGATGGAGTCTGTCACTGTGTTCCCCTGGATGTATTTAAGGTCCTTTGTGGAGGGTTTGTATTTTTTTCTCAACCCTTGGGGCTACCCCCTTTGCTGAGGCAGGCTCCTTGAAAGCCTACTTGCTTGGTCTAAAATGCTTGGCAGCATTGGAAAGTATTGAGGCTCCTTGGTGGATGGTGCTATGTTTCTAGGAGGAAGCAAGAGTCTCCTTTCTCCTCCTCCTCTAAGGGGGCCCTGAAGGTTATCAGCTGCTCTCTTGATGAGACTGTTGTAGAAGGCTATGTTGTCTGGTGGTTGATGTCTTCGAGGGATAGCTACGGACCTCTTCTTCTGAGCTTTCTGTGTCGAGGTTATTGTGTTCTTCCTCGAAAGTTCCCGTGGCATCCTCCTCTTCTGGAGCATCAAGTTTTTCTTCGATGTCCTGTTTGTGAGGTTTTGGGGTTGCTGGAGTTTCGTGGGTATCCTCCTCCTCCTCTGCGGTAGCCGGGATTCTGAATTTCTTCAGTGCCTCGTCAAACTCTTTTTTTTCATTGAAGGAGTGCCGCCATTTCTGCCACCAGGCATCTTTTCTTTTTCTCCGCTACGAGGGCCCTTTCAGCGTCTCAAGTCGGGGAGATTCTCTTCTTGGGTGTGGTGGATTCTGCCTTCGAAGGTGTGGTTTTTCCCTTTGCGGCCTCTCATTCGGCACCTGTCTTCGTCGATCTTCCCTCTTCAGTATAGCGGAGGTGGGATCCGTGGCTGACCCACGGTTGTCGTTTTTTTCGACGCCGGGGCTGCTTTTTTAGCCTTATTTTCAGGGCCCTTGGTATCCGACGGGTGAGGGTTATTTACCTGGTCTGTTTTGCTCTCTACATCCATTGTCGTCTTTTTCGTGGTACGCCTCCTCTTGGCATCCCCTTCAAGGAACTCGACATCCAACCCCGTGTATTGATTCTGCGGCCACCCCCTGGTCATCCTCGTGGCTTGAGAAGCCCAAGTCCCTTAGCGATGTCGATTGTTCGGACTTTGGAGCATGGCTGTGTAACGGTCCTCCCTCTGCTTGCGACGGGCCTTGAGAGTCTTCGACACGAAAACCATGCAGGCCTCGCAGACCCTATCCTTGTGATCCCTTGGTAGGAAGTGCTTACAAACGACGTGTGGATTGCGATGTGCAAACTTGTGGTGGCAATTTGGATAAACTTTGAAAGGGGTATATTTCATGGCCCCTACCTTGCCTTATTTTGATCCAATTGTGTCGTTGCTCGGTCGGGATCCCCTGACGAGGAAAGGTGTCCGGAGGTTTTTTCTCTTTCTCCGGTGTCTTCCCAATCAATGAAAAGCGTTTTTTTCTCTCAAACTCCTTGATTTTTTCAGGGGATTCCATCCAAAACGTCTGAGTGTTTCCCTTTGCTTCCAGACCCAACGGCAAAAAAAAAAGAGTCTGAAGATGGCTATGACAAACAGTAACTTCCGGGGCAGCGACTGACATCACACAAGGGATGGATCTAGCACCAAATGATGGTCGATGACGCCCAAAAGGGAGAAAAAGAAACCACAGAGGCAACTTCGAACCCAACCACTAGACGGAGGAATAATGAAGACTATGTGAATCCAGAAAAGGATTCATGAAGCAAAACACCTCCCATCTGCCCCTGACCGGGGGTGGGAGAGGCGCGGAAATACTGTTGGGGGTTATTTGGGTAGGCGGGGGCTAGGCCAGATTCCCTCCTGAGGCAATCCCCAAGCAGGGATTCACTAGAGAAAGGTACCATTATAAAGGGAAGTGTCTCCCCTTTCCAATGATATCCCTCCCACCGGCATTGATGCTCAGGCGGCTAAGATATGCCCCAAAAGCATCGATGCAGTGAAAGTCAAATGAGTCAATCGACTCATTAGGTTTCACAGAAATGATGTCAGAGCACAGCGCACGCCAATCGCCATTTCCAGAGCAAAAAACACAGCCTCTGGTGCTGGGGAAGTTCTTCCCCAAGTCCTGAGGCTGAAATAATGAAAGGAAAAAGAAAGAATGTAAAGTAAAAATTAACTGGCATGATAAAGTATTTGGCCACCAGCCCTGGCACTGAAGTAAAGTTATTTTTAGATATATGTGCACAAATGATCAGGAAAAATGCTATCACTCACATATCAAGAGAGCCACGGGCTGAAGTGTGCCGATTGATTGAACCATGGTATACACTGTGGCGAGGAAGCAAAATGTGAATGGCAGTTGAACAGAACAATAAATGAAGAAGCCTCTTCTTCCAAAACCACATATCTATGTATATATGTATGCATTATATTTAGGGATTTCTTTTGTCACATGAGATGGCTAACAAAGCTGTCTCTATGCCACACCGAAAATGTAGGTCTCAGAAATTGAATGTCTCATACTGTTCCCCACTGGCAGAGTTAAGGCTATACTTTTTTGTACTCTATTGACTGTGCTGAGTGACTGAGTGCACTGGATAAAAAAGTTAAGGAATTAGCGGAATGTGGAAATTGGCCAAAACTTTCCATCTGGCAGTGGCAGGTATCTTTCAGAAGTCAGGGTGAACAAGCAGCAGGGGTGCAAAATCGATCAGCATGCTAATTTATGCAAGCAGGGTGTTGAACAAAATGAGATAGATGAGTTAATGTGCTTGACAAATTATAGAAGGTGACAGATGGCTTCCTCCTGCTGTCTGAACGCAGGCTTTGTGTGACCTTACAGAGGTGAATAGACAAGTCACCACCAAGGATTGATGCAGTGCAAGCACCTATCTTTGCCACAGGCTTAAACCTGGTTGTGTCAAGGTTAATCTCATTTACTGTCCATTAAGGAACACGGATTCCATGGCTCACAAGGTCAGCTCAACTTTTAGCAACAAATAAAGCATGTGCAACACCACTAAGGAATGGCCACGGTAGCACCATCTCTCTCGTCATCACCTGAAGTCACAGGCCTCCGACACATATGATCTGCACTGTACAAGTTGGATGTCTGTTGAATTCACATCAGTAAGACCTGAAGAGGCCGCTTTGCAGCTCAGCCCATGGCAGCTAATGGTTCAATTGAGACTCTTCTTCAACCATTTGAAATACGAAGCCATGGTCGTCAGTCGTAATGATAACGTTTAAGTCCTTGAGATGCTTCCTCTAATCTTGCTAGAAACATCTGAAGAGGATCAGTAATTCTGTGACTCAACCAGGTTCAAGTCATGAACAATAGGTTGATGCACTCCTGTGCAGTTAAGTCGAGGCAGGGCCTTTACTTCAGACGGCAAAAAAACAGAACGTGCACCTGCAGGTGAGGGGCATGACTGCTGAGCCATACAGCCATCCTTTGGAAGTTGAAGCAGAGCCATTGGACCAACATCTCCAGCATGTTGATGCCCCTGCAATGTAGTGCTACAAAGAAGTTGTTACCAAGTTTTACCTTTCGCGACTGCGGACCAGTGCTTTAAATGGACAGGTACTGTCCAGGACTGAGTACCTGCACTTCTTTAATTCGAAAGGGAGAGTACCTACACTTCTCATCCCTATAGCAATACATTTAATGAGACAGTACCAGCACTCTTCAGGAGCAAAACACATACTCTAAATAGTGAGTACCTGCATTCCATTTAAACCACTGTTGCATACAACAGTGTTAGTGACATTCTTATACTTAAAATAATGCATATCAATTGGATTTCAATAGTTTTACCTTGGAGCACTCTGTGGTGGCATGCATTTTATCGGGACCAAGGTTTTGTCTTAAGTTCCCCGAGGCCATCTCTAGTCCTGATGAGACCCTCCCATCTTCCATAGGGTCAAAGCTCTGTTGACTATTATAGTGAACAAACCGCTGCTCTCATATGACACTGCGATGTATGAACAGCGTTCATTGTACTAAAATAGAGGATAGGATATGGTTGTTTGCCCTACCAATGTACCCTGTAATACTTATGCACTACCTCACTTTCTGCTGGTTATGGTTTTGACACACTCGGGGATCACTGTGCACTGTTGACTAATTGAGATCATATGATAATAAATCTTGTTTGCTTTATAACAAACTCCACAGGTATATTTTGTGACTTTTGTGTGACATTTCATGTTGGCAGTTACTGAGCTGTACTATTGCTAATCATTACAAATGAGTTCCATGTGAATTATTGTCTTTGTTTGATACCCATTGGACTTGAGCAGGTTAGTTTAATGAATGCAGAACTGAAGACTGTTTTAGGCTGTCAATTACGAATCAGTAGCCAACATGCCACCATCCAATGTGAGTGTGGGATAGTGCTCTATTTGCTTCTGTAGGAGTGTGCTGCAAAACAATTGCTTTGGGAATATAGCAAACACTCTGGCAGTAATATGTTTAAGTGCACTTGAGGCCTTTATTGTCAATATATGTTTCTTATTCTTTCATGATCACTATAAATTGAGTGGAACTACCAACGCTGCCCTTGTAGTATCAGTGGTGGAAGAAGCAGTAGTGATAGTGAACTTATATTGAGAGGCTTCCCGATGGTCCACACAAGGACCAAGATGGCCCCGGTATGCATCAGTATGCATCAGGAGCAGTTGTTACTGCAGTTGTTACTGGGTGGGAAACAGGAATATCTACTTAGGGTGTCCACTTTTTACAGTGATGCAGAAGAATTCTTGTGGAAATAAACGTTCAATCCCATGAGATGGTGGATCACAGAAGGACTCCAACACAATATTTCTTGTTAATGGAATCAAGTCACAAAATGACTCCTTGTCCATTCAAATACTTGCATTAATGAGGCTGTCACCCAAGTAGATGATCACTTAAAGATGTAAATATGTGCAAAGAAATTAAAGGGAACCTAGCAGGAGCTGGTATGAGCCCCCAAAATCTCTTCACAACCCAAACCAAAACGGAAAGCAGGTGTTACATACTTTCACAATCACTGCCCACATACCCTGAAATCCGTGCTCATACAGGACCCTACAAACATGCGGATTCTGAGCATTCAACTGGCAGCAACAGAGCCCTAAGGACAAGCACACAGGCGCCTCAAGTAGCAACAGAGCACTAAGGACAAGCACACAGGCGCCTCAAGTAGCAACAGAGCACTAAGGACAAGCACACAGGCGCCTCAATTAGCAACAGAGCACTAAGGACAAGCACACAGGCGCCTCAAGTAGCAACAGAGCCCTAAGGACAAACACACAGGCGAACTAAGTTGCAACAGAGCCCTAGGGACAAGTACACAGGTGCCTACGTCGCAACAGAGCCCTAAGGACAAGCACACAGGCGCCTCAAGTAGCAACAGAGCCCTAGGGACAAGTACACAGGTGCCTAATTCGCAACAGAGCCCTAAAGACAAGCACACAGGCGCCTCAATTAGCAACAGAGCACTAAGGACAAGCACAAAGGTGCCTCAAGTAGCAACAGAGCCCTAAGGACAAACACACAGGCGAACTAAGTTGCAACAGAGCCCTAGGGACAAGTACACAGGTGCCTACGTCGCAACAGAGCCCTAAGGACAAGCACACAGGCGCCTCAAGTAGCAACAGAGCCCTAGGGACAAGTACACAGGTGCCTAATTCGCAACAGAGCCCTAAAGACAAGCACACAGGCGCCTCAATTAGCAACAGAGCACTAAGGACAAGCACAAAGGTGCCTCAAGTAGCAACAGAGCCCTAAGGACAAGCACACAGGCTCCTAGGTTGCAACAGAGCGCTAAGGGCAAGCACAAAGGTGCCTCAAGTAGCAACAGAGCCCTAAGGACAAGCACACAGGCTCCTAGGTTGCAACAGAGCCCTAAAGACAAGCACACAGGCGCCTCAATTAGCAACAGAGCACTAAGGACAAACACACAGGCTCCTAGGTTGCAACAGAGCGCTAAGGGCAAGCACACAGGTGCCTCAAGTAGCAACAGAGCCCTAAGGACAAACACACAGGCTCCTAAGTTGCAACAGAGCCCCAAGGACAAGCACACATGTGCCTCAGGTAGCAACAGAGCGCTAAGGGCAAGCACACAGGTGCCTCAAGTAGCAACAGAGCCCTAAGGACAAACACACAGGCTCCTAGGTTGCAACAGAGCGCTAAGGGCAAGCACACAGGTGCCTCAAGTAGCAACAGAGCCCTAAGGACAAACACACAGGCTCCTAAGTTGCAACAGAGCCCCAAGGACAAGCACACATGTGCCTCAGGTAGCAACAGAGCCCTAAGGGCAAGCACACAGGTGCCTCAAGTAGCAACAGAGCCCTAAGGACAAACACACAGGCTCCTAAGTTGCAACAGAGCCCTAAGGACAAGCACACAGGTGCCTCAGGTAGCAACAGAGCCCTAAGGGCAAGCACACAGGTGCCTCAAGTAGCAACAGAGCCCTAAGGACAAACACACAGGCTCCTAAGTTGCAACAGAGCCCTACGGACAAGCACACAGGTGCCTCAAGTAGCAACAGAGCCCTAAGGACAAGCACACAGGCGAACTAAGTTGCAACAAAGCCCTAGGGACAAGTACACAGGTGCCTACGTTGCAACAGAGTCCTAAGGACAAGCACACAGGCGCCTCAAGTAGCAACAGAGCCCTAAGAACAAGGACACAGGCGCCTCAAGTAGCAACAGAGCACTAAGGACAAGCACACAGGCGAACCAAGTTGCAACAGAGCCCTAGGGACAAGTACACAGGTGCCTCAAGTAGCAACAGAGCACTAAGGACAAGCACACAGGTGCCTCAAGTAGCAACTAAGGACAAGCACACAGGTGCCTACGTCGCCACAGAGCCCTAAGGACAAGCACACAGGAGCCTCAAGTAGCAACAAAGCCCTAAGGACAAGCACAAAGGCGCCTCAAGTAGCAACAGAGCCGTAAGGACAAGCACACAGGCGAACTAAGTTGCAACAGAGCCCTACGGACAAGCACACAGGTGCCTCAAGTAGCAACAGAGCCCTAAGAACAAGCACACAGGCGAACTAAGTTGCAACAGAGCCCTAGGGACAAGTACACAGGTGCCTCAAGTAGCAACAGAGCACTAAGGACAAGCACACAGGTGCCTCAAGTAGCAACAGAGCACTAAGGACAAGCACACAGGTGCCTAAGTCGCCACAGAGCCCTAAGGACAAGCACACAGGCGAACTAAGTTGCAACAGAGCCCTAGGGACAAGTACACAGGTGCCTCAAGTAGCAACAGAGCACTAAGGACAAGCACATAGGCGCCTTAAGTAGCAACAGAGCACTAAGGACAAGCACACAGGTGCCTCAAGTGCCACCGCCGGGAACTCCATTGGCTCAGGGTTGAAAACAGAATCTGCTTTAAAGCCCTGAACTATATGTTCAGAATTAAAGCGGGCTCGGCACCTAAATACCTTCTAGATCTAGCCCACCCCTACACTCCCAAGCGTAACCTTCGGTCGCAATCGGCGGCCAATTTCTGTGTGCCGAGATTCAAACTGGCAAGAGTAGGTGGCAGATCTTTCGCCCATCTGGGACCTTCCCTTTGGAACACACTCCCTCTCTTCATCCGAAAGGAGGAAAATTATGCCAGATTTAGAAGGCATGTCAAGACCTGGATATTTGAACAATAATTCTCAATAGCCAATACCCTTCTCCTGTCTTTCTAACTAGCTGTGTCTAGGCGCCGGGAAACCCTTTTTGGGTAGCTGTTGCGCCCTACAAATTGAAAAAATAAATAAATAAAATAAATAAGTAGCAACAGAGCACTAAGGACAAGCACACAGGTGCCTAAGTCACCACAGAGCCCTAAGGACAAGCACACAGGCGCCTTAAGTAGCAACAGAACACTAAGGACAAGAACACAGGTGCCTCAAGTAGCAACAGAGCACTAAGGACAAGCACACAGGTGCCTAAGTCACCACAGAGCACTAAGGACAAGCACACAGGCGAACCAAGTTGCAACAGAGCCCTAGGGACAAGCACACAGGTGCCTCAAGTAGCAACAGAGCCCTAAAAACAAGCACACAGGCGCCTCAAGAAGCAACAGAGCACTAAGGACAAGCACACAGGTGCCTCAAGTAGCAAGAGAGCCCTAAGGACAAGCACACAGGTGCCTCAAGTAGCAACAGAGCCCTGAGGACAAACACACAGGCGCCTCAAGTACCAACAGAACCCTGAGGACAAGCACACAGGCGCCTCAAGTAGCAACAGAGCCCTAAGGACAAGCACACAGACACCTCAAGTAGCAACAGAGCCCTAAGGACAAGCACGCAGGTGCCTCAAGTAGCAACAGAGCCCTAAGGACAAACACACAGGTGCCTACGTCGCAACAGAGCCCTAAGGACAATCACACAGGTGCCCCAAGTAGCAACAGAGCACTAAGGACAAGCACACAGGTGCCTCAAGTAGCAACAGAGCACTAAGGACAAGCACACAGGTGCCTCAAGTAGCAACAGAGCACTAAGGACAAGCACACAGGTGCCTCAAGTAGCAACATAGCCCTGAGGACAAGCACACAGGCGCCTCAAGTAGCAACAGAGCCCTGAGGACAAGCACACAGGCGCCTCAAGTAGCAACAGAGCCCTAAGGACAAGCACACAGGCGCCTCAAGTAGCAAAAGAGCCCTGAGGACATGCACACAAGCTCAAGTTAATATGGCCTTTCAACTACTTGTACAATAAACAAAGCCTCCAGAGCGGAAGTGGGAATCTTTTTAGTGAAAAGCAAACTCAAAGGAGTATGGGGCGGGGGGGTGTTTTAAAAAGTAATATCCTGGGTTACAGCACATATGCACAACCCTAGAACCTAATGCCTGTTCTGTTTAGCCAATACTGTAAGAGCGTAGACCCTAAATCACTCCCAAGCTGGACTGACATGCGATCATCTACATCCCTCTGGGTTGGCCAGAGGGCTTCTATTGCCACGGAAGTGTGCTTTTATCTATTATCAAGAAGTGGACCATCCACCTCTTTGAGGACCACTCACGGTCATGACTCTCCAGTGCATTCAACTGACATGACCCCTGTTTTTATTCTTTCATGCGCCTCACTTACCAGACACTCCAGCAACCTGGCAGGCCGTGCGATGATGATCATCAGCTTCTTCACCAGCTCGGTTACGAAGGCCACCTCCGAGCTCTCCGAGCGCTCGTGGGCCTGTGGGAAAGAAAGGTTACATTTATGTTCCAACACTATCACCAACAATTGAAGACACAAGCAGTGGAAATACAATAGGCAGCTGTCGCTGTATTACAATACACCTACTTTGAGGAGAAATGCAAAGTTATACAGGGTCCATCGGCAGCCTGCACATGCAATGCATACAAGGATGGAGTCAAAGGTGGGCAGGGTGATAAGCAGAGGGCCCTTGGCCTGGTAGTCAATGTTATTACCAATGAACAGTGAAGTATTCGGATTTTGGATCATAGTAGGGTATTTTCATTGAAGCCGGTTCGATTACAGGGAGTTGCCTCTCAGTCGAAGCAGCAGAGGCCACACAAAACTTTTTTGTTAGTTGGAAGATACACCGCAGAACAGCAACAGTAAGAGCAGAGCAAATTTAAACCCCAGAAAATAGAAAATCATGGACGTCCTGCTCAGGAAACATCTCTCTGCATGGTAAAGGCATACACAACTGTTCCGTGCGTGTTGGCCTGCCTTCTGTTCTACTTTTCTGACCCATGAACCAGCAGCGATCAAGGTGGTGTGGAAGGCTCAGAATATGCATACAAGGAAACATCACCCTGGTGTTTCCTGGTCCTGTTCCTCAGAGCTCTCGAGAAGCTGGTCAACCAGAACATTTTTTTCCTCCAGCCACTCCACTTTCTGGGTTGTTCCACAGCTTTTACTCTCCTTCTTGCCATACCCATAGCAAAAACAACTGCAGCCATGTTAAATAGTGTGTTGAAGATGTACCCAATAAGAGTGAGCCAGGCACCTATTGGACCAAGGGCCACATTTAAGTGATAAGAATCTTGATGCTTTGCAATTGGTCACCCCTTTCTCGGATGTTCCTCCTCTACTCTAAAACCTGATTGTGTCAGGACTGCAATACAGGCCTCACATGAACTGTAACGTGACTAAGCGCTTTATGAGAAACATAGACAGACTTCTCTTTATCTGTTGGTTGTTTATGTTCTTTTAAACTGTGTTGTGTTATCCTACATTACTTCCCTTTACCTAAAGCGCCGGGACACTCTTTTTGAGTAACCGTTGCGCTATACAAAACAATAAATAACATAACATAACATAACTCCAAATGAGATCACGGTCCATCTTAATGCAATATACCAAGTCGTCTGCTCAGCCAGAGTTAAATCCGGTACTGCACCCTCCTTTACTTTCTAGTTCCAACCCAATTAATCGGAGCGTGCTAGGACACTCCTTGAAGGAAAGCTCGAGCACTCTTCTACATATGTCAGCTCATTACAATTGCCCCTTCACCCGACTTAGAGTGCACACTGGTTCACTCAACACTGTAGGATGCCAATTTCCTCTAAACAACTCTACCCAAGTATCAGATTATTAAACTCCAGAGTATCCAAAATTCGTCTGGTCCACCAAGTGGTAGTCTGCAACACAATAACCATATATTTCTGTTCCTGGGAAATTTGGGGTGTGGGTTCTTGGCTGACTCATAGTATGTGTTAGTAACAAACTAAATTCGTCTTCCTGAACTTAAGAATGTATGTATGTATGTATCGCATACTTTTATAGCGCAAGCTGTCACCCGGAGGGTATCCTGGCGCTTGTCTGTTACACCACTCACACTCATCTCTTGCTGAACAAAATTGCTCACAGCTAGATGCTTAAAAGCATCTCCAACTACTTCCTGCTCACCAGGTCCTCCTGTCCAGACCCAGGGCAGTGGATACTGCAGCCTCATCTGGGCGCTGAAGCCCTTGAACAAACTTCCAGGCCACATCTGTGTAACCATGTCCGTAATTTACTTCAGGAACCTTAGGAGTCATCCTGCATGGCTTTACACTAACCAGACCAGGGCAGAAACCCTGTTGCACATCTCATATTGCAAAGAATAAGTTCAAGGGTTGTACATTACTAATGATGTGAATAATAACGCAAAAAACAAATTTATCCTAGTGCCGAGGATCTTACTATTCATCCATTGTGATCTAGTTGCCATCGTGCCCTCTATAGAAACTCAAACTCATCCTACAGACTGCAGGCATATTTCAGGAGAACGCTTCAGGGCAAGCCTTACTTTTTTCCAACTTTTTTCCACTTGATGGTGAATTACAAATGCCCAAAATATTGCAGCTAGTCTGGAATAGGTGAGATATCAAATTATCAATTAGTATTTATCTGAGATTATGGGACATAGATTTTTTTCATGGAATGTGTAATTCTAATGAATATATATATGTTTATATATGCAAAACACAGCTTCTCCAGTTACCGGAGCCTCCGACCCTTAAGGGGAGCCTCAAAGTCATGGGCATGGAGCAGTCCATCCAATTAAATAGCAACGAAGTAGAGGCCCATTACTGACAAAAGGTTGGTTTAGCTTAAAGCACCATTGCATACTTCCAATCACCTAACGTTTCGGCCTCCTGGCCTTGCTCACAGGTGGAAGTCGTGACACACTGAACGCCCTTGCGCTCCTGTGATGCTTTTCAGAGTTCTTTAGAGTCACATGGCTGGATGTTAAAATACAACTCCCATAGTGCACCGTCATTAATATTAAAATATGTAAACTGGCAGTCCTCATAGTAATTAGTTTCGACATTCATAGTTCGTACCCTGAAAGCTGTGCACTTATGTTGGTGTGAAAACATTCATTTCTGAATCCCTTCCAACAAGCACACAGTTGATTTCGCCCCAAAATCAACTGTGTGCGTGTTGGAAGGGATTCAGAAATGAATGTTTTAATTTTTCGATCGTGCTGGCAAAATGAAGTTTTTTCAGACTTTCAAAAAGAATGCAGCAATGTGCGCTGATACTCACCTGGCTGTTCAAAGTGAGCCATTCCACACCAACATAAGTGCACAGCTTTCAAGGTACGAACTATGAATGTCGACACTAATTACTATGAGGACTTCCAGTTTACATATTTTAATATTATTGGTGGTGCACTATGGGAGTTGTATTTTAACATCCAGCCACGTGACTCTATAGAACTCTGAAAAGCATCACAGGAGCGCAAGGGCGTTCAGTGTGTCACGACTTCCACCTGTGAGCAAGGCCAGGAGGCCGAAACGTTAGGTGATTGGAAGTATGCAATGGTGCTTTAAGCTGAAATAAACCAACCTTTTGTCAGTAATGGGCCTCTACTTCGTGATATATATATATGTGCAGATGAACGTCGTCACATTAATCAAATTGAGCAGGAAAGACGAATACGGACCCAAATCTTCGTGCAAGGTTTTTAATAATTCAGACACCCGGCACTACCGCCATGACACGTTTCGGCCTGCAGGAGGCCTTGATCACATGACGCCATGAGGAGTGACCCTGTTTTTAAAGTGACCGTGCGACGTATATATATTTTATAGAGAATGAGCAAGATATTTGTTTATGCCACTGCAGTGAAATACAAGTGGACCAAGAATTAATGTTATTTAGAGCAACATCACTAATAAACACATTCACAGATTTATGACAACACAGCTAACGTCAAAGTAGAGTTTATTATCATAATGTGTAATTCACTTGAGAAAATAACAGCTTACTGCCTCACAGATTGCATGTTACAACTTTCCATATGGAAACAACTCTTCTTATAGTCACAAGGCCTCTTCCATGTAGTTCTGCCTTTCTGAACAAATTTAACCCCAAATATCCTGGTTTTGTTTAACAAAATATCACGGCGTAAACAGTATGTGCAGATGTACATTGTATGAGCAGCCATTATTACCATTGTTGAAGAAGGTGAGGGGTATCATGGCGAAATCAAGGCTTCGCCTCTTGTGAGTCATGGCTCCTCCCCACTCAACAATGGTAATAAATAGCAAATTACTCCCTACACATCTGCTTATATGGTATATATTTAACCCCCCCACATTTTCACTTAGAAAAAAAAATACTGCAGCAAATCTTGTGACAGTAGATAAGCCTCAATGACTCAAGGGGCTCTACTGAAAACCAAGAAACCTGACTGGACAACATGCACCCCCCTTTAACTCTTCAATAGGATAGAGGCAAACATTCTCGTTTGTCTATTCTGCAAAAGAAAAAAAACTATCTCACTATCATACATAAAATAGGCTACTTGAGAGGGAAACTCGCATAAAATAAAATTTTAAAAATCCGTGTGACCTGTTCCTACCTGCATGACCTGTCCCCAGCCCTCAACCGACACCATGCACCCTGTGTACATTTGTTTCATTTTTTATATCCAGTGGAGGAAGAACTAACCTACAAAATTCCCCTTAAAACCATGACGTCATATTAGGATGCAGGGCAATGATGACGTCAGGAGCAGGCTGGGCAGGATGAGCGCTCCTCCAAAGTGCACCCTTCCAGACTACCTGCTGGAGGAGATGTTTTTTTGTGGAACGCTACTTTATTGAGTCCGGGCAGGCTGTCTTCAGGGGGTCTCATGCTGCTTGGGTTTGGAACTCCCTGCCTTCCAAAATGTACCAAAAATTCACTCGGGTGTTTTGTTGTTCCCAAACCCTCCTTATCCTGCTCCTTTATAAGCACCTAGAAACTAGTTTTCTTACCCTACAGTGCTCACTCTCAAAAACATAATGGAAGCTATTTTTTTTATAACTGAGGGTGACCTTTTATATTTCAAGAACATCACTACATATTAGATAACAGACTAAGCCTTTAAAAAGTATCCAGCGTTCTATCAAAGAGGAGGGAAAACAGTATAGCAGGTTTAAAAAAAAAAACGAAATCAGAAAGTGCCAATTATTATTGCACCAAGTACCTTTTCATTACAACTCTTCGCAAATATGAGGATGCGCTGCTTTCTAAGGTGCTTTTGTTAAGATGTGAACCACACCGAAGGGTGAGCCCCAGAGTCGGTGCTTTCACTGAAAGTAAGGGGGGGGGATACTATACACATGAGCTGCAAGGCGAGGATGTAAATGTTAGACAGCCTCTCCTCAAAGACAACCCCCACCCCCCAGGAGACTGTGGTGATAGCCGCTGCTTACATCTCTCTGAGGAGATTCCCTCCACAAAGGATAGTGCAGAAACATGTAGGAATGTATTCTTAGCTTGGTAGACGGAAACCGAAAGAACAGGATCCTTTCAAGAAAGTCGTTTGGGGTTTTCTAAAGAATTAACAGCTAGGCTTTTGCAGTGTTTCACTTTAAATAATATTTTTGAACTTCTAAAAATTGCTTTGGCTTTTTGATATTCGTGTGCCCCGAGATTCTGGTGGTACAGGCGCGTGTATGTGCCATCTGCGGGAATGGATTTTGAAACCTTCATTTCCATAGATATTGGTCTTGAGGGCAGAGGCAAACCCGCTTTCCATGCAAACATTTGAGCAGACAGTCCCCGCAGAGAGCTCCAGCTGAGTGCAAGCCCAAAGGCTACTTAATATTGAAAGTAACTAACCACACAGAGCAGATTTTCAGGCTGAATATTTTTTAGGGCTACTTTGGCACAGAAAATATATAATTGGCTCCACATCTAAATATATTCTGTAATGTCCCCGCCAAATTAGCGGTGGCACACGTAAATCACACGCGGATAAAAGGGTGGCCAGCCCCAACCCTCTGAAGTCAATAACAGCAGAGTGACAGCCACCACTGGACTCTGGAGACGTCTAATTAGAATACAGATTGAGCCAGAGATGCAAGCACCCCGGGAGCAGCTGCCCGACACCCCCTGAGTTGCTACGGTCACTCGCGGGCATCCATGCAGACAGCAAGGGACCAGGCATGGCAGACAGGCTCATTTGGTGGAGCGCGTTATGATGAAAAGGTATCGCCGTGGAAGCCAAGAGCCCAGAAAGATGCAGGGATGCTCAAGGCTCCTACCGCTTCACCAAGGAGGGAGGAGCAGACAAAGTTCTCACTGGATACTGCTCGGTAAGCATTTGTCTTTGTTGCTACAAACGTTGGGGGTTCATTTAGATATTAAGAGCTGTTGTGTCTGGTATTCATTTCAATAGGCTGTTTGTTGTCAGTGATTGTGGTGTTTACATGGGGTAATCAATAAAAAAAGAAGACTGTCAAAAATGCCGATTGTCAACCCAAGACAATAGAGCAAGACACAATTTGGGCGGATGATCAAGGCGGAACACAATGAGGCTGTCAAACACCAACAAATGCAGTAACATTTACTTTATGAAAGGGGCGGCTACAAAGACAGATGCATGGAATGCTCGTAGAGAAAGGGAAGCAGGATATTTAAAAAAAGGTTTTTATCCTACTTAGAGCTTACCTAATTTAACCTTAAACTAAATCACTGTGGGAGGGTGCCTCCTGAAGGGACGTCTGGTTGTATTAGGGTGGTAATATTTTACATAGTTTGTAAACTAAGAATACTGAAGTTCAAAAGCATTATTCCCCCAAAAAAACAACATGCCCAGTTGGAAATATTTCCTAGTTCGAATACAAGAATGACATGCAATGAGAGCAAAAACTTACGTACTTCATGGTCAGGTAAAGGAAGGTGGAGATTGAGAGCTATCCTACTTGTTATTTGGGCGAGCAAAAACCATCCCAAAGTGTTCTTGCTTCCCCATTACAAATGGCCAAAACTAAAGAGAAACACGCAAATTCTACCAATCCCCGAAAGAAAGAAAAAATAGCTGTGCGTAAACCGGTGGAGATCAGGTGTTTGCATGCGCGCTCGCCGGGTCAAGTCCAACAACAAAAGGGAAAGCCAAAGGTTACAGCGGCGACGGAAGGAATAAAAAAACACAACTTGTAACAGCCACTCAGCCATAATCTGGGCGCAGCGATGCTGGTCCACGATCCTCAGCAGGTAGACCTCTTGGTCCGGTTCCCGCCTCTCGTAGTAGTAGAGCCCCGACATGGCTCCAGATCCCCCGTTTGACACTGATCCAGTGGTTCCGACAAGGAGCAGCATATTATATACCATACAATCGCTTGCGCCTTTGGTGTGATGCATGCCACCTAATTAGCAGGTGCCGGTGACGACATGCCCGTATGAAGGTTGGGTTGCTGTCATTTCATATTTTCCGATACGGTGGGAGGGCTCTCCGAGAGGAGGCTGGTTTCATTCCTTTACACTCATACACGCGCCAAGTGAATCCCACTGACATATGCACTGGAGGCAGCGACGGGATAATTTACACAGCGATTCCCTCCTCTGAAAGACTCATCCGTCACTAACTGTGAGCGGTAGGGCATGAAATTAAAATCGCTCCACTCCCCCCGGGGTGAGGAGGGACCAATAACTGAGATGTGCAAGTCACAACACTGTAATTGAGATAATATACGGACAGAGACCCCAGTGTTGGTTACGGTGTCAAGGGATGACACATCGGCACTTATGCCCTTCATTCAGAAAAAAATTGAATCCCTAGGATTGCAAAGAACCATACATTTGTAGGGCTAAGCCAGCAAGATGCAATGCCACTCAAAGACTACTGTTGTGAGGTTACTGTGCACAGGCAGCACACTAATCATGCGAGTTAGGATTTGTTTTGTTACTGTGTACAAGTGACCCTAAGCTGTCCCAGCCTACCCAGTATTCCCTCCATTGTGTCTAGGTGCTCTACAAAGGAAGAGAAATGACAGCCCAGGAGTCTCAGCCTTTTGTCCTTTGGCTCTCAATCAAATGACACAGGAAGCAGTCACCGGCACTGCGTATATAAGTGGAGGATTGTCAAAAAATCCAGTATTACTTTTCTATTTAATTCTTAGAGAAACGTTTCAAAATTGGAACTCCAGACACAAATAGTACATATAAAAAACAAAAGGCATTTATCGCATTGTCATGTGGTCACAGAATACATAGCACAAATCATACACTTGAGAATATTTACAATTGGGAAAAACAATAGTCTTTTGAAAACAGAATGCTAGTGTTAGTTACAGACAGACACCTGTTTCGCCCCCTGCGGCTATCTTCCTGGGGCTTCCTCGAAGCTACAATTTATATGAAAATGCATTCTGGTTGTCATAGAGCAGCATAAATATCATATGTCATAAGTTGTTTTGTGGGAACTGCTAACAAGTGAAACAACACACTCTAAGTTAAAGTAACATTTGGGAAGCCTGCCACTGCTCTTTCTTCAGATTGCTCTGCCAGTGTCTTTCTCTAACAGGGTCAGTAAATCTTGGGCAACTAGGTCACTGAATGTGTCAATGTTATCCCTGGGTAACGTAGGGACAAATTTCGATTTGGCTCTAAAGTTAGTGAGTGGAGTTGCATCGGTATTCGTGCCTAGTAGTGTCGTGATTTCAGATGTGTGAGAGGAGTCAAATGGATCAAGGATTTTGTCAGTGCTTTCTGCTGGTGTGTGTGTCAAATGTGTCATGGTCTGTAACGCAGGGACATCCCCGATCGCTATGCCTACATTGCCTGCACTGGATTGGTTGGTGCGCACAGATTTCTCATTTTTCTTACATGCATGCATTTTACATAACTTAAGTTTGCGTTCAAACTTATACAGATCTATTCTGGCTGCAGCATAGTCAAACTTCTTCTCAGGACAGAATGACAGACCCAATTCAAGAACACTTTTTCAACATCGGAGAGAGTTCTATCACTAAGGTTCTTTACCGTGAGTTTGGGTGTGGTGTCTCCCATTATTGGTGCTTTGCTTTCTGCTGGCCTCTCGTTCCCATACCCGTGGATCTTATGTTGTCGCCCCCTGATGTTCCTTTTCCGATTCCTTCTGTGTTTTCTGGTCTTTTCCCTTGGGGTCTCCCCCTGTTCGATTGTTCTTTTGTTTTTTGGATTACAATGTGCTCCACAGAAAAATACTGTTGTCAAGGCTGGTAGAAGCATTGCTGTCCACTGACTCCTGATCTGAGCTAAGATCTGCTGTAATGTCATCCTTGCTCAGTTCGAGGGATTCCATTGCTTTCTCTTTCCTCAGATCAGTTCTTGCTTTATCATATTTCCTTGTGAAGGTTAGTATGCGGCCCGTTGCATAATCCCTTTAGTCTCTGACAAATTTTTACTGTTTTCTGGCCACCACATTCTTCTCGAATTTTTTCATCCTTTCTTCCACGGTTTCTATAACTTTATCCACTTCTGTTTGATCTTTTTCTTGCTTTAGGTCATCCAAGATTTCTTGTATCTGTATTTGCAGTGCTTTCTGTTCATCCCATGCATTTGTGATTCGGATCTCCATCATGTGCCTAGAGCATGCTGTTGTGTTTTCTACCCAATCTTGTAGCACCTTGGGTTTCGGTTTTGCAAGGGTTGGTGTGATAAAGATGCGTAACCCCCTAGGTATTCGGTTGTTCTCAAGGTAACTTTGTTGGGAAAAACAATAGTCTTTTGAAAACATAATGCTAGCGTTAGTTACAGCCAGACACCTGTTTCGCCCCCTGCGGCTATCTTCCTGGGGCTTCCTTAAAGCTGCAATTTATATGAAAATGTATTCTGGTTGTCACAGTGCAGCATAAATATCATATTTCATAAGTTGTTTTGTGGGAACTGCTAACAAGTGAAACAGCACTCTCTAAGTTAAAGTAACATTTGGGAAGCTATGGGTATAAAACCAGTGCTCTTTTGTGACACGCATGTGGTGCGAAGTTCAATTTTTCTTGCAGTGGTCCACTTTTATAGCTATAGCCAAATGGTTCAACTAAACAATTTCAATCTAAAACATATCTGAATTCAGGTGCACATGCAAGCAGTATTATGGACGAAAGCAGAAAGGCCAGAAAGAAATCAGAAGGAGAAAGGCAGACACCCGTTAACTTTAGTTTTGTTATTTTTAAGCATCATTTTTGTAACAGGATGGCACCTTAAGTGTGGTTGATTATACTATCGTTCTGTAGCTTCTGAGGGGAGTTAGGAACATCATGTGTGCAGGTAGTAGAGTATACATCTTGTATAGAAGAGTGCGAACCTGGTTCTCTTGCTGTGAGCAGTCTTGATCTTATCATTCAATGTTATAAGAGGGCCAGAGTTGTTCCAGGAGGCAAGAGCAGTCAACTGCCCCCAGGTTCGGTCCAAAAGGGCTTTGTGTTATGTGGTTTGTTTTCTGGCCTCGGATATGTGTTTTTCCTTTTATTGCAGCGCAGTTCAAGTCATATGCTGCTGGTGTAACAAGGTTGTGTTCAGTGTCTACTGTCACTTCTGTGCAGACATCAATGAACGTAGGATGTTTATTTCTCAATTGTTCAAAAAGTTGGCCATGTTAAGAAAAGGATCAGAGTCATTAAGGGACATTTGGGCGGACGTGACGACAAATGCTGAACATGGCCTGATAGTTACGCAGACCAGATATAACTTGAAGCCCTTCTGAACCTAACTCAGTAGCAATTGACCACTCTTGTCTCCTGGGATCAAGTTCACAAGTAACAATCCACAGAGGTTCTCCAACAAAGTTGGAAGGTGAGATCAAGACAGTTCACAGCCAACGCACCAGGTTTGCGCTTGCTCATACAAGATGGCTACTAGCTGCATACCTGAGGAAGCTATTTGGTTCTACCTCCCCTCAGAATTTTTTTTTATTATATATATATATATATATATATATATATATATATATATATATATATATATATATATATTTCTCCGCAGCTAATCATCATCAGTTGAATCAGATTCGGGAGGCACAGCGGGGCTCATAACACCATCATCTTTATTCGTTGTACATCAGGGCATGACGCGTTTCGGAGGGTTTCCTTTATCAAACGCCCTCAATGTCCCAGTGCCTCTGTTACACACAGTCCCATTTATATGTCTTTTATGCTCTCCAACACTGAAGTAGTGTGGGGCACCTCAAAAACGTGGCACAGAGTCGTCGTGTTTCCGCAAGTGTACTCCATTTCCCAGCAGGCAGCATTTCTAACCTGCTGTCGATGGCTCCGTTATCGGCGTGTTTCTCATTTTCCCCATTGGAAGGCCGATGTGCTACGAGTTCAGGTGAGGGCTGGGATATCCATTCTGGGCTATGGTGGTGTATTTGTCCCGCATTCCCAGCCTTGCAGTGTCTTTGGCCGCAGCGTCGGGCATACCAGTAAAGTAGCGGTTCCCTCCATAAGGTATGGACTGTCCGATTGACAGCGTCACTCTATTGCCTCAGCACCGCAAGGCAGTCCAAGAGTCTCCGTACATGCCAACGACTCCTGGAATATATATATATATATATATATATATATATATATATATATATATATATATATATATATATATATATATATATAGTCTTTAGAAGCACCAAAACTTAAACTAGTGGATATTGTCTCCCTTACTTTGAATTCTTTTAGACCTTTCTGATTTCATCCATTCAGTTGCTTGGGAAGTTCATCTGAATTGAGATATATCTTAGCTGGAAATATTATGCATGAAACTTCTTACTGGAACTATAAATTTAGACCACCACAAGAAAAAACATGGAACTGCTCATCAGCCGTGTGGCACACAAGAGAACTGGTTTTCTACCCGTATCTTCTCATTTGATACCTTAATTTACAGTTTGTTATGGCACTTTTTTGGAGTGCCCACGAAAACCTTTTATGAATTATGACATTTCTGTTCTAATATGACAACTACAATACTTTTTCCTATTGACTACAGCCTTGAGTAAGCCTTAGGCCTATAGTCGCTGGGGGCGAAGCACATGTTGGCTGAAACTAAGCTTAGCATTAGGTTTCCTAAAGACCAATATATCTGTAGACTGGAAATAGTCAGGGGTTTATGACTGATACCATCTGTTCTGTGGCCACATGACAATACACAATATAACAACTACTAATTGATTTCTTAAATGTACAATTCTTATCTGGAGTTCCAATTTTGAAATGCTTCTCTAAAAATTACATACCAAATAAATACTGGATTCTTTGACAATCTTTCACTTACATACTGGGTGCCACGGACCCCCTCTTCCCATATATATATATATATATATATCACATAGTAACCATCACCGGGCTACGGACAAACCCAGTGTTCATGTCCCTTAGAGCAAACAATTGTAAACAAACATATGGCAATTAAGTGGCTAGTCCAGAACAGCCAAGCCCCTGGTATTTGAAATGTTATGGTGAACAAATTGACGGCTAAGTCACCCCTGAGGGGGATATGCATACATCTGTGCCCCAGACACTCAGCTCCCCTGTCCTCCCCAACCCATCACTGGTGAGTTGTATTATCAGTTGAGACGGATAGAACTGAATTTTTTATTTTGCTTCATACCGAAACATGTTGGTTTCCTTATGCCACTATACTTTGTACAAGCTTTTCCACAAAATTGGTACCATGGATACATACAGTAAGGCACAATCGATTACATCTATCCATCAACAGATAAGGTATAAACTCATTCAGAAAGGAGATTAAACATGATTAAGCTTCACTGGCAAATACCTTCACTCCAATGTTTAGGGTGTTGTGCCTGCTGCCACTTTTTGGATGCCTATAGGTTGTCTGAACAGGGCACTTTTAAGGTGTTTTTTAAGCAGAGCATGGCTGGTGTTATGGCACAGCTATTCTTCTTGCAAATGAATAGGGGTGCCATACTGATTCTAGAAACATCAAATATGGCATATACTTCCTGGTGAATGGCATCAGCAACAGGTGACTTTGCTTTGGTTGTTAAAAGATCGAGCCCGGCATTGCAAAGCAGCAGAAGGCTGCATTTTGGTTTCAATCAGGGGTTGAGTGCACATGCTCTGGATTCAAGACTATGCAGCCCAAAGGAGCTGCCCTGTTTGATGGTGTCACCACAATAATTTTACTGCATAATCCACCCCAAGAAGCCTACTGCAAATGCTTTTAGGTCCTCTAGCCGGAAAACGGTGCAGAATATTAATTTATTGCGCTGTTATCAAGAGGCTTATGGATAACTGTATTGTAATAGTATTGTAATATCATTTATATAGCTCTTACTACTCCTGACATGGAGTCTAAACGCTTTTTCAGTGAGTAGCACGCTACTCCGGAACCCATAAAGGATTAGTGGTGAATTACTATAGTGAAATATGATAGTAATTTGAGCTGTGGATATGTCAGTCAGTTACTTGGGTTGAGAACGATAGTGGATAGATAGAAGAGGGAAAAGGTTTGCATTTATATAGCGCTTGCTACCCGTGATGAGGTGTTAAGCGCTTTTCGGTGAGTATCACGCTAGTCTGAAACCCAAACAGGATTAGTGGGAATTAATATAGGGAAATATGCAATTAATTTGAGTGGTGGACATGTTAGTCTGTATTTGGATTGAAAAGGAATAGAGGAGGGATAGGGAAGAAGGGATAGAAAAGGGAAGGAGGGATAGAACAGAGCAGGGTCTAGAATTTGTTTTGTTTGTTTCTTTTGTAGGAGTTCATAGCAGTAGGAGGGGGTTTGGGATGAGTAATGGGGCGGTGGAAGGGGAAGTGCCAGAGGAAAGGGTTTAGAAAGGCGGCTTTGGGAGATCTGAATAGTAAAAGAGGATTAAGAGGCTAGAGAGGGTTATTTTGGGGATCATAGTAGTGGTAGGGGGTTTGGGATGAATGAGCTAGTAGAGGTAGGGAATATATTGATAGAGGTATAAGGTGCGAAATGGAGTAGTGCATTGCAAAGTAGATTAAAATGTGGTTTGAGAGGAGGCAGAGAGTTGAGGTAGAGGATATATTGAGAGCATTATAGTGTGAGAAATAGGGTAGTGCATTGGATATGCTGAATTAGAAGCAACGTAATAAATATATAGATAAATAAGTACATGGACGGTATATATATATATATATATATATATATATATATATATATATATATATGCAAAAGGGAGGTAACGTATGTAGATTAAGGTTGCAATGAATACAACTCTGGCTTTCAAAGGGTGTTGTACTTTAAATAAAAAATGTGTCATTCATTAGTGAAACAATTGCAGGTTAATAGTTATGATAAAAGATTTACTTATTTATGCAGACACATACATGTTAAAAACGTAGACTAATGTAACTATAAGTAATATGTACATTTGTTAAGCAGAACTAATATCTATATTTTAAAAACTATTATTATATACGTATATAAAACGCAATACACATATGTAGGTACATATCTATAGTCCAAATAAATTCTCATATACAGAGGGATATGCTGTATATTTCTGTTTGTGTATGGTGGTTATGTGGGGAAGAACTAACTCTTGAGTAGTTTTCAGAAGATAAGGTGGTTGTCCATGGATCTTATGTTTGGGGGTAAAGAGTTCCATAGTTTGGCTGCTTGAACAGAGAAGGATGTGCCACCCATAGTTTTTTTCTTGTCTGTTGGGATTTTGAGGCGAGGTGCCACTTTAGAGCAGAGGTTCCTTTGTTGAAGGTATTTGGTCATTTTATTACTAATGAGGAGTGGTCCCGTTCCATGTATCGCTTTGTGGGTGTTACAAAGCAGCTTGAACGTGGATCTTCTGGCAACCAGTAACCAATGCAGGGCGTTCAAGGCAGGAACGATGTGGGCTTGATGCTTTATAAGTAAGAGTAGTCTGGCAGCCGAGTTCCGAGTCCCTTGCAGTCTTTTCATAGTTGTTCAAGTAATAATAATACACAGAACACTAGAACTCGAAACATCAGGATTTCTGTGTCTCGCTACTCTGCATGTCCTCCTGACTGTTTGCCCACATACTCAACAGAGGGTCTTCCAGGTTTGACAGTCTTCCTTCGTCAAAGCTATTGCTTCCTGTTCCCAACAAACGCCTTGTTGAATCAACTTATTGTTTAGGTCTCCACCACCACTTCTGTTGGGTGATGTTATATGCACATAGCAGAAGTCAGAACGCTGGCAGCATTGACACAGATGAGACAGTCAGGTGTAACATGGTAAAGAGGAAGATGAGGAGGGTTTGAAATACTACAGGGCCACGGGCCTGTCAGTCCTAATCCTTTGTGTCTTTAAGTGAACTGTGAACATTTTCTGAGAAACCTGTGATCAGACGCTAATAATTATCAAGTAAACACTCAAGTACAAGCTTCTGATAACCCCAATGCCTGATATTTCTCATTCAGGGTTACAGGCACATGTCCAGTGAAAGCGGCCACCTGGAGTCCCAGGGCAGCTGCCTAGAACTTCAAAGCATTGAAAGTAGGTGGGGCCCCCTTAGCCACAAAGGTTAGCAGAAGGGTTAGTGGTGTGAGACAGTTCACATCAACCAGGTTCCACTAGAGAGTTAAATGTGCGTAAATACAACCCACCCCACCATTTCCTGAGATGCTAAGGCAAGCCGGAAGCAATGAGTCATGTCCTCCATGAGCAAGCCTCCTCCATGCCCCTACGCCTAGCCTTAGGCAAAGTCACTGACAACCTCTAACCCAGCCAAACCCCAAAATAGTCCTGTGCACCTAACAGCATGCTCTCTCCTGGCTGGATAAACTCTTCTCAGTGAAAATAATTACATCTTATTTTGTGCACGGAGACGCTGGGCTCCCAAACCTACTATTTAATTGAAAACAAACAAGAATCCCTGGTCGTGCAGCCATTGGTACATGCAGGCAGCATTGCCTCTATTGGAAGACTTGATTGATTATTCGCCGGCGTGCGACTCACACTTCTCATCATATCGCTGTAGCTAATGAATGCGAACACTGTTAATTAGCGTGTATATTTCTCTCTGGAGAGTGATAAAGGTTTCATGGGACGCGAATCGAAAAGAGGAAGACTGGCGGGAAAAAAAGAGTTATTGACGAGCTTTTACATTCCCTGCCATAGTTTCATTTCATGGGGTTCTGCTTTCAGAATGCTTCTCAATCGCAAAGAGAATGAAAGTAATGCATCCGTGCTCCATGGGCGGGATGAAAACAAGAAGAGGAAGGAAAGCCCACATACGCTAACGAATAAGAAGCAAGCACCTGAGAATGACAATGAACCCAACCAATGGTAAGCAATAGGAGCCCCCTATATGTCTCACATTAGACAGCATTTGCGCTGTTTAGTGGGCGAGACGTAAACAGGAGTACAACTGCACAAAGCCTGGGGTCATAATCTGTGGCCACTACATATTGCAGACTCTCCACTGGCCCTCTACTTCGAGAAAAACGTTATAAAAGGGCTGAAAGAAATACTCAGCAAAGCTTATAAATTAGTCCCTCTGTAACTGCTACTACCATGTGGATTGTTTTGTCTCTCTACTCCCCTAATGTCAACACCCACACACCAGACTATCACTCTAATGCTGTCCAAAGGCTGCATAAGTGTTATGCTAAAATAACAAGTAACTCATGCATATACTCTGAGTAACTGATTATTAATCCAGGTGCACCATTCTCTTTGGGAATTGCGTCACACGGCTTCACAGACAGGAGGCAGTGGTTGAAAAGACCACTAAATGCTCAACCCGATTCATTCCAAAACAAGAAACAAACTAAAAAAACAACAACCAAAAACACCTGGCCCTTTAAAGAACAGAGACTGCTTTGAAAAACAAATAAACGTTTCCCATTTGGAAATTCAGATGCAGTGATGCCGGTATGCTGACCTTAGTAGACCCCATTAGCCTTCTCCGCCATTTACAGGCGATGGCATTTTGCCTTTTAATATTCTTTAGGGAAGTCGTTTTAGTGCCTCCCCCGCCATTTACAGGCGATGGCATTTTGCCTTTTAAAATTCTTTAGGAAAGTCGTTTTAGTGACTTTCTGTGAACGTAGATGCGATGCATATATAGGTCAAATCATAAATTACATCCTGTACAGCAACAAGTCGGTGTACGTTTCACATCCCTGGTTTATGAACGGAGATAGTTCATCAGACCCTCAGTTCGGTTACAGGAGACGGGCCAAGCAGAAAGAGTCTTTAAAGTCGAATTTGAAAAGGTGAGTTTGGGCGGAGTCCACGTTCCTGTGGTAGGTGGCTCCACAGTCTTGGCACAGTGGCTGTGTCAGGAGAAGGTGGACCTCCAAGGCAGCTTGAGAGCATCTGTACCTCTCAAATGATGTCTCAGAGTAGATCAGACTTAAGGTTGTAATTTTTGCCACTCTCTCAGTTGCATTTATAATGTAAAAAGTGACACTAATTTTCACAGTCCAGTGAGATGTTTAACGCCTTGAAGCCTAGAAGCATTCCAAGGTAGCTAAGAGCCCTGTAAATGTAAATGTCATGGTACTTATAGAGCGCACTGTCACCAGACGGTCACCTTGCGGTGTCGCCTATGCGGTTTCCTGGCACTGATACTCATACCGCTGTGGAACCCCTCCTAGCTTTCCCAGTGAAGTGTCCACTCCTGGGCACCCCCAGGGTGAAGCCAGGCATCCTTAGCGCTGTTGGGGCCGGTGTGGAGGCTAAGCAAGCTATTGCCCAGAGTTGCAGCGTGGGCCCGTGATTAGAATAGGCACCGAGGCGAGAATTAACAGGTCCGAGGAAATTGAGCCCGAGACCCCGCCAAGGCAGGAATCGAACCCTGGTCCCTAGCCAGAACTCTGCATCAGGGTCTGCCGCTCTAACCATTGAGCCACACTCCTCCACAGCCCTACTGCTATCTTTCTAAATGTATCCCCCGAAACCACAGCCAACTGCTGGCAGTTATGAAAATATCCCAAACACTGAAAACACAGGTAACCCTGCACTGGGTTCTGCCCAGATCCTGATATTGACACAACATTTTAGCGAAGAATTAGAACTGTAAAAGAACTAGTTATTAGGAGCGGAAGGTGGGTGACACACCAACAGTGACAGTGCAGGAGGGGTGCTGATCTGGAGTCACACTACTTAACGGTGACAGGAAATTTACCAGAAATGTGTCCAACTTGCTGTATTACCTCCCTACCCATCAGTTTCCAACCCTGCCTAAAATTTCCATAAAATGGCAAAGAATTCAAGATGCAAAATGTTATGTAATGCACATTTGTAAAGTGCGCAATCACCCATGAGAGAATCCTGGCTCTGAACAGGTGTATGCCTAGCCCTACCCGGGTTAGGTTGGTTAACTGAAAAGCCAGGTCTTCAGCTTCTTGCGAAATTCAAGAAGAAAGGAGGAGGCTCTGATGTGAAGTGGGAGGCCCTTCCACACCTTCAGAGCGATAGAAGAGAAAGGTCGTCCTCCTGATATGGCTCTGTGTATATGTCGGTTGTGTGCAAGTAGGAGTCCTGTGGATCGGTGGTGTATGTGTGGTGGCCGAAGGAGATGCGACTGTTCAGGTAGGGCCTAAGTTGCGTTGTGCCTTGAATGTGTGTGTGGAGTTTGAAATAAGAGCATTTGTGTATGAGAATCCGTGGAGATCCCCGAGATGTGGTGTGATGCGAATTGTGTGTGGAAGGTTGAGGAGGAGTCTGGTTGCTGCAGTCTGGGTGGTTTGAAGTCTTTTAGTGAGTTGCTTGGCGATCCCTGCGTAGAGGGTGTTCCTGTAGTCCAACTTGCTGGTGACTAGGGAGAGAGTGACATTTTATCTGGTGTTGTAAAAAATGATTTTAAGCATTTAGCCTGCAAATTAGGGACTTACATTTACGTCCCCTGGTACTGCCAAACTCAGTTTCCCACAATATGGCTATAAAAAACTCTAATACTAGTTGAAGTTGGCGGCATATTGGAAACATCAGTGCTTTGTGGTGAACTTATAAAGTTAATCTGATTGATCAATGCTCAATAGGGTGAAAGTTCTTAGAGTGTGGTGTGCCGAGGGTCACAGGGATTGACTCAACTGGGATTGAGATGCAGAAGCTTTCCTTCTTCCCCTTCGACTGGATGATGCCCCTATCCTCCACACCATGGCATGAATAATGTCCTAAATTTGGGTAACAAAAAAGACGGACTAGTGGCAGGGTAAAGCCCCTGTCAGGAGACTTTCATTTAAGGATGTCACGATACAAAAGGAGCTGAAAGAATTTTAATTCGCTTTTTTCTTATTCACACCGAGGCAATTTGTACATTGAGGCATCTTTTGGAAACTGGCCCACGCTGCAATGGAATCCGTTCCCAGCCCGCTTGAGGGTTTGAGTTCGGATGCTGTGAAGGAATACAAACTGAGCTGATATGAGGCATTTGCAGAAGGCTCAATCCTGCTTTTCAATTTCTAAGATTACAAATGGCACATGTGTTACACACACCATGAGAAATCCTCCGGCCTCTGCAGTACCTGGGTCTCAGTCTACCCTTTCAGGCAGAAGGGGTCCCATGGACTGGTTGTAGAGATGAACATTTCATTTGTGTGTTTCAGTTTTAAAAGAATAAGGATTTCTAGGAAACAGCTGCTCAACCTGATAATCTTAAATGCCGTTTTGGGTCTATTGATTAGTCCATTTCCAGATTACTCCTTGCTCAATCAGTGGATAGAGAGCACATTCTACCAAGGAGGGCGAACGACCAACGCAACGCATGCGTCACATCGCACGCGACGTTAAGACGCGTCGTTCACTACTCACGCCATTACATCGCAGGCACCATTACATCGCGGGCGCTTACAACCGATATGGACGGCGGGGAGACAAACGCATCTGGAACCACGAGAGACAGGTAAGGACGACGATGTACTCGTAGTCATTTAGGCTTTCGGGTAGTTGATGGGGAGTGTAGTTGAGAGGGAGGATTTTAGGCTTTAGGGCTTAGGGTTAATAGTAGTATATGGTAGTGTTTTAGACTTTATGGTCAGAGCTTTTAGGGCTTAGGGTTAAGAGTCGTATATGGTAGTGTTTTAGGCTTTAGGGTTAGGGCTTAGGGTTAAGGGGCGTATATGGTAGTGTTTTAGGCTTTAGGGTTAAGGCTTAGGGTTAAGGGGCGTATATGGTAGTATTTTAAGTTTTAGGGTTAGGGCTTGGTGTTAAGGGTCGTATATGATAGAGTTTAAGGATTAACCTTAGGTCTCAGGGTGAATAGTATATGGCAGTGTTTTAGGCTTTAGGGGGTCGTAGTGTGTCTAGTACGTTGCTTACAGTGTAGTTTAGGCCTTAGGGTCAGGGGGAAAGCGCATAGGGGTAAAAATCACGATTTAGAACCATGCAGGGTGTTTTTATGCGGTGTGAATGTATTTTGCATGCTTTTCTACAGAAATGCGACATAATGGGTGCGGTGTGATTAGTTACGATGTAAAGAAACATGCGATGTAAAAACAGCGATGTGAGGGCATACGATGTAAACGTTTGTGATGTACCATCATACATCCACAAAGGAGCATTAAATGAGATTTTATAATGAGTCTTGTGCTTTTTCAGAAACAAAGAATTAATGTTAGAATTGGTAAATAAGTACTAAGCCACATTCTAGTTAAACCTCGTGTTTGACAATGTCTACCACATGTAGAGCCTGCGGCAAACATCTGTATGTAATAAAAAGGGTATGTCTCCTCTCCGGGCAGATTCTCAAACAATGTCCACGAATACTGAATACTGGAGGGCTTCCTTTCAAGGACCGAGGACTTCATACATTAATGTACGTTTTATGGGTAGGGGGGCACTACATTATTAATAATAGCTGGTTTGCTCTAGCACAGGTTTATCTTTACAGACCCGGTCACATTCACAGGCAAACCCTGTAATAAAACAACAACAAGAAGAGTTGCTCCTATTATGGAGGCCACTGAAATAGGCTATTTAAGGCCATGGCCAAAACCGAGCGGTACAGCAGGGGAAAAAAGCGAGGCTTGTATTTTGGGTGCATTAGGCTGGGTGGTAAGGATTACCATAATGGAGTAGTTTTGCGGGTTTCAAATTCTTACATCTTACCATAATGTTCTTTAGTGTGAATACAGAGGGAGGGAGACAGAAAGAAAGACAGACAGACAGATGTAGGTGCTTCAGAGTCTGAGAAAGCATCAATCTATCCTTTCCAAGGAAGGCGCCCCATGGGTCTGCCGTCCGCACTTTCAGCGCTGCCGCATGTGATCAACCACAGCAATTTTATCACAATGTAATATTCAGTCTTCACGGCCCAAAAAGAAAAACAAATCTTTTTAAGTCTAAAAAATGAGTCCACGGACAGGGGAACAACCAGCAAGACCCCTCCGACCTGTATAAAATCAGGCAATTGATGGCAAGCCTCCTGCATATTCTGTCTGGGGCTTCTATCGATCTCTCTCTTGTGAGCCACCAGAAGATGAGACGCGGCGCCCGGGGCCTGCTCTCCCTTGAAGTGCAAGCTGTCAATAGCCCTGACATGCCCTGACGGGGCAACCTTCACTTTTCCTTCATCCATCCCTCCCGCCATCAATGAAGCGGGGGAGTTTTACATACACCCCTTAGGAAGCCGGGACGGGGCGGAGAACGCTGTCACATGGGCGCTCTGCAGCAGCACCGGAGACTTGGGAACCAAAGCAGCCCTGGAAACAATATTCAAACTAGCCTTCCCGCCCTTCTGGTCTTTCCCCTTTCTTCACCTTTCCACTCTCCCTCTGCCATTTTTAGCTCTCTCTCTCTCGCTTTGCCTGCTGGCTTAAACCACCAGGAGCTACTAAAAAACTGGCTTTCTCCAATGGCCCACCACCCCCTGGGAATACACGATACAATAAATGGCCAGGATGACCCTGGCTCTCTGATAGAGCATGGAACATATTCACTCGGGTATGTTTCCACCCAAACTACTTCTTTGTCTGTTTCACCCAATCTCTCCTTTGAGATTGAGCATGTTCAGGAATGATACGCCAGAGAAACAAAATCACTACACCCTTTTATATTTCTATGCATTTGTGTTCCTCGTTAGCAGGGAAGTCCAACTTAGACCCAGGAGGGCCAGATCCATGCCATATGATCAGATAACCAATGACTATGCAAGAGTTTCATTTAGATTTTATGCAAATTTTTCTGAATGATCATACTTGAAATCTGGTCCCTTTCTGCATACACACGAAAATTCTGGCACCTGGCGGGAGAAGACAAAGTACTCTAGAATGTATCCAGCCAGCTAAAATCATGGGAACTTCTAACACCAACTGTGGTGTTTGTGACAAGGAAAAACAAGCAGATGAACTCCACTGAGAAGGATTGCCAACCCGACCATCTGGGGTAACAAATGTCACCCAGTGACCCAGGCAATCAAGTGTCAACCCAGTGACTAGCGGTAACAAATATCAACCTAATGACCAGTGGTAACAACAACTGCCCATCCATTGACAAAGGGTAACAAGTACCAATCCAGTGACCATGGGGAAAAAGCAGGCACTCAAGCAAGAAGGTGCATCACCATGTCCACGTCTTCGATGTAAAAAGATACAAAAATGTAAAGTTTAAAAACACTGCTGTGGCTGAGAAGTGGTTAAGTAAAATTTCAGCTGAAAGACAGTGACTATATTTTACTTTATGCCTTGTATAAAACACTATGCTCAATAAAGCAGGACTGTGTCTATTTATCTATTTATTATGTAAAGTTACAGCAAATACAGTAGGCTTGACTTATTTAATGTGAAAGACATGCTAAAGCCACTGGACTTTAAGGGTCAATTGTCTGTACACTGGGTTAAAGACTGAAGACAGGTAATTTGTTACAGGGAACCTCATAAGTTACCATTTTAGGCAGATAATTTGTACTTTGAGAATCAAGGCTGCACCATTATAAGATTATATTGTTTCACCAACTATAATTGTGTGCATGTGGGGTTAAATATTGTTTTGTCAGCTGTAGTTGTGTGAATATCTTTACATTTTTGAATGTATGCCTGAGGGTTACATTGTGGAAAAAGAAATACAAAATTCAATAGGTCTGAGCTGCATATGGTGACAATCCAATGATGTGTTCACAAAAAGGGTATGGGAAGGAATTCCCAGTGCCTGAAGGGTTGAGAGGATCCTAGGTTGGAGTATAACCTCCCATGTCAAAACATTAAACCACAAACAATACTCCAATAGACCAACATATGGTCAGAGAAACGAGTACCTAACTGCGAAAAGGGAAGTATCTAGTGTGAGAATAGATGTCTAACTTCACCAGAAGGTGAGAAAGGAAGCAGTTCCTTTTTGTTTAGTTACCCTCACACACCCTAGTGGTGTCATGCTTCATCATCGGATCACCCCAGCGCCTACAAGTCGGGGTGGGCTCAACCACAGTGTTGGGAACTCTTATGATAAGTGAAGACCAGGGGGATTAAAGATAAAAAACCTCAGACAGACCCCCGGATTCCCTTTATTCTTGGGTCTGTCAGGGTTGTTAAAATTCTTTAAAAACTGGTCAATGGGAGTGTTATGGTCCTATGACCCTAGTGCGAACATGTTTCAGTCCACAGGCGGACGTATAGGTCCTGGACTTTCTTCAGGGCAATGGTCATCCACCCTGGAAAGACAGAAGAGGGGGGTCCCTATCCTGTCAGTTTATAAAGGGCAGAGTAGCTGCTACTTATGTGAGAGTAACGGATAATTAATCTTTCATGCGTGGTTCTCCATCCATAATGCGGAGCGAAATCGTTTCACAGGAGACTGCTAGGCTTGATGGGGTAGCCCTGTAGTCAAACCTCCGTCAAGGGTCCTGCCCAGCCTGTCAAGCTACTTGTTCCCGGTCCCCGGCTTTCTCAAAAGCCGGGGACCGGGACCAAGTAGGTTGACATAAGGAGCAGGTACTCTGCTCTTATGTCCACCCTCTTCTGTCTTTCCAGGGTGGATGACTATCAGATTTTCCCCAATAAAAACAAGATTACCTACATTTTGGCATTTTCTCAGCCTCCTCCAGGGGGACTCCACAAACCTTATGTAACTTTAGGCTCTCCAGGATGTGGGTGGAAAAAAGGACGCACAAACTATGACAAATAGCCCAAAAAGGGCTCAGCATTCTAAGGGGAAAGGCTTAGCAGCCAAGAGGTTAGTTGTGGTTTTTACTACACTATGTTTAAGGCTCTATACAGGTATTGGTTTTGGAATTGGTTGTCTTTCCTGATTAACACTTGGAGTTTAAGATCTGCACTAGGATAATCCTTGTTAGTGCATTTTCAGGGGCCTGCATTTTGTTTTGTGACCTAGTTATTATGAAAAGCATGTGCTAAAGCCAATAGTCCTTTAAGAGTGGATTGTCATTACACTGTGTTAACAGCTGTAGACAGTCATTTTGTTACATGGAATCTCATAGGGTACAGATGTAAGCAAGGATGTTGTTGTTGGTTACTTCCTTTGACAAACCCAAAGGGTAGAAGATCTGTCCTGTGATCATCCTTGCTGCTCCCTTATGGGACAGCTTCACAGTTTAGTCGTCTGCGGGAACCCTTACATTTAAAAGAAAGAAAGAAAAAAACCTCTATACAGGTATGCATACATAGGTAGGTCACTGGGTCGTCCCTCTTCAGTATGTTGGAGTGTTATTTACATGCTGCATTTCCCTTGAAAGCATACTGCATGGGGCAATGTGTTAGCCAATTTCTGCCACTGGCTGTTTTGCACTGTGGGTAATAGCATTTTGCTTGATCTCATGTGAATATCTGCTTGAAAATGAGTGCTCTTCAGTTCTTCCTTATTCTTTTAGAGCAACTAGGAGTTCCTCAAACAGTCTTAAAGGGCCACTTGCTTGGAGTCCAATCGTCAGCAGTGCACTGCATGGTGTGTGGTCATCCTCGGATGGTTTTGTCCAAAGTCTATCATTTTTTTTTTACTGTACCAATATGGCCAGTATGTTTAGAAACATTATGTTGGCCATCTTGGATCCGTAAAGCAATAATACACTATACACTTTGGCATTCGAAGACGGCTCCTCAGTCTGTTTACTAAGCGGTCCTCTGGCAACAGAATTGTACAAGGGGTATCATTGTCCCTACCCCTAAACATGACGAACTCATGGTATGCAATGTACAATACTAATGCAAGACATCTGCCTGTTGCTATGTTTCATTTTATTTTTGTACATGCATATGCTTGTCAAGTTTAGATGGCAGCAGGTTTCCCTTTTTACACTTTTATTCTTTTCATTTATTGTCCATTTGCTTGTTGAGTTCACTTGTTATATTGTGGATGACAAGAATGAGTCACTGGGTGAATGAATGGACATTTAAGTGCAAAGCTGAGTGACAGAGTACAAGTATGATGACTTATTCAACACCTCAACTTATCAGTGACTGAAGAGGTATTTTCAGTTATAAGCCAGACCTACTCGCACTGCTAACACATGTTCCATTTGCAGCTGTGGTACAGAGCATATCCACTTCAAGGCAATTGCAAGGAAGTCTGCTTACGTGGGCAGTGAAAGGACATTCACTTATAGACGGGGTCGCTTCGAATTGAGGTCCGCTTCCGATGGCAGTGCACACAGGTGTGCTTCTGAGGATGCACCCTGTCGATCTTCTACTTATCTGAGTAAGCAGTACATGCCAACAACATTGAGGAAGCGGCTTGATGCAAAATAATAGAGCACCCTGCAAAAAGCGGTCAGAGGCCCCTGGGATTCTGGCACTCCACAACCAAGCACAGGCAAGACATCTAATAGGGCCACAACTGATGTGTGCATCTCTGGACCAAATGGCATGTAATACTTGTGCAGGCCTCAAGGTGCACGAAAGTAGCACCTTGAGGCCTTGACATCAAGATGTACAGTGGCAGAGAAAGTGACCTGATGAGTCGACTAACAGTGGGGCGGTCAGCAGAATGTTTAAACCGCGACCCCAGGTAGCCAAGTCATGGAGGTAAACACTGAGCCGGGGAAACAAAAGTAGGGCAGAAGTTAGCGAGGCCCTGCAGAAGAGTAGACTGGAGCAGTCATTAACTGCAGCTCAGACTCTAGAAGATTTTGTGTTGGGCGATAAGAGCTAAGGTAGGTCGAGAAAAGCTTCAAGCTAGAGGCCGTCCTTTCCCCTCAATCACCTAACACAACTCCCTACCCCTCTACTTCTACTCCACCGTCCTTTGCCCTCAAACACCTAACAAAACTCCCTACCCCTCTTCTCCTCCCCATCCCTTCTATCCTTCCCCATCAGGCCCTACTTACACCACCTACCCAACACCTCACCCAACCCTTGATAAACACGCATCCCCTCACACCAATATATCATCCGTTGCTCACTCACTTTATGCCCTTTTATCCTATCCGGCCACTTCACCTGAAAGTCTGTGCCCCTGGATAACCTAACCCCACCACTCACACTTAACAACTCTGTCAGTCCTCACTCCACTATCTCCCCCCTCACACAGCAGGCCACCATCCGCAACTAATCAAGACCACTCCCTTTCCCCAGATCATATTCCTCCCTTCTCCTATGCCCCTTCAATCTCTCCCTGTACCCGGATGGCTCCGAACCTACACAACATCAAACTCGACCTATCTAATTTGACTGCCAAACCCCTCACTACTCCCAGCCCCGTCACCCCTCACCCCACACCTTCTACCCCATCTCCCCCCTCACACACTAGTCCACCCTCTGCAAATAACACAGACCACGCCCTCTCTGTACCTCACCTTAATTGCCCAGATCCTAAACAACATTGAATGTGACCTTTCTAATTTAACTACTGAATTTGCCCGACTCAGGAAAGATGTTTTCCTCCTCAGCTCCAAAACCCTCCCTCAACATAAAACCGTTGGAGATCGCTCCCTCTCCACTGCCATATGCTTAGACCTCTCCGCACCTCTAACCATCTCTCCCTGTCCGACCTTGCTGACCTATGCAACTCCTACTTTCCTAATATACCAACCACCAACCCTCCACTCCCCTACGCCCCCATCCCTGTTATCATAGGGACAAATAGACCCCTCCTCCCCGCTTCCCCCAGACCACCGCCCCAACTCACGTCGATCCACTCTTGCCCAACCTCCATATACAACCCCACACCACTGAAGTGCATGCTCGTCAACTGCCGCTCCGCTGTCCTACACGCCACGGAAATTTCAGAAACAATCCTGAGTGAATCCATTGATATTGCATTCCTCACGGAAACCTGGCTCAATGACCACTCAACGAGCATACTTGACATACTCTCCCCTCCGGGATACTCTATTCTTAGAAAAGATTAACCGGACAGAGTTGGGGGTGGACTAGCCATTATCTTTAAAAATGAATTTTAGATATCCCTTGTCACTAACCGAGGCTACTCCGCCTGTGAATACCTGGAAGCTGAACTGTCAACTCAACACTCCCTCCCAATTCGCCTACACAACATCTATCGCCCCCCCCCCGGACCATCATAGCCCTTCATTGAGGACTTATCTGAGCTCCTGACGAAATCCGCATTATCCACCTCAAAAAATCTCTTTCTTGGGGATCCTAACCTCCATTGGAATGATACCAATGACCCCACTATCTCCCTCCTCACTACTCTTTTTGGGATCAATGAACTTAAACAACTTTGCCTATCCCCAACACACACTAAAGGAGCCATACTTGACGTCATTCTGTCTAACAAAGATCTGACCTCTGTGACCAATATCATACTGTTCACCATTGCTACCTGAGCAAGCCTCCCCACCTCTAAAATTAACAGACCTAAGAAATTGACCAGAAACCTAAAATGTATCCCCCCAGATGTTATCCAATCTAAACTCCAAACTCACATTCTTCTTGTTCCCCCCATCACAAAATTCGAATGAGCTCACTGAACTCTTTAATAATACTGTCACCGGTATTCTTGACCAACTGGCCCCGCCTAAACTCAAAAACCCAAGAAACACCCCCTCAAACTCTTGGTTTAATACCGAGATAAATAATGAAAGACGGGCACTCAGACTGTCGGAAAGAACCTGGAGACCCCATCCCTCACCCCCCCCCCCCATCTTGTACTTCTCAGATGTGCAAGATCCATGTACAAAAAACACATCCTCAAGGAAAAGGCATCCTTCTTCCGCACTCAACTTGATCGTGCCAAAAACAGACCCAGGTAACTCTTCAAATTCATTCGAAACCAAACTTTCCCCGCACCTCCAAATATGATAGCCTCCTCAGCCAGATGTGAAGAAATTGCCCACTTCTTCTCAGAAAAATTGCCAAAATTGATCAATCCTTCCTTCCCACACAACTACCCTCCAACCCGCTCCCTAACGACCCTTCTCATCCACCTACTTCCCTACCCCGAGCCAACCACTCCACTGGCCTCTCTCCTACCACATCACCGGTTACCAACTCCCCTAACTCACAACTAAAGAACAATGCCTCCTTGCTCAACTTCCTCCCCATCACTGAGCTAGAAGTCCTTAAAATAATTGGCAATCTTAAACCGTCCTCGCACACAAAAGACCCCGTACCCTCTAACCATGTCCTTACCCTTAAGCACATCATCGCCCCATTCTGGACCACAATCATCAACACCTCTCTCTCCACGGGCTGTGTCCCCACCTCCCTTCAACTTGGACAAATCTCGCCCATAAATAAAAACCCCAATGCTGACCACTATGACCTAAATAATCTCCGCCCCATCACTAACCTCCAACTTCTCTCAAAGGTCCTTGAAAAATGTGTCCTACTACAACTAGACAAACACATCGAAAACTTCAACCTACTCGACCCCCTTCAATCTGGCTTAAGAAAAGGCTGCAGCACCGAAAAGGCAATGCTCAATGTCATAGATGACTTCCATCAATCACTTGATAATTGCGAGACCTGCCTTCTTATCCCTCTTGATAAGAAGCGTTCGATACAGTCAACCATTCAGCCCTACTTAATGTTCTTAGGACCCGTTTCGGCCTTAATGGTACCGCCTACAATTGGTTCATCTATTACCTACAACACCGAACTCAGCAAATCAAAATTCTAAATTGTCTCTCTAACCCCATTCCCGTCTCCCTTGGAGTCCCCAAGGATCTATTCTCTCTCCTTCCCTCTTTAACCTCTTTATGGAACCCCTCACCCTAATTCTTAAACAAGCAGGCATCAACTACCACCTCTACGCCGATGACACCCAAATCTATTACAAGATTAAAACTCATGCTGACATCTTACACCTGAACAACACCCTTCCCAAGATCAAAACCTGGTTCCATTCAAATCATCTCAAACTAAACCCTAATAAAACCGAAATCATTCTCTTCTCCCCTAAAAATAACCCTCTCCCCGTTCAATCATGGATTTCTGACCTCAATGCACTCAACTGCTCATTCACACTGTCCAACTCCATCAAAACTCTTAGCATTTCTATCGACAACACCCTAACCCTTAATGTTCACATCAAAAACTCTGCCAAAGGAGCCCTCTCCACCCTCCGTCACCTCAAGAAAATGAAACCATTCATACCCACTGATGATTTTAAACTTGTAGTTCAGTCACTTGTTCTTTCATGTATTGATTATGGTAACGCCATTCTCAACAGAATCCCCAAGGTCCACCTTGCTCCAATCAAAGTTGTGCTCAACCTTGCAGCCAGGCTCATCACAGACTTAAACGCTTCGATCATATCTCCCCAACTCTCAAATCTCTTAGATGGCTCCCTATCGAAGGCAGATCTGCTTACAAAACTGCCTGCATTACTCTTAAAGTCCTCCACCATAACACTCCGCAGTACCTCTCCAAGAAACTCCTCATTGCTGGCACCACTCGTCCTTTGAGAAGCACCAACACCCTCCTCCTAATCCCACCTCTGCATAAAAAGAAAACCACACAATCTCACTCCTTCTCTGGCAATGCCCCTACTATCTGGAATGCCCTCCCAAAAAACCTGCGCTGTAACCCCTCCTATTCCAGTTTAAAAAGAGACCTCAAACGCCACCTCCTCAATTACTATTGGGGATCCTAACCTGTGCCCTACTCCTGATCTCATATCACCATCCTATATTTGTTAAGTGATATATGTCCTTCTTCCTGTACTCCATTCTACTTAATTACTTGAAATGTATAGCTCCAGCTCCTGTTTATCTATCTTGATTTGTATAATGTTCATGTTGTTTTTACTTTGTATATTTCATATTGTAATTTCCTTACCTTTTATATGATTTTATACCATGTTTGCCATATACTACCCTAATCATGTAAAGCGCTCTGATACCTCTGGGTCTAGCCAGCGCTATATAAAACTTTTTAAATAAATAAAATAAATGTACCCCTTGTGACAAACCCTCAGGGCTAACGAAATAAAAGTACTATAAAAGGAGGGAACATGCTCCCATCGTGAAGGAGTTAGTTGTGCGTTGTTTCCATCTTTCTACCATCAACAATCGCAAAATAGCTCAAGTCCATCAAGCGTCAATAGAGAAGCTGTGTACACTGTGAGCGGGCCCAGTGGGGAAAGCCAGGACTACACTGACCGTGGAAACAAGGAAGAATCCTCATGTGACGGGGCAGCCCATACTTACTAGTATATATAACAGCATTTTAGACCAGGAAAGTGGGAGATTTTTGGAGGAAAAAATAGGGGGGATGTATTTCCCCCATTTACTTCTATTGAGGCTGAGGCAATTTCAGCCGGGAGACTGGAAAAACAAAGCTATAATTTGCTTCAAAATCCGTGAGTCTCCCGCCTGAAAAGGGTCTCTTGGCATGTATGCTAGGGGCGTGGCCCCAAGGAAAAGAGGTCTCCAGTCAGAAAGCGCCACGGCACGTTGCGTCACTTGCGTGCTACGCCGCGACATAGGGCGCAGCCACAACTGCCCTAAATGCACAGAGGAGTCACCTAGCTCTTAAAATACGCAATTTATAAAGTTGTTCCTGGTGACATTTTACTAACAAAAACACACCTTAAAGAACGTTTGGTCAACAAGGAAGCAGAAACCCACGAACCCTCGGTACATGGATTACTTTATTCATAAAGCACTGACATGCTAAACTACTGCCGCTCTCCAGCTTTAAGGGGTAGTAATACTGGATAGACTGAAATGCAATTAACAGCTGAAGGTGGCAACCTCCACAGTCAATGATTCTCAGCAAAAATGTCAACAAATCAAAACATAAAATGAACCTTGAAAACGCACATAGAAAGAACACTTGGCGTCTAAGGAGTTAAACCGCACACGCCCCCCTATCTCCTGTGCCCAGAACAGGCCTATGATGGATTCTGCCGAATTTACACGTGAGCAATCACTTTCTGTCTGCACTCTGCCAGCTCCGCGAGCTCTGTCTAGCATCCGCACGAGAGCTTGGCTCGAGGCGCTAAACAGTGATTAAGGAAATAAATATTTCACCAGGCTGGAATGAAACTACATCTTTCATTAACCTCGCTAGACTCCGCCAGACAGCCTTAGCATCTCAGCTCGACAGGCCCACTTACATTCTTACAATGGTTCTCGTGTCCTTTTCTTATTTTGTTCAAGCGCTGCACGTAAATTGCAGCGTGGAAGGCGTTTATTGTTTTAATTTGTAAAGTAAAATAACAGTTCCGGTCATCTCGAAGTCTTCTTCTAATCTTGCATTGCTTTCAATCCCCCCTCGCAGGTTTAGGATTCCTTCCCTTGCCCACCCTTGGCTCAAGGGCTGCTGGCTCAGTCGACGAACGCATCCCCAGCAGGTATTGGGTTTAGATGGCATCATCATGGTCACAGATGTGAACCCGGAGGGCCCACTCCGTCTTTCATTCTACTGAGGTCGAGGAAATGGGTAACAATACCCAGCACATACTCACGGTTACGCCCCCCTGCTTCAAACAGTGACTGTCAGCTGGTGAATCTAACACGCCCCCCCCCCCCCAACAACATGGCAGATGCGTCAGAGTACCACAAAAAGAATACATGCCCCCTCCTCTTTAAAGCGATAACGTCGGCAAAACAAACTGTTTGACATCAAAAGAAACTACGCCACGAGCCGTAGAATCTGACAAAAACTGCAGGGGGGTCTTGGCTTTGCAGGAAAAACGCCTAAAAGTTATACACCACCCTTTAAATTCAGTGGCAGAGGAACCGCGACACCAGCAGATAATATTATTTTTTAGTAGCATTTGCTCAGTTCTACTTTACAATAATTGTTTTAACTCTTTTAACTTAACTAGAACATTATTTATTTATTTATTTATTCAAAGTTTTATATAGCGCGAACAAGATCCTTACAGATATCAGAGCGCTTCACAAAGACAGGGTAGGGGCAGTAGGAATGAAACAGAGGTAATGGGAGCAGTATAAAAGTCACTAACATGGTAGGATAATAATAACATACATAAAACATATCAATATACAATCAGGTAAACAAGTAATATAAGACGGCACAAGTCATTGAACCCATTACAGAGGTGTTCAGGTACACCTTGGGTGTGTGGATGGCTTATACCAATGTTTTAGTATAGAGAGAACACTGAGTGGGGGCATCGGGAGAGTGAATCAGTAGACCAACGTGTATCATATATTGGTCGGTAGTAAGGGAGTAGCGTAGTAGTGTCCCCATCAAGTAGAAGTATAGTGCCAAAGGACAAGGTGAACAGTGCTACAAAGCAATGCAGAGTCTCTGATTCAGCACCAATAGGTTCAGGAGATCTTGGCCAGAAGGATGGTTTTCACCTCTTTCTTGAAGAGTGCAGTGGAGGAGATAAGCCTGGTTTCAGGAGGGAGCGCATTCCAGATCCTGGGTGCCATTCCTGAGAAGGAGCGCTTGTATGTTTTCTCTTTCCGGAATCTACGACGTTTCAGGAGTAGATTTTTTGTACTTCTATTGGATCTCGAACCTCCTGATATAGACAGCTTTTGAGCGAGGTAGTTGGGTGCATTGTGGTGCACGGCCGCGTGTGTCATAACTGCAATTTTTAGCTGTATTCTGGCTTCAAAAGGCAGCCATTTTAGAGATTTTAAGTCTGGGGATATATGCGAATGTTTTCTTGAGCCAGTAATGAGTCTCGCGGCAGCGTTCAGGGAGGCTCTTAAGGGTGCTGTTGTGGATAGCGGGAGTCCGCTGAGGGCCACAATTCCGTAGTCTATTAGAGGGATGACTAAAGCTTGTACAGCAGTTTGGAAGTCTTCGGCAGGGAGGAAGGGTTTAATTTTCCTCAGTGTGTTGATTTGGAAGTTAGCTGCTTTTGTGGCTTTGCTAACGTGCTGCTGCATGTTGAGCTTGGCGTCGAGTGTGATGCCTAGGGATTTCGCCGAATCCACGATGGTAGGTTGGACATTGAGTGCTGTTAGGTTATTGAGCCAGGTTTGGGTGGTGGAAATTTTCGCCGGGGGTGAGATGAGTAGGAACTCAGTTTTCAGAGCATTTAGTTTGAGGCGATTATCGGCCAGCCAAGATTGAGTGTTAATAAGCGTGGAATTCAGATGTTTGATATCTTCCGGGGATTGTAGCTTTAGGTAAAGTTGTGTGTCGTCGGCGTACATTTGGAATTGGACATTGGAGGCTTGGAGCAAGGTGGCGAGCGGTTCCATGACTAGGTTGAACAGTGTGGGGGAGAGGGAGGATCCTTGTGGAACACCTAGATCTGCAGGCACAGGTGTAGATAGCACATTGTCGATCTTGAACTTCTGAGACCGGTTGTGAAGGAAGGACGAGAACCATTTGAGAACAGTTCCCGAAAGACCCATTCTAGTGCTTAGCAGCTCCAGCAAGTTCTCATGTTTGACCGTGTCAAAAGCTGACGAGAGGTCAAGAAGGATGAGGAGGCAGGACTCATTGCGATCAAGAATTTGGAGGGCGTCATCAATTATGTGAGTCATAGCTGTTTCCGTGCTATGTTTCGCTCGGAAGCCTGATTCATGAGGGTTGAGGAGGTCAAATTGGTCAATGTGTTTTGTTAGTTGGAGTTGGACACATTTCTCCAGCAGTTTGGCCAGGGTGGGGATATTGGTGATGGGCCGGTAATTGTTTAGGTCAGACGGATCAGCTGTAGGTTTCTTGAGTATAGGCGTGACTTGCCCCACCTTGAGGGAGTCTGGAATGAGGCCTTGTTGCAGGGAGCTGTTGACGATTTTGGTCCAGAGAGGGAGAAGCAAGGGGATGAAGTCTTTTACAGCATTAGCAGGTAGAGGGTCTGTGAGGTGATTAGAGGGCTTCAAGGTGCAGAGCAGTTTGTGTACTGCTTCTTCCGAGTAGGTATCGAAGTACAGCCAAGATGCCTTGTTTTTAGGTTGAGTGTTAGCCATTCTGGTGTGGTTGGGGAATCGGCTTACATCCATGATGAGGTCATTTCTTATGTTGTCAGTCTTTAGCTTAAAGAAAGCAGAGAAGGCTTCACAGTGTGGGGTGTCGCTTGTTGTGCTGTTTGATTGTAAGGGTTGTGTCTTTGTTTGGGTCTTGATTAGTTCGAACAGCTTTCTTGGCCTGTTTTTTGCTTGGTCCAACTGGCGGCTAAAGAAGTCTGACTTTGTGCGCTTTATTTTCCTGAAGTAGGCATTTCTCTTGTTCTTAAGCCTTTTGAGGTGCAGTGCTGAAGGGTCCGATCTCCAGGTGCGCTCTGCCATTCGCATAGTACGCCTGTCGTCATTGAGTCTATCATCATACCAGGGGTTAGAAATTTTGGTGGAGACTCTCTTCAGTTTCAGTGGGGCGACTTCATTGACTATTGTATTCATAGAGTCAAGGTAGTGGTCGGTCAGTGATTGAACATCCGAGGCACCTGAAGGGGGAAGGAGGAGATTGCCGATGTGGGGAGGCAGGGTAGAGGCGTTAAGATTCTTCAAGTCCCTTTTCCATGTTTTGGATTTGATTGGTTGAGCCGGGTTAGGCTTAACTTTTTCATTGATAAAGAAGGTGATAATGTGGTGATCTGACCAGTCGCAGGGTAGAATCGCCTCCAGTTGTGTAGAGTTCTCTTTGGCAATGATGAGATCGAGTATCGAGCCTTTGTCGTGTGTTGGTCTATCGCATATTTGGGTGAGGTCAAGCGCATTAAGGAAAGTTTTGAGACTATTCACCACTGTGTCTTTCTGATCGTTCCAGTGGAGATTGAAGTCACCCAGGTAGACTTGGGTGGTCTGCCGACCGGCATTGGAAGTGATCATGTCCATGAGTTGTTGGGTGAATATGAGATTGTCACCAGGCGGGTGATAGATGAGATGTAGAGCACAAACTTGTTTGCCCTCGCTGGTGATGTCGAGGCAGAGGAGTTCACAGGAGGAAAGGGAGGGGGAGGTGACTTTAGTGACGGAGAGGTTGCTCCTAAAAATGCATGCAATTCCCCCGCCCGTCTTGCCAGGAGATCTGTCCAGCCTAATGATGTGATAATTGGGGGGGACTAGTATGTCCATAATCGGGGTAGAGGCTTCAGTAAGCCACGTTTCCGTTAGAATGGCTAGGTCCAGATCCATAGCTGAGACGAGATCAGCGATGTCGGAGGAGTGTCTCTGGGCCGATCTGCAGTTGAGTAGGATGCATTTGAGTTTGGGAGAGAGAAGGGTGGTCGAGCTTTCTAGTGTGAGGGGAACTTTTCTGAGGTTGTTAGGGATGGAACCTCTGTTGTTGAGTGTTGGGAGCCTCAGAGGGTTTGTAAGAATTGTGGGTATGGGGATGTGTGTGTTGGTTATGTGTTTTACCGGACCTGGGCCATAAGAGCGTAGGAGAGAGCATAGGTCGCGGTCCGACAATGGGTTGAGGACACGACGGGGGCGGTGGGAGTTATTGCGAACGGGGATAGTCGGCCAGCGCGGGTGTCGTTGGGGGCGAGGGCATGTAGGGAGGGTGCGTCGTTTGTGGGGTAGAGGGATGGTGGGAGGTAGACTGGGCTGTGAGGAGAGAAGGTCTTTGATTGCGTGGACATCTTTTTTGATTTGTAGAATATCCTCTTTGATTTGTTGGAGGGTGGATAAAGTCAGGTCAGGAGGTGCATTGGGGATGGGGTTGGTGGTGAGAGCCATTGGTGAATGGTTGAGTAGTGAGCTGGAAAGCGGGCAGGGCATCGCGGGGGGGATATACTAGCGTTGTTGGAAGGTTCCCACTTTACCCTGCGTCTGTTGGAGCTAAGAAGCAGATTCCCTGGGTCTTCACTATGATCGGCAGATAGTGACCCAGCAGCAGGTGCAGGATGCACCATGTCTAGTAAAAGTGCGTTATGGTCACTATCTGTTCTTTCAATTACCCTGAAATCCTGTACCTTGGACCAGAGGCCTGTGTCTACAAAAATGTAGTCCAGCCGCGATTCATGATCCTTCCTATTAAAGGTACATGATGAAGGGGTGTCGGAAGGGGTGCGCCCATTACAGGCCCTTAACGTAAAGTTTAATGTCAGGGACAAAATTTGCAGTGCAAAAGGAGACCAGGATTTAGGATGGGGGATTGGCATGGCGGGACACCCCAATAGTCATCTTCAGCAGTTAGGGCGCCCTCCTTGAGTCCTTACAAGGGTCCAAGGGTTCGAAGTGACAATTAAAATCTCCACCCATCACTATCTTACAGTCTGGGGGGAGTTGACCCAGGAATGAAGAGAGATCGTCGAGTGTAGGTGATTCCATAGACGCACTGACTGGGCGAGAGTACACATTAATAATTGCCAGTTTGGGCATTAGGCCATTTGAGTAGAACACATTGTATGTCCTGGGAGAAAGTAGATACATTCTCCGCATTACATGCAATATGACTGGCCACCCAGACCGCCAAACCACCTGAGGGCCTCCCTTTGCCACTCCACTTGGCTTTAATTTCAAAGACTGCATACCCTGCTCTACACAGGGATTCCCTGGCCCAGGTCTCTTGGAAAAGACAGATATCACAGCTGCCTTCTAAGGAGTCCCAGTCAATTGTGTCTAATTTATTGGCAATACCCGCCACATTCCAGGACAGGACCTTCAAGGTTCCAACTGGAAATTTTGGTTCCAACCCCCCGGTTGTCTCAGGTACGATGTTCAACAATGCAACATCGGGCCCTTGCAGAGTTGTTTCCAGGGTTGGTGGGACTGCAGGTGTTAAATTGGGGTCTAGTGGGACTGCGGATGTTAAGTTAGAACCAGATGGACACGGGAATAAGTTATTTACTTGGCCCAGGGAGCTAGTAGAAATTAGACTCTCCTGGGGGCATGCGTCGTATTCTCGAGTGAAGGTAACAGTTGTACCTTTCCCTGTCCCCTGCCCCTCAGTTTCCCCGGAGGTACTTTGGAGGTACCCAAAAGATGCACCCCTCTGGAGTCAGTCAACCTGATCAAGGCAACTAAATCTGTTGGGGTGTACATAATTGCAATAGACGGGGTTGTCATTTCGGGTGGGCCTACATCTTGACCCATCGACAGCAAATCCCACCCTTGTCCAACCATCGTCCCTCCTCGTGGTCAAGTCACGCACATTAGGATAAAAGTACGACAGGGGGACCAATTCTATAGACGTGTTACCTATGCTCCCAAGCCAATTACAAATGTAGGTTACTACCTGTGGACTCTTAAAATTACAATTATACAGTCCCCCACACTTTTCTTGGCAGTGTACCCAACCCAGGGAACCCTTCTAACCATAAGTACTTCTCCTCTTAGATTGGGGGGTAAGGGTCTCTGTACATTTAACCAGCTAATGACTTTATTGCGTAGGGAGTCATAGGATTCCACTACGTTACTGGAGAGCTCTGGTACCCCCTTCAGAATCACAGTATAAGCTGCCGCCTCAGGGGGCAGGTTAACTGCTTTTCTTGACCAGATGAACGGGCCGAGGAAGATGGCTTCGACCTCCTGGCAGTTGGTACCGGAGGTAATTTCCTAAGAAAGGGTACAGGGGCAGGATGTGGCGGGGGGACTGTGATGGTATTCTCCTGAGAAGGAGCTCTTGATAGGATAGAATCCGCAGTGGTAATAACAGTAGGGGGTGAGATAGTCCCAACATTAACCCCATAAGCTCCATGCGTACTTACTCGCGGCCCTTGTTGGTCACTACCACTACCACTTAATCTTTCTATAGCTAGAAGTCTAGCCTCAATGGAGTCTAATTTGAAAGAGAGAGGTTCTAAGAGACTTTTAAGGATACCAGTAAATGAGCAGATGATATTCTCTAGAGTGTTAGAAAGAGGTCCTCCAAAAATAAATGAACCAGTATGCGTTGGTAAAAAATTAGAATTAAAGTTAGAGGTAGGGGGTGAAAGGCTCGCCGTTTCCGTAGCATTCCCCGTGGTAGATGTTCCGGGGGCATCCGAGCTGTCTCCAAAGGTGTTCCTGTTCGTTATAGAGTCAACTTTAGCCCTTTTAGCACCTTTGGGCTTACCAGATCTTTTTCTTTTCGGGGCAGCATCTTCTCTGTGACCCATAAAATCTATTAAAGTAGAACCGTCCCCCAGAACCCTAGATGGAACTAACTCTGCAGAGGGGGGGGGGATTCCACCTCATCAGTGATGTGTACTAGGTCTCTGTCGCTGTCCCTATGAGAGTTAGATGGTGTCCCTAGCTGTTGTAGGACAGACTCTATAGTTTGGTCAATGCTATCCATAATTGATAGATGTGTAGCATTGAGCAGCAGTGATGATGCGACATTAGATGAAGATCCCGGTGAAGCCAGATGCGAGCTTTCTATCCCTTCTGCAATTTGCTTTTCCAACACTATGAGCCCCTTATTTACCACTGTATTTGCCTTGACAAGAAAATTGTCCAGAGTACCAGTCACCATAGAAGCAGCCTTACTTCTTGTTTCTCTGGTGGTCATTGTGTTAGGGCTGGGCTTCTGCATAATAGGCAGAGGGTAAGGGTGTCCTAGAAAACAAATCGTTAGGGGGGTGGCCCGGTCCGGTCACTTCCGGTCTCTAACGGCCTCAAACGGCCTCAAACGGCCTCAAACGGCCTCAAACGGCCCGCCCTTTGCCCGGGCTTCGCCTCGCGCTTTGTCTCGCGCGCGTCCCGTGTTCGCGCTAGGGGAAGGAGTTAAATAGGGAGGGGGCGAGGCGGGAAGAGGCTCCAGCTGTGGCGAGTGCCAGGCCGCTCTGGATGCTGGGCCTCGCAGTCCACACTCACACTCACCGGCAGGTCCAGGTAATTGTTCAAGTTAAAATTACAGTGCCCCAGTTCAGCGCGATATTCAAAGGTTTCTCCCTTCTGCGGCAATGACAAATCCAGGGAAGGGAAAGTTAAAACGGCAGATTCAGCAGTCCTTTCTCGGCTTGCGAGCGACGCCCGCGGAGCGGGGGCCGCGAGCCGTTTTCAGGTGCTGCAGGGGGGCGGGGCGGGAAGAGGCTCCAGCTGCGGCAAGTGCCAGGCCGCTCTGGATCAGTGCTTTAAATGGGCCGGTACTCACCGGTACGGAGTACCGGCACTTCTTAAATTTATCGCTCTGAGTACCGGCACTTCTCTACTGCCCGAGGAGAGTACCGGTACTCATGAAAAGGTAGGCTTAGTGGCTGTGAGTGCCGGCGCAGTGGCGAGCAGGAGTAGGACGTGTCTCTGGAAGCAAAGGCACCGCTTCTGTCTCCTGATCTGAGCTCCTGCTGAGCTATTCAGCAGGGCTCATCTTAATAATGTCTGGTGCTCGCCGTCACGCTGTGCTGGACAGAGCAGGGTCAAGATTCGTTTTACAGTGTGCGCTGTGATTTTCAAAGCGCTGCACTTCAGGTAGGGAAAATTCCGTGCAGGGTAACACTTTATACATAGATAGACATTATCAGGAGCGGATTCTCACACTTCCCGTACTGTCTCTGGATCAGAGGGTTAATGCCCAGACGATGCGATCGAAGTGGCCCCTGGAGCGCTAATCTAACTGCTTTCTGCACTGATGCACCTACCTTCCTAACGCCACATGCCTCAGTTACCCGGTCTGTGCATAGAAGGGTTTCTTATATGCTCAAAACTAGCGCTGCCAGCCCATTGTTGCCCCACATTCCCAACACTCTCCTTTAGATGCACCTGGCTCCCATCTTGCTCTGTTACACAGTGGTCGCCGCCCATGCTGTGGCAGGGTGTTTCATTTGCTGCCTGCCAGCCGGGCCCCAGGGCACCCAGGAATTCTCCTGCTACATGGACTTGAAGGAGGAAGCCGGTGTTCGAGACTCGATCACCTGCTCACCTCCTCCTGCCCTCCACATTATGGGCTATTGCTGTGCCCAGCCCCGAGTCTAACTTCTGCCCCACACTCACCGCCAGCCCAGTGCTACCTTTTCTCTAAACTAGCAGCTTTGCTGATTTATTAGTAGTGCCAAGCGTTTAACATCCCTGCTTGACAGTGACACTACGATGCAGCCCCCTTTATTTTTTCAGCACAGTTAGACTTGCTAAGTCAGGGGATTATTGTTCCTGCTGGAGAGAGGTCAGAGTTTTCTCCACTGGCACTTTTCACTCTGACCATTAAGTAGCGTAGAGGGTTAATATGCCTCCTTCAAAAAAAGCATATTGTATTGTACTTGATTGTATGTGGATAGCTCAGTGGGTTGCTGCTTTTGTCGCAGAGATCCCTTTGTTACATGTGGTTTGGCCGCACCTGAAGCTGAGGTTGGGGTGGAGGGGGCTGATTGTTTTTAGAATTTGAATAGCTTCAAAAACACCTACTGCAGAGTTTGACTTCCTTGTTGCTTAAATGAGTGTGATTTCTGATATTTGCCTATTTCTAATGACTTCATACCTTGATTATGCTCGCAAGAAAGTGCCACTCTAAATGTTGCACATCTAGTTGTTGCCTGACTCTCATAAATCCACTGAATCTATGAAAATGTCACACAAAAGCAATCTGAAACATTAGCAGCTATACTCAAATGGATGTTTTTTCTGATATTTATATGATTCCCTCGTCTTACTTGCTTAATTTTGCTAGCGAGAAAGAAAGTGTCACTCATAGTCCTTGAAATGGCACTCACAATTACAATGAAAATTTGAAAATGTCACATATAGCAATCTGAAACCTTGGCAGTTACGGGGTCCATTCAGGCCCCCGTCAACCACATTCACACTATCCTCTGCATTTGCACAAACATAGGAATCACGGCAGTCCCCTGGTCGTGGCAATTAAAAAAGCCACGATGAAGAGTATGACATGGCTTTTAACATACCGGAGTCTTTAGTGTGTCTGCTTTTTTGTGTATTTGCCTGCATTTGTATACTGCTTTTTGTAAGAAAAATGGGTGGCACTTTGTGTGTACATGTCTGCTCGATGACAAAGGTTCATAAATATTGTAGTAGGGAGGGTTGGTGGGTGAGTGAGTGAGTGGATAGATGAGTAAGCAAGGGTGGGTGTATGAATGGATGGATGGATGAGTGAATGGATGGGTGAAAGAGGGTGGATGATTGGATAAAAGGGTGGATATAGGTGGATAAGTCAAAGATTGGATGGGTGAATGAAAGTGAGGGGGGATGGATGAAAAGGTGAATGATGGATGAATGAAAGGAGGGATTGAGTAAAATGGTGGATGGATAGATGAGAGAAAGGATTGATGATGAGTGAAAGGGTGGATAAAGAGATGGATAAGTGAAAGGATGAATGGATAGGTTTAAAGATGGATGGATAGGTTTGGATATGAAGGGTGGACAGACAGAATGGTGAAAAACTGAATAGACGACAGAATGTAAAGGGTAAATGGTGGGCATCAGCAGGTAAATGGCATGATGAATGGATAGATCGATGGAAGAGACAAGAAATATCTTCTGCGGAGGGTCATGATGATTTGCTTCATTTGCTTGGTGCCATAAAGAGCTTTGGTTCGTAGTGGAGGTATTTTCAGTTTCTTCCTACTCGCCTGCTAAAAAATATATAGTATTGTGCCAAACAGCATTTAACAGTATGGCATTAAGAAGGTGTAACTATTGCAAAAAAAGGAAATGTTAACATATTATTGCATTTCTCTTTCATTTTGCGTAATATTAACCTGCTTTGTTTATATACAGACATTTACCATGTGTTTTGTTGTGTGGTGCAACTCTTATAGAAGTTGTTAAGTATCATCATGTCTTGCCCTTAGCCCAGCCCCTGGCCCCGCCCACTTACTACACCGCTAGCTCATGTTAATGAGTACCTGCACTTATTTTTTCCCATTTAAAGCACTGCTCTGGATGCTAAACCTCGCAGTCCCGGCCCCGTCCACACTCACCAGCAGGTCCAGGTAATTGTTCAAGTTAAAATTACAATGCCCCAGTTCAGCGCGATATTCAAAGGTTCTTCCCTTCTGCGGCAATGACAAATCCAGGGAAGGGAAAGTTAAAACGGCAGATTCAGCAGTCCTTTCTCGGCTTGCGAGCGGCACCCACAATCACTTGGCACAGCAGCAAAGACATCAGACCTCGTCTCAACATTCTAAAAGAAATTCACCGCCATCCCCTTTAGCTAGAATTACCTTTACCATGGCTTGGACCGTGCACGAAAACTGCGGAAATGGAAAGGCAAATATCCCAGCCCTTGACACAAGTAAATCTCCAATTATTACCGGAGTGTAAATAGAAAGTGGATACATTTGCAAATATCCATAAACTTACGGTATTCTGTTACTTTCCAGGACATCCTGATCGTTAAATGCACATTTTCCACTTCTGGTTGATGCTTTAATCAAGCAAAATATTACACCTTGCTGGATTAACATTGTACATAACTGTTATAAAATATCCCTCTCTATGGTCAAGTAAACTTGCACCATTGTTTCATAATACACATCTCGGACAAATCTTATCTCATTAGGAACATCATGTGGTAAAATATAGCTGCCAAGCATCCCCAAGTCATTCATTACAACTTCTTACACTGAGTTTTTAGTAAACATGAGGTGGAATTTGTCAGCCCATACTGGCTATGCAAAAAGTGAAACTACAAGTCCCAAAATGCAATGGCCTGCATTAACAGGCAACCATGAGTGAATGTGTCACATCATATTTGAGGGTTGTTGCAATGGTTAGAACACATCAAAAAAGGTCCCTTTCTCTCTTAGGAACAGACACAGGGGGCAAAGCAGTGAATTAAGTGAATATGATGCTAACCTTAAAGACAAGAGGGAGACAGGCGGCCTGGTAAAACCAACAGTGAAGTTGTATCTTAATTATGAGCGTTCCCTGTATTTAATATGTATTTCAAGCTGTCACGCATACACCAAGCTTTGTTGTATTTTAGTGTACTGCACAATTTACACATCGATTCGTACCCCCGATGGTGTGGTGATGCTCTGGGTTCCTGGCACCCTTTCCTAATGGTTCGGTGGACAGGGCGTTGGACGTAGAATAGTCTATGGAAGGAGTTGGGCGAGGTGACTGAGGTTTGGACACATGATCTGAACATAGAGCAGGGGTGTTGCTGAACGTAAGAATGTGGGATTACATAGTGTGAGAATAGACACACTCACGCATGAGGGGCCTTACCATCTTTTAGGGATCGTATATTGAAACTACTATTCATTGTGGATCACTGGAGACCACCCGGGTGTGTGTTCAATGGAGTCTATCCTGAAACAGCACGGCTCCGACCCCAGTGCAGGCACTGCTAAGGGCACAGGGCATGTGGGGCCCAACCAGAACCCTCAGAGGCACAACCAGCACCCAAACAAGGGAGTGTGACAGGCAACACATGGGTGAAGGATCCCACCCAGGAGCACTACAAGTGCCACCCACAAAAGAATGGAATCTGGAGTCACCCAGGAAAGGAAGAGGAGCAGCCGGCAGGAGGCATGGGTCACTGTCACCTACACACTGTGCTCTATGAAGTCCACCCTGGAGCACTAAGGCGCCAGGAAAGGCGGAGGAGCAGCCGGCAGAAGGCATGGGTCACTGTCCTCTAGGCACTGCGCTCTACGGCGTCCACCCTGGAGCACTAAGGTACTGGAAAGGCGGAGGAGCAGCCGGCAGGATATCTGACTCCTGTCCTCTAGGCACTGCGCTCTACGGCGTCCACCCTGGAGCACTAAGGCGCCAGGAAAGGCGGAGGAGCAGCCGGCAGAAGGCATGGGTCACTGTCACCTATACACTGCGCTCTACGGCGTCCACCCTGGAGCACTAAGGCGGCAGGAAAGGCGGAGGAGCAGCTGGCAGGATATCTGACTCCTGTCCTCTAGGCACTGCGCTCTACGGCGTCCACCCTGGAGCACTAAGGTACTGGAAAGGCGGAGGAGCAGCCGGCAGGATATCTGACTCCTGTCCTCTAGGCACTGCGCTCTACGGCGTCCACCCTGGAGCACTAAGGCGGCAGGAAAGGCGGAGGAGCAGCCGGCAGGATATCTGACTCCTGTCCTCTAGGCACTGCGCTCTACGGCGTCCACCCTGGAGCACTAAGGTACTGGAAAGGCGGAGGAGCAGCCGGCAGGATATCTGACTCCTGTCCTCTAGGCACTGCGCTCTACGGCGTCCACCCTGGAGCACTAAGGTACTGGAAAGGCGGAGGAGCAGCCGGCAGGATATCTGACTCCTGTCCTCTAGGCACTGCGCTCTACGGCGTCCACCCTGGAGCACTAAGGTACTGGAAAGGCGGAGGAGCAGCTGGCAGGATATCTGACTCCTGTCCTCTAGGCACTGCGCTCTACGGCGTCCACCCTGGAGCACTAAGGCGGCAGGAAAGGCGGAGGAGCAGCCGGCAGGATATCTGACTCCTGTCCTCTAGGCACTGCGCTCTACGGCGTCCACCCTGGAGCACTAAGGTACTGGAAAGGCGGAGGAGCAGCCGGCAGGATATCTGACTCCTGTCCTCTAGGCACTGCGCTCTACGGCGTCCACCCTGGAGCACTAAGGCGGCAGGAAAGGCGGAGGAGCAGCTGGCAGGATATCTGACTCCTGTCCTCTAGGCACTGCGCTCTACGGCGTCCACCCTGGAGCACTAAGGCGGCAGGAAAGGCGGAGGAGCAGCCGGCAGGATATCTGACTCCTGTCCTCTAGGCACTGCGCTCTACGGCGTCCACCCTGGAGCACTAAGGTACTGGAAAGGCGGAGGAGCAGCCGGCAGGATATTTGACTCCTGTCCTCTAGGCACTGCGCTCTACGGCGTCCACCCTGGAGCACTACAGGTGTCGCCCTCAATGTACGATTCACTGCCCTCAATGTAGGCTTTACGGAGTCACACAGCAAAGGAGGAGCCGCCGGCGAAGACAAGACATAAGTATTTATAATGTGCATGTTCACCCAAAAGGGTATCTTGGCACTGAACAACAGATAGTTCTCGTTACCCAACTCAATGGTACTCATTTTATCGACCTCAGAAGGATGAAAGGCTGAGTGGACCAGTCGGGATTGATACCTGTGACCATGAGGTCAGAGACAGGCCTCTACAGTGGACGCATTAGTCCACTAAGCCACCAGACCCGACCGCTGTATAGTGAACTAAAGAACTTGCTGCATAGAGAGAGTATTTTTAGACTAATCCATGATACATATATGAATAGTACACGAGTGCGTCTTTATTATCTGTTCTCTGAACTTCTGTTAAAATAAACGACTGGCTGACACCACACTAGCGCTCCCGTCATGTCAGACATATGGTGAGGCCAGGATACGGTGTGTGCCTGATGGTGTGTGAGGGGGTGTCTGAGAGGGTGCCTATGTGTGTGTTGATGTCAGTTCCTCGTGTACTGCTTAGTGTTTCACTGTGCCCGAAAGGGCTTGTATGTGTGTACGGAGAGGGGAATAGTGTGTGTCTCTGGGTGTGGGTCCGGATGGTGGTAGTGGGTGCGCTGGAGGAAGGGCAGTGTTTGTGTGTATGTGAGGAGGGGGATAGTGTCTGTGCAGGGGCAGACAGTGTGAGGGAAGGGAGACTGGGGGAAGCAAGACTGTGTCCGGGGTGGGGGAGTTATTTTTGTATGGGAAGGGAGATCTGTGTGTACGTAGAGATTGTTTAGTATGTGTGTGGGGGGTTCCCAGACTTCAGATGGGTAACACAAGGCAGCATGGACAAGTCCTCATCAGTCGACTTAACAGTATCACAAGTAGTGATGGCACATGACCTTTAGCATCAATAGCGTTCCAGGATGTGACATCGCAGAAAGCAGCAGGAGACAAACTAACATCAGTGACATCTAAAATGACCGAAACAAGCGCAAAAGGGATAAAATGAGATCTTCACTTCAACAGAAACATTCACTTGATTGTATCCGCCTGCACAATCTCACCAAAAGAAGCAACGCGGATGGAGGCACTTTAACACCATTTAGGCATTTTCTAAAAGCTACATAAGATGCTTATTTACAAATATCCTCAATAAAAAAACTTTCTGTGATAGATGGAAGCCACAGGGCCCAATCTGTGTATCCCAGATTTATATTAGAGATGCCCCCACGCATATACACCACTGACCTGCTTCCCGATCACCAAGGATTACTCTCAGATAAGCAAGCAATCACTAATTATTCTGAATAACACACACAGAGGACTGATATATCATGCAAAAGGATCGCCCCCATCAAACAGCCCTCCCCGGAGCGGCAGTGTATGCACATTATTCACGAATAGTCATTCTGAAACCAGACAGATATATTGCTGTAATAACCAGCAGCCACCTTCCCGCTCAATCAGTTAATTCTGCAATATTAACCAGCAGCCAACACCAAATCAGACAATTAATTGTGCAGTAATTACCAGCCGTCACATTTGGACCAGGCACTTGGGGCACAAAAATCACTGACAGCCCCCAGGAAATACATTAACTAGCACACAGCAGCCGAGCACAGCAACCACCAGCAGCCGAGCACAGCAGCTGAGCACACCAGTCACCAGCAGCCACTAGCAGCCGCGCACACCAGTCACCAGCAGCAGCGCACAGCAGCCGAGCACAGCAGTCACCAGCAGCCGCGCACCGCAGTCACCAGCAGCCGCGCACAGCCCTCACCAGCAGCCGCGCACAGCACTCACCAGCAGCCGCGCACAGCACTCACCAGCAGCCGCGCACAGCACTCACCAGCAGCCGCGCACAGCACTCACCAGCAGCCGCGCACAGCACTCACCAGCAGCCGCGCACAGCAGCCACCAGCAGCCGCGCACAGCAGCCACCAGCAGCCGAGCACAGCAGCCACCGGCACCCGAGCACACCAGTCACCAGCAGCCGAGCACAGCAACCACCAGCAGCCGCGTACAGCAGTCACATGCAGCCGAGCACAGCAACCACCAGCAGCCGCGTACAGCAGTCGAGCACAGCAACCACCAGCAGCCGCGTACAGCAGTCACAAGCAGCCGAGCACAGCAACCACCAGCAGCCGCGTACAGCAGTCACAAGCAGCCGAGCCCAGCAACCACCAGCAGCCGCGCACAGCAGTCACAAGCAGCCGCGCACAGCAGTCACAAGCAGCCGCGCACAGCAGTCACAAGCAGCCACGCACAACAGTCACAAGCAGCCACGCACAGCAGTCACAAGCAGCCGCGCACAGCAGTCACAAGCAGCCGCGCACAGCAGTCACAAGCAGCCGCGCACAGCAGTCACAAGCAGCCCGGCACAGCACTCATCGGCAACTGCGCACAGCAGTCATCGGCAGCCGCACACAGCAGTCATCGGCAGCCGCGCACAGCAGTCATCGGCAGCCGCGCACAGCAGTCATCGGCAGCCGCGCACAGCAGTCATCGGCAGCCGCGCACAGTAGTCACCGGCAGCCGCGCACAGCAGTCACCGGCAGCCGCGCACAGCAGTCACCGGCAGCCGCGCACAGCAGTCACCGGCAGCCGCGCACAGCAGTCACCGGCAGCCGCGCACAGCAGTCCTCGGCAGCCGCGCACAGCAGTCACCTGCAGCCGTGCACAGCAGTCACCTGCAGCCACGCACAGCAGTCACCTGCAGCCGCGCACAGCAGTCACCTGCAGCCGCGCACTGCAGTCGCCAGTGTATGTAGATAGACACATTAAAACAGCATCCGCTCACATGCTACACAGTTGCCATACAAAAGCAAATATGCAGACAGAAAAACAGACGTCCGTATACACTTAGGTCTGGCAGTCAGACTTGCAAAAATAATGTAACCATGAAAACAAACCTCCCAGCATCTGCACACACCAAGCACCTAACATGTAGCAAACCATACTGACGACAGAGACATGTTATGCTGGCCGCTCGTACAGGACTTTATAATGCTCTAAGACCATCTTCAAGTGCTAGAGATGACAGGGTGGTGGATAGGAAGAAGCAAGAGGGGAAATGGGGGTGGGGGTGAGATACATACACATAGATGATAGGTAACTTAACCAGTGTGAGGAATCTGTGCCTGATGCAGACTTCGGGATGGTAGATAGTTATAGACCTCAGGGACAGGCAGGAACCCTTGTCCACAAACCAACAGACAGAGGCTGCCACATACAGCACCAACTCTAATGGCACACATACAGTCCCACACAACACTGAAAGAGATTAATGGATTCCACCAGTGGCATAAGCATGGCAGCGCTTGCACCACTAAGCTGATGTCCACTACTGACCCAACATTCTACTGCTGTCTGGTAGCCACTGCACTTGCAATATCAGGTGAGAGCCTGGGGCAAATAGGTTAAGACTAGCTAGAGGGGATGCCCCCATCACAGGCCTTCCTGTGCGTATCTTGATGACCTTCCCGTGCGTCTTGACTAATGGCGTGAAAAAGAAGAAACCTGGTTCTAAAGATACACCCATACCGTTTTGAGCAAAATGTACAAGGTGGGGCAATTCACTTTACCTTCTTGGATCTCAGTGCACCTGTCTGTCAAAATATGAATAACTTTGAAACTAACTCGATTCCACCATTAAATGTGAAGATACAAAAATTCTCGGCATATACCATCAGAGCCTGCCAAAAGTACTGCAGAAGCCAAAGATAGGACCAGAGTTTCAGTAAACTTTCACACAATGGATAAGGAAGCATGAATGATCAAGGAGAAACTAAAACTGTAAACCCTTACACAATATACCCATACCATCACTGTGACACTTTTACCTAGGGTTAGCATTCACAGCAGCAAATGTCACAGAAAGATGGCTTCCAAGGACCACTACTTACATCCTGCAGAAGCTTCTCCAAGTTCTCCTGCAGTTCATAGAAGTACCGGGAGGTGATCAGTCCTTCCTTTGACTTGTCCAGGCAATCCCGAGCCAGCTCGATCACCTGATGATGAATGAAGCTGAGCACCCCATCAGCTAACGGCAAAACATTCTCTGGATCGTTGGAGGTGGTGAACTCAGCTAGCCTCTCCTCCATCTGCGCTGTGGCCTGCAGAAAGGAATGATGCATACTTGAAAGCCCATTCCACCAAATGACAATACAACACCTAACGTCTTCCTGCTTTTGTCTCAACAGCACCCTCTCGTTGGTCTCACTCAGGACTCGAACCAAGGTAGTGAGGTTCTCTTGGGGTTGAAAAAGATTTGTACAGGGATACATGAAGCCAGAGTCACTGGGTCATTGTTCCGCTCGTTACTTGTTCCTGCTAACATTTCCAGCAACATGTATTGGTGACAAACAGGAGTCCTAATGAGTACGAGGAACATCAACATCAAAAACCTGGAGTATACAATAAATGTGGACGTGAAGGAGAGTACAATGAACGCCGACGAGGAGGGGGTCAAATGAAAGTCGCAAGGAGGACTCTGGGTAAGTACAATGAATGTCGACGAGTAGGAGTTAAAGAGGGTACAATCATGGTCGACAAGGAGGACTCAAGGGGAGTACAATGAATGTCGACAAGTAGCAGTCAAAGCAGGTATGAATGCCGACGAGCAGAGTTCAAAGGGGGGTACTATGAATGTTAATGAAGAGGACTTAAGGTGAGTGCACTGAATGTCGACAAAGAGGACTCAATGAGAGTGCAATGACGGACAAAAAGGAGGACTTAAGCAGGGTACAATGAATGTGGATGTGCAGTATTCGATGAGAGTACAATGAATGTCGACAAGGAGGCATTGAGATTAGTACAGTGAATGTCGACAAAGAAATCAAGGTGGGTACAATGAATGTCGACAAGGAGGCATTGAGGTTAGTACAGTGAATGTCGACAAAGAAATCAAGGGGGTTACAATAAATGTCGACAAGGAGGCATTGAGGTTAGTACAGCAAATGTCGACAAAGAAATCAAGGGGGTTACAATGAATGTCGACAAGGAGGCATTGAGGTTAGTACAGTGAATGTCGACAAAGAAATCAAGGTGGGTACAATGAATGTCGACAAGGAGGCATTGAGGTTAGTACAGTGAATGTCGACAAAGAAATCAAGGTGGGTACAATGAATGTCGACAAGGAGGCATTGAGGTTAGTACAGTGAATGTCGACAAAGAAATCAAGGTGGGTACAATGAATGTCGACAAGGAGGCATTGAGGTTAGTACAGTGAATGTCGACAAAGAAATCAAGGGGGTTACAATAAATGTCGACAAGGAGGCATTGAGGTTAGTACAGCAAATGTCGACAAAGAAATCAAGGGGGTTACAATGAATGTCGACAAGGAGGCATTGAGGTTAGTACAGTGAATGTCGACAAAGAAATCAAGGTGGGTACAATGAATGTCGACAAGGAGGCATTGAGGTTAGTACAGTGAATGTCGACAAAGAAATCAAGGTGGGTACAATGATTGTCGACAAGGAGGCATTGAGGTTAGTACAGTGAATATCGACAAAGAAATCAAGGTGGGTACAATGAATGTCGATAAGGAGGCATTGAGGTTAGTACAGTGAATGTCGACAAAGAAATCAAGGTGGGTACAATGAATGTCGACAAGGAGGCATTGAGGTTAGTACAGTGAATGTCGACAAAAGTAAAGTCCACATTTGTAAAGCGCACAATCACCCGTAAGGGTCTCTAGGCGCTGGGGGCCGTCGGTAAGATTAAGCGAGCTATTGCCCAGAGTCACATGGTGCTGGGCTAACCTGCCGCCGGAGCCGGGGATCGAACCGTGGTCCCCAGATTCCAGCGTCAGTCGCCCTGGCCGCGGCGCCACACCTCTCCCTGAGATGTGTGGCGCCGCGGCCAGGGCAGGCATTGAGGTTAGTGCAGTGAATGTCGACAAAGAAATCAAGGGGGTTACAATGAATGTCAGCAAGGAGGAATAAAGGTGGGTGCAATTTATACTGACAAGGAGGATTAAAGCTGAGCACAATGAATGACGAGGAGGAGGAATGAGGACTTAAGCTGGATATATTGAATGTCACTGAGAAGGAATAAAGGTGCGTTCAATGGAAGATGACGAGAAAGAATCAAGTTAACAATGTTAACAGTGGACTTGATGGGGGTGCAGAACATATTGAAATGTGCCATGTAGACAACGCATCGCCACAATGAAGACTCAAAGCTGGCACAACACATGTTAACAAGAAGCATCTGTGGTGGGTATAAAACATGTTAAAGATTACTTAAGAAGTTTGAAATAGTATGAGGGTACATGAGGGTGCAGTGAAGAGAACAGAAACAGGCAGATGACCAGGTCATTTGTGCTCCATATTGTGTTTGCCAGATCCAGAGCATTCAGATCTGACTCATCTTGCGAGCTCACTTTTTATTTATTTAACAAGAACTTTTAATTTGTAGTTGAGCATTGCCCAGAGTGGTACTTTCTTATTCTGTGTGAGTATCACAGAGTTACTCGAGACAAGAGCGTGTCTTAGAACAGATGTCTAGCTAGAAGAAGAACATCAACTATTCCACGGGGTGCTCAGCTCTACTCACAATCTATCTACATGGCTACCACACGTACCATCTATGTCTTGTCTTTTATTTCAGAAAGGGACCGAACAGTTTGAATGAGTGGATCAATGTGCAATGAATTAACACATTTTTCAAATGTAAGCTTTCTCTCTTGTTCTCATTTAAGATCTAGTTCTTTCTATTTTTAAATGCCTCTGGTGGTTTACAGTTATTGGGGGGGAAAGATCACAACGTTTTTGAAATTCCATGAACAAATGTATGCATTTTTCATAAAAGAAAGGGATTCATGCTGGTACTTTGCAGGATGCGCAGCCAATACAACAGCTGGGTACTGTGGAAGATAAATGAAAAATATGACAGTGTCCACGATGGGAAAACAAAAATAAAATGCCTGTGTTAGCAGATGGCCTGCTGATCAGTGCTCCTCTCTTCAACATCAGTAATATCAGTGCAGGTCACCTTTCATCCTTGTCGACCCTGGAAGGAGGTGAAGGAGCAGTTTCTGCTGTGAGACATTTGCTGTCCCTGCTCTTTGCTTACCACACTTCACTGAACAAGGCTGAACTGTTAATCATTGCACTTACTATCTGCTTTCGGGAAGGTAGGACAGTTTTTAATTGCAGTAAGCTTTGTTTAAATTATGTCACACAGCCTATAAGCTGTAAACCATGATGTATGTATAGGCCTCCTCTTACGTGGAGGATTTGTAGATATACTGTCTGTGTTTTCACTCTCAGGCGGAGTCTGGTAGCTGATATCCTCCATCGATTAACACACTATTTCGATGCGTCTTAATACATTTGTATTCTGGTATTACCCGAGCAAAGTGTTTTTTTTCTTCTACAGTATAAAAGAAAACTGCTGACAGGCTGCCCTGAGAAAAAGGATTTCTGTTACAGGCCCTCCCGAAATGTATTGCGCCTGCGCAGAAAAAAAGCATGAGCTTACCTTGGGGAACCTTTCTTTGTACACATGGTTCATCATCACGATCTCCCCGTCGTAGGAAATGGGCGACCGTCCAGGACTGGAAAACAAATGAATGAAAACATGAGAAACTTTAACAGAACCTTCTCCTACTACTTGCGTGTGGAACAGACCGAGTTCTTTCTATCACAATCATCGGAGCAACCAACTCTAGGAAAGCTTGTCAGGTCATCACATGAAACCGGGGGAAGCACTGGAGTCCTTCATAGCAGTCCAAGCTGCTTAGTACAGCAAAGTGATTAAAATAATTAAGAAAATAAGTGTATGCAATTAAATGTAGTTATCAATATACAGTGAGAAGTAGTCATTTGCTGACTAGACAGTAGGTGTCTGTGTTATTTTCTATTTTGCTCTAAGTCTATGTAGGATTTGAACTAGATTTGAAATTATGAAAAAGTTTGAATTTCCTTAGAGTCTGGTATACAAACATTTTTACAAAAAGGCTTGTGGTCCACCACCAATAAAGATCCAAGTGTCTGCAGTTGTATGTAGTCAGGATCAGCTTTCTTTAACTGAAATCAAGTGGACCATGAATCCATGGGCGGCCATCTTGGTAAACACTAGAGATCCCTGGACCACCATGATGATGTGGCAGCGTGAGAATCCAGATCAGAATAAGTATCTGCCCATACAAGGCTTGAGGGTGGGTGTGGAGAAGGGAATTGTACACAAATAACATTGTGCGACTGCCAGACCTGTTTTCCGAACAATGGGATATGCACGCCAAATACTGAAAACCACAAAACTAGGACCAGAGAGGCACAAGGAAACAGATGGAAGAACACGGCGAACCCACAGAACACCACTTTACACTTACAAACACTGCCTCAATTGCAGACCCAGTACATCCAGTTAGGCATTTAGCATATCTAAATAGAATACGTAAGAAAGGCGTACAGTTTAGAAGACTCTCTCAAGTGTTTGCCAATCTGAGAACACACTAGGCTTTAATATTATTGGTTTAATTGATAACATCGGATCTCATAGCTGGAGCATTAAAGTAATCTCATTCGGGAGAGGTCAAATCTCCAACCCTTCCAATTTTACACACAGAGACTGAGAACTTTAAAACAAATTTGCTGGAAAGATAGCATTAACATTGCAGGTTTTCAATTTGCATAATGTGATAATATGAAGAAAAATATATTTTTTTAAAGTGACAATTTTTGTGTGAGAAGAATCAAGTTTAACCAATGTATGTAGACGAAGCCTAAAGTAAACCCACTGCCTGCATACACACTAACATCCACCCGTTTTCAGATGGTTTATGGGAAAACAATATCATCTGTTTTATGGACGGGCAGCAGCTTGGACCAATATACCTCTGGGAACAGCTCCTATATGGGAAGTCAGGCATTCCTTCAAGTTACGGTAGTGGGGTTTAATTGTACATGAGTTTGGTAGTCTGGATTATCACTTAATATTTGTCGGAAGTGCAAACATTAGGTATGTGAGTTCATTGCCGCAACCCATTCACTCGCTTCCTTTCCCGCTGCTCATGAGCCTCGGAAAGGATTTCCTACTGGCAGACCTCTATGTGAAGGGACTTTAGTTGTGAGTGGCAGAAGTGTCTCACTACTGCAAGTGTATAAGGTGTAACTCTTCACCACTTCAGGAACTTCCCAAGTACAAGTTTCATCAACTACTGCTATTACTTACTCCTTTACCTGAGCTTGCTTGCTCCGATGTCTGTTACACGGTCAGCTGATCCAGCGTTCAAATATTAATTTCATTTTTTCTATAATTCTTCACACTGCACTCCTAAAGTTTCTAAACAATGTAAGTAACATGTTGCTGTTAATCAATTTAATTGTACTTGATTTATGGAGCTTGGAAGATTGAGTTTGCCTTGCCAAGATTAGAATTTAAGAAAACTGCTGACGTCAGACAACAAAGTGAATTTGCTAATTATAGTCCAAACCACTGGAATTATTCTATTTTCCGGCCCTGATATTTCCAAATAGTTATGGACTCACCGCATTGCCACATAATCCATCAACTGCTGTATAACCTGTAAATTGTAACAAACAAGCATTTGCAATGCAATAGGTCTCGCATTTGCGAGATTTTGAGCTATTGGCATTGTAAATGGGAAAGCACTTTATTTATGTGTTTAAAAAACATGCAATGATAAAAGACATTGTAATTCACAATACCAAAAGGTCAAAATTTTGAAAATGCGAGACCTATTGCATTGGCTTGTTCCTGGTGTAATCTGGTGCCAGCTGCGGGGCTGGGCAGGTAGAATGCAATGCGCCGGACCGGGGCAGACTGCTCAGCTAATGATTTTTATAGAGTTTTTATAGGGTTGAGAAAGCTGAAGTCTTTTTGAAATAATACAGCCTGGCTGTGACCTATGTGTGTTTCATCCTTACTCTCCTGAGGGCTTATATGTTTTCCTCGTCTTCATTGCTTGGTTTTGCTCACGAGAAAGTGTCACTAAGACATTGGATTGTTACTCAAGAGTACACTGAAATTATGAAAATGTCACCATAAGCAATCTGAAACCTTGGCAGCTATGGTGGTTCTAGTTTTATACATGTAGCGCGCCTGCTTGTTGCCCATGTAACAATTATGTTTGGGCACAGGTACATATATTTCTTCATCAGAGAGAAAAAAACAAAAGGGGGAAAGGTGGAGGAAAAGAAAGATTGAAAAAGTGTGACAAAGGGAGAAAGTAGGGGCGAAAAAGAACGTGCAGGAGTGGGTTTAAGGGGCATGTAGTGCCTGGTGATGGATTCAATATGCATGAGGGTAAATCATGACTATGCAGTTTTGATTTTCGGCACCACAACTGTCTGCATCGCTGGTAGCTGCATCCGAGCAAAAAGGTCTGGGCCCGGCACTTACTATTTCACAAATTAAGCACCGAAGTACTCCCCTAGCAGCTTGCATGCACAGATAAAGCTTTCTACCCATTTAACTGGGAAAAGAGGAGTCTGTGCAGTCTCGCCCTTGTCCCATGGCACTCGGTGCAACGCCGAGCCTCTGTAGCCTCCTCCTGTGCCGAAGTTCTCTGCCATGATGTCATGTTGAGCTTCTACAACCGGCACCTGTTTCACGTTATCAGGGACAGTTCTAAAGCATATGGCCATGTAATGCTGTACCCCTACACCACCAGCATCCCTAAAGCGCTTTACCCTTTAAGCCCCAGATCAGACAGAGCCAATGAATGCCCATACTGCTCCTGTGGACACGGTGTCAGCGAATGTTCTGTATCCGCATGCCTCTTGCAAAACTGCCTGCCCTAACATCCCGGTGGAAATGCGAGACTATGAGGGCAGCTAAAGCCGTGGTTCCGGTGCAGTGCACAACTTATGCAGCAAGAGACATCTGCGTGCCTGAACCATGGTGCACACAACTAATATCACACAGTAGTAAAATAAAAAACCACCAGAGGCAACAATTTATTTTATAGCAGCACATTTGTTTAAAATAGCGGCCATCACGTGCTTCCTCGGATTTCAAAGGAATATCGTGATTACCCAAATCTCAAAAAGCGTTTTCCTAGACAGCGAGCGCCACGAGCCTCTGAGTCACGAGAGCCCTAGAGCCCCGCTTTGATCTCATGCTGCCTATGCAGCTCCGGCTACACTGCCCACGGCGAGGCCAAATCAAACCTGAGCTGCCATGGGAAGGGGACATATCAAGCACACTAGGAATGTGCGTATGGTCCTGTGGAGCAGAATGCCGTTCCACTGCTGTGTTTTGCTGGTGTGGGTTTTTTAAAATGTATTTTTTAACATGACGTTTTGGAGCAGGCAAAAGAGGGAAGAGGCATCCGATGCGGCGTGTCCACCGCAGAGCCTGTACCACAAAGCGGTGATGCGAGGGGGTCCAAATGTAGGACGGAAGCGTGCAGCCCTAAGGTTGCAGACTCCAGGAGCTCACTCCGCATCTGCAGGCTGGCTCCAAAAAAGAAGGGGGGGTGGAGGGCGGATAGGGCCATGCTGGGGCTCGCGGCAGAACGGCAGTCCAGCTGGAACGCATCCATCCTGCATTGCCGGCTGCTGGCTTTCTCCGGTCAGTCTGGGCTGCAAATAGCGCACGCCTTCCGTGTCTGCTACGCAGGCAATAAAAAAACAAGATTGCATAACTAGATTATAATTATGAGTGCTTTATACCACAAGCTGAAGAACTGAAGTGACATCGCTGGGCGCACTCCGGAAGTCAGGCAGCCTTTGTTTGGACGTGGGCGGGGCATGCTAAAAAAACAGGAAGGAACCGCCGGGGAGGACGTCCGGAACCCTGCAGGCTCCATGCTGAAGTCCCGGCCCCATCGGAGGGACCGTGCGAAGAGCGAGGGCAGACTGTATGGCACCAGAGGCAACACGGGGCTCCCGAGTACTGAGGAGACCCCTGCGACATGCCAAGAGACGGCCAAGGAACCTGCACACCGAGCTGGTGAGTGAGAGCTTGGCTGGGTGCATTGTCGGCACCGTGAAATGTGTACGCGTTACGGACATTCAGAGTTGAGCGCGCGTGCGCATAGAAAACAACAAGCCTTTTCCGCGTTGTTGAAGCGAAACTGACACGCGCACGTTACACAGGCATGAAAGCGCAACACGCAGCCAAGGCGCCAAAGCGCGCCCACGAGGTCAAATCTCTGGCAGGAGAAGCGCGTGTCAGTCTGCTGTCCACATTCCCCCAAAAGTGATAACATAAGCTGTCTCGCCCTAGGCAGCAAAAGCTTCGCTTTTGCTTTCGTCTAGGCGAGACCTAAAAAACGACCTCAAACAGATCAAAAGTTACTAAAAGTGCAGTGACAACTGTTGCGGCACAGTGGGGGGCCCTTCACAAAGGTTGACTGGTAACCTTCCTGCTACTAATTGCTTTATTTGGGTGTCAAACTGGTATTAATGTGGTAAAACCCTTCCCAGATAGTGTTAAAAATACAAAATAATGAGGCAATACATACTATCACAAAATGCGCTGCATTTTGCTACATAAATTGTCTTTTCGTGTTGCATAATTTAGTCAATCCTGCCACGTAACATGGTTCTCTTCTAATGCATAATTGCAGGGGCCTCATCACAGTGACGAGTTCAAGTTAAGAACACCAACACAAATTCACCTATTTCAAGGACAAGCTAAAGCTCTTCTCCTTAAGAGTTTATTTTGTGTGGAAATTAAAGCAGAACTTAAGATAAAACACGTTATTTCAGATAAGTGAATTCTCTGTGGTATCAGATTCTGTTGGAAAGCAGTGTCGAACTAGGCCCCATAAGCAGCAGGCAAAAAGTGAGACAATTTAGAGCATAATTATATGATTATGGAACATAAAAAACAGAAGCATAAGCACAGTCAGTAGGTCGTGCCTGAAACAGGAAGGCAAACGTTTGGCCCATGCTTGCTATTAAAGCATTAGCAAACATGACCTGTGGAAGTCTTGCAATATTTTCTCTGTGACAAAAAAGAGAGGTGGTGGTGCGGTGCATGTGTTGGAACGTCACTACGTACACAACATTTGGCTTTCTCTGTAAGCTTCACATACTGTTCCAAGTTGTAAAACAGGCATCTTGCAACAATTTTATTTCATAGGAAGCAAGTGCAGGAGCGCAAAATGAAGGAGCTGCTCCTGGGCCCTCGCAAAATAAAATAAATACATCAAACCAAAAAATGATCACTGCACAAGGGATGGAGGAGCAATGGTGATGAGTGAGTGCCCTGGCAGCAGTCTGCATCTGCCGGGTCCTCACAAATCAAAATAAATAATTTTTAAAAACTCACAAAGTAGGAAGAGAAGGGCAGGAAAAACAACAGCGAGAAGCGAGCATCCCAACAGCAGTGAAAATGATAGTAAAGAAGAAATGCTCAATTGGTGGGACAAACACAAGAAGGTAAATAATAAGAAGCAAGCAAATGAAGTTGATAAGTAAGACAACCATTAATAAGCAACGGGACGGCCCAAAGTGCGCTCAGTACACTGTACTGAGGATAAAAGGTCTTCGTCAACAGACAGCCTAGCCTGAGCGGTCTGTAGGAGATACCTAAAAACTTATGATGGTAGAAAAAAAAAAAATCAGAAAGGTAATCATGTGGATAAAAAATCATACAAAAGAAATGCAACAACAAAGGGACAAGAATTCGAATTCCGTTAAAGGAAGGACATTTTTAAGTAGGCATTTTATCATTAAAAAAACTACATCAATTAAACAAAATAAATAAAATGGACTCATATAATTACATCTTTCGAGAAAGGCAAGATAAAAAACTGTACATTGTACAGATTTGGATTTTGTAACTGTTTTGTGCCACTCTCATTTTATGGACTGACCAGAAAAGACACAAGAATATTTAATTAAAAAAATAAATTAAAATAAAAACAAAAGACAGTGACCAGTGGGAGCATGAGAAATGCTAGCTACAGAATGGAGAATGACTTATGAGGAGACAAGACCCATAAAAGGGAAATTCCCACACAAAGGGTAGAAGTAAGTTCCCGAAAAGTATGACTTCAAAATGTGGAGGAAGAAAAAGGAGTAAATCTTGAAATAATTTCTTTCAAATGTTTTTCTTTGCTAATGAGACATATATTTTTTTCAACGAATTACTTTGACGTGTTTCATTCATCAATACGTAAATCTGTATTTTTGAACATCAGAGGAAAAAAAAATAACACATGTATCCCCACTCCTATAGATGGAATCTTTGCCTACCTTGAGGAGAGTGACTTCTTAAGGTAAGAGAGCCACCACCAGCATCCACACTGGTAGAGTGACCTCCATTAATCAGAGTACAGCACCAGGTGTTAACCTGTTACACTAAAGAACCTCTCAAAGGCTTTATGGGGGTGACTAATTTTATTTCCAGCAGAGCTATGCAAGAACTGTCCTTTGAGCACTGTTTTATCAGAATTACCAGGCTATTCAATTCCCTGCTAGGGGCAAAAGGGGTTCTATGTGATTTTCAGTATTACAGCATATAGGGGTGTCAATCTTTCGAAAGGAGGGCCGGATTGATGTACATTTTTCAGGATAACAAATGCTTATGTAAATAAATTCCATATAAATGGATTACATAAAATGTATCTTAGCTGAACATCCTGAATGTTCAGCATAGAGACGCCTGCACCGAAGTTGTACAGCTCTGTAAGAGAAGAAACAAGCTGCTTTGGAGTTTATTAATTACATTTCTTACTTTTCTCAGGATTCACTCACCTAGTAAATGGAAGCACACACTAAGAAACCAGGATTACACATCCTTTTAAAACTTATTTTGTGCAATAGATGGCAATTTATTTTTTCTTAAATGATCTGCTCTGTGCTCTTTTTCAATGATTTACTAAGCTTTTCTCTGCCAAACACAACCAAAAATGAATTTCTGCAAACCGGGTTTTTAAAAAAGACGTGTTGGTGTTATTAATAAGGTTTTATTCACATATGGCTCAATGAGATTCTGGTCAGTTGCTTAATGTTGATGGACTACTTGCATACCTGTACCTTGTATATGGGGAACATAGTTGCTGTAATTCTGTTACTCTGTGATGGCTTTGCACCTTCATAAACTTAATAAAAGAACGTAAAAAAAGAGGAATAAAAGGCATGTGTCTGAGAAGAGCTGTTCTTCATATGGTGAAATCAATTCATTTGTTAAGGATCAGTATTTGGTTTCAGGTAAGGTTAGAAAATAACCTGAAAGATAAGGAAAGGTATGGAGGAAAGTGAATAGAAAGTAAAATAACTCGTTTTTTGTTATATGTCACTACACATTTTATTGACCACATAAAACTGCTACATTGGCTTTTAAATGCACATAAATTATCTCCTTCGAAAGTAAATTTGATCAAACAATCATCAGCTAAAAAAATAAAGAGGAATCATTTAACTCAAAACCTGACATTAGAAAACTCTCAAAAAAATTGTATTGAAATGTTTTAGTAAACGCTGGTATTTATTCTCGAAATAAAATGTAGACAACATCATCAAAAAGAGTCCTTATTCGGTATCAGATGGGAGGCGTGCCGCTTCCGGCGCGGAGGATGGGGCTTTCCACCCGGACTGATCTCAGCTTAGCTCATTGCGGCGGTATCTGATGCAAGGACGCTAAGCTGCCCTCTGACTCACTCGGCGCTAAGCACCCCCTCGGGCGGGCAGGGTGAGGTCATTCCGAGATGAATTAATTGCACATTTAGTTTGCTTGGAGCCTCGCGTAGCGTGACGAGCTCCCCGCGGATCCTTTGTTTGAGAGCCCCCCTCCCCACACCTTTCAGAAAACCCCCTCTGGCGGGCTGAGGATGCCAGGCGAGATGTAATATAGATTTACATCTGATGCAATAGATGGAGAGCCGAAAAATCCGAACACGTCATTTATTAGGTCTCGCCTAGGCAGCGCGCATGCGCTACCTCTAGGAGGGCCTTTAACCGTCGGTCTTCACTTTTCAAGCACTCGTACTCGTGCTTGTGGTGGCATCCACATGCGGGAGCGAGCAGCGGCGCCGCCACCTTAATTACAAACATATGGCCGCTGCTCGCTCCGCAAGGTGGATGCTGCCACAAGCGCGAGTGCTTGAAAAGTGAAGACCGCCTGTTTACGTCGTGAAGCACTTCCACCCGTCACTGCTTTTTAAGGTTTATTAAACCAGCGCAACAGCTGCACTTGCTAAGCCGAATAGTGAACAATGGCCCCCGGGCGCTTTTCTTTTCTTCAGCGCTTGTTTGTTTCTAATATTCGGCCTCTTTCTGCTCTCCAATGTGCCCCCTTCGAGATCCTCCTCTCCTTCCACATTCTGCCAGCACCCTCCTACCCAATAGTCGTCCACCACCACGTCCACCACCACCACGGCCACCAATACCACGTCCACCACCACCATTGTCCACCACCATGTCCACCAACACCACCTCCACCATGTCCACCAACACCACCTCCACCACGTCCACCACCACATCCACCAGCACCACGTCCACCAGCACCACGTCCACCAGCACCACGTCCACCACCACCACCACCACGTCCACCACCACCACGTCCACCACCACCACGTCCTCCATGTTAGAATTGAGGGTCTCTGGTTGGCGCAAGTATTCACTTGTGACAAGCAGGGACCCTCTCCTCCAAGTCAGGGCGGAGGATGACCCCTTAGAATTACCCTTATTCACCCTCTAGGTGCGTGGCATGAGCAGCCAAGGCTATTCTTCAGGCGTTATTGAGTTAAGCTTTTGTACTAACACACACAGTAAATATACCAATCTCCCCACAAATGGACACCAGGCTGTAGATATATAAAAATACTTCTTCTTTATTATTATTATTAACTTTATTTCGGCCGTTTTGGCCATAAAAGTCATGTACATACATAAAAAATCACCATAAATATAACAATATATTCTTATAAAAGGGAAAAAAATGTTATACGGACATGGAATAGTTTGCACAGTTCATTCATTTTTACAAGGACAATCATACATTATATTTCATTTCAAGGATGTAAAAGCAAATTAGTTAAAAGGTGTCACAACTTCATTAGTTGAATAGACATACACGCTTTCCCAACTCAGAGACAATATCCTTGTTTCTTTCGGATTATAAAAACAGAGTGTAGAAATTTACTTATGCTGAATACAATGAACTGGGTTGTATTACTTTTCATGATCCTGAAAGCTATCGAACAGGACCTAGTCCCTAGGAGGTTACACATCGGTTTCAACCATTTCTTTCTCGGTTTTGCGTATGCGCTACAAACAAAGAGCATGTGGACCTCATTCTCGAGACAGTCAGTTTGGCACATAGGACAGCCATTGGTTTTAACAGGCAAGGCCCCCAGTTTTTTTTGTGCCCATCTTTCTGTATTGTAATTCAACATAAGTGTCCCATATCTAAACTTTAGAAAAAGAGTTTTTGCAATAGGTGGCTCTATCTCGTCCAGGAATGGTTCGAAGTAAAGTTCATCTTTAAATAACAAAAAAGCCTGGACTGCAGAACCAACACTAATTCCATCCACTAGTTTCCTACTTATATGATTCCAGAATGCTCGCTTAACTACCATTTTGGAAAAGGTAGGCATTTTATCTGGAGTCTCCCACATAGAACGTAGGTCCAAAAGTAGAAGCCATTTTTTAATATGCACTAGCCAGTGCAGGGAGTTAAAAGAATCAAGCATCATCAATTCTTGCAGGCCATGTCTATAATCTATCAGTTCGGGTGTAGTCCAAAGCCTAACCCAAAATAGTAATGGCCTTAACATAGTTAGATGATCTGTTCTCCTAAAGTTCAAGTCAAGTTGGAGTAGTAAAAGTGGTGTACTACTTGGTACCCTAACGGAAGTACGCATGAATTTGTTGTCCAGAACGTGGAAACTATTCTTTGCCCAAGGGCCCCATATTTCTGCTCCATATAGTACAGCAGATTGTATTTTAAATTTAAAAAGTTCTAAAACCGGGGTAACACTCTTGCTTGTACTGGAATTCAATTTGCTTATGATTGGTTTGACATTTTGGGCATAAGTTATTTTACTTTTCTCAATTTGGGGTTTCCAGCTTTGTTTAGAGTCGAGTACAACACCCAGATAGGAAAAGTTATCCACAGTATCTAATTTTTGGCTGTTTAAGGTCAAAGACCCTCTATTTGGCATACTGGGATTTATTAACATGCATTTCGTTTTATTTGCATTAATTTCCAAGCCCTTTGTCTGGCAATAGCAACTGAATGAGTTAAGGAGTACCTGGAGACCCTTTTTTGTTTGGGATATAAGTATAGTATCATCTGCAAAGAGCAGCGCAGGCACCCTTATACCATTCAGCTGCGGAGAATCATTGACACAAGCATTTAAGTAGTCAGGAACATCGTTTATAAACAAGGAAAATAAGGTAGGGGCCAGGACACACCCCTGGCGAACCCCACGTTCAATGGGAATATTGCGAGTTAGCTCACCATTTGGGCCCCACCTGATGTTTGCAAAGTTATCTGCATGTAGCTCAACTATTTGAGCGAGGAGGCATCCCGGTAACCCAAGGTCTTGCAGTGTTTTCCAAAGTAGGCTACGTGGGACTAAATCAAATGCAGCCCTCAGATCAACGAAGGCTACATACAAATGACCTCTTTTCAGCTGGACATATTTCCAAATCAGGCAACAAAAACGAAAGATTTGATCTGTTGTGCTTATCTTACTCCGAAAGCCAGCCTGGAATTTGGAAATTATGTTGGTGGCTTCAAGCCAATCATTAATTCTGAATAGAAGATGTTTGGCATATAGTTTTTGAAGTGTGTCCATCAAGCTGATTGGCCTATAGTTGGAGGGTATCATTCTATCCCCCTTTTTAAATATTAGCACAACCTCTGCTGCCCGCCAGCTCTCAGGAAAGTTGCAATTTGAAGATAGGGCATTAAACAGACAATTCAGATAGGGGGCCCAAACTTCAGGTTCATGTTTATAAAGATCCCCCGGTATTCTGTCCGGACCGGGGGCTTTAGAGTTTTTAAGATCATTTATCGCCCTTACTGTCTCCTCCAGAGTGAAATTAAGCGGTTCAATAGGCGCCGGGGACCTTAGGCTCCATTGGCTATCGCTGTCGTATTGTTTGTAAAGATTTGTAAAATGGGATACCCAGGTCATCTCATCCAGGAATACGTCCTTCACGATTCTCCCAGCGTGACCACCGTTGGCTACTAGTCTCCAGAAGCCAATATTGTCATTAGTTTTTGCGGCAGATAACATGTCGGCCCAAATTGATTCCTCCCAGAGTTTTTTGGATGTTTCCAACGTGCGTTTATATTCTGCCCTTGCAGCTTTTACATCTTCTTTGGACTTGTTTTTAATAGCAAACAGTAGGTTTGATTTGGCAGTTCTACACACGTGGTCATACCATAACTTTCCATGATTTGCCACTCTTTGATTTTGCTGCTTCTTTTTCGGCATTTTCGATAAGAGCATTTTTAGTTCCGAAAAGAAGTTTTTGTGTATATCAATAAAATGTTCAAAGTGTTCCGGTAGGAAGGCATAGTCAGCTACATGTGCAAATGTTTGTTCAAAAAGGGAGTAAACCAGTGCTAAGGCTTTACCATCTGCCAGAACACGTGGCCATCTCACTGCACGCCTGTTATTACTTATGTGGACATCCTCACATAAGGTGACTTCGGTGGATTCAATTGTAGATAAAGTGATATCACTAACCATGCTCTTGTTGATGTAAAGTTCCAAAGGGTAGTGATCACTTTCCCCCCTACTTGCTACTTTCAGATCTATCAAAAAATGCCATATACTGAGAGAAACAAGTACAAAGTCTAAATTGCTGTTAGCTTTAGAGAAGGTTGGATGTTTTTGCAGGTCAGATGGGAGTCGGCCATTGCCCGCTCTGAGGCCGTGATCTGCAGCAAGTCTTAAAAGTTGGCTGGCCAATGTCGTATATTTAACAAATTTGGTGGTCTCAAGCTGGGGGATGTTATAGGCTGAGTCCTCATCTTCGAACACTTCAGAGAAGCCCAAAACAGGTTCAAAGTTGCAATTTAAGTCTCCTCCTAGAATGACCGGGGTGTCTCCAATTACGTTTTTAAGCAGGTGCTCCAGGGCCTCAATTGTTGATGATACCTTCGAGTGACTGGCTGGTCTATTATAAATGTTAACAATAAACCATTCATTGCCACACGATGGAGTTGCCCTTAAGGCTAGAATATCCGGGGAACCTGTGTCCACAGTTTCAACCTGAATGGCTAAGGTGATTTTTAGCCAGATTAGTAAACCCCCTGATGGTCTTCCTCGGTTAGACTGAACTGCCTTAGTGCCGAAGGTTTTGTAGCCTACCCGGTGTGGAACTTCTAAGGCCCAAGTTTCTTGTAGTAGGCAAATGTCACAGGTATCAATGTAATTTGCCCACTCAGGGTCTTTTAAGTTCTTATAAACACCTGCAATGTTCCATGATAAGATAAGTAAGCAAGGGTCAGTATTCGGAGTGGCCGGGGGGGGGATCACTGTGCACAGATTGCGCATAGTGCCTACTTGCAGTGATGTTATATCTTTCTCTGCAACCTTTATCTTTACTCCGGCTGCAGGGGTTGCACTCTCATCCCGACCACCCTCAGCTGTGCCACAGCATATATTTCCAGCTCCACAGAATGATCCCTTTTTCTGGGGAGCTGGATTAAGCTTGTGCGTCATGATCCTTTTTGGCTGTTTAGGCTGTTTATCATCGTTGAAGTGTGCGGCGTATTTAGGTTTGTGGTAGCCTTTGCCCAAGTTACAGAAGCCATCGTATAATTCGTGGATGCAGTCAGGCATGGTGGCAAGTCAGTCCACAGCATCTAAGCAGCTGAATCTGTTGAAGGTAGGAATGCCAGACCACATGTTGTAATCACCATGTCCAACCAAGTTAGGAACACCAGACCACGTATTATAATCTCCATACCTAACCAAGTTTGGGGCAGTATCTGAATACTGCTTAGCAGGATTCCAGTTGGGGCCGTGATGGATTTGTCTTGGTGGAGGATAGAAGAATGATGGGGGTCTGGCTTCAATGGGGGGATTCATACCGTACGATTTCCAATTGCAGATTTGTTCAGCACTCTGGGGTTCCTCAAAGGATATGACAATGCAATCGCCCGTGATTGTTTTTGCAGTTGGCCCTACCCATGGTACCCTCCTAACCATGAGGATCTTACTTTTCAGATGGTTAGGAATAGGTTTATATTTATTTAGCCAAAAAATCACTTTGTTTTTTAGCGATTGGAAGTTTTCTTCGTATTGACTGTCCAGTTCTGGCACCCCTGTGAGAACAGCTACAAATGTACTGGCGTCTGGTGGCAAATCTATGTATCCTCCTCTAAAATTATTACGAATATGGTTGGACTGGTAGTTTGGTTTGTGGGAGGCATTAGAAGAGTTTTTGTCCTGCATGGATTGAATGCCTGCAGCACTAATGTAGGGATAGGTAGGAGTGTTAGGTTGAGGTTTGTGTAACGTGGATGTGCTCTGATTGAAAGAGTGAGAGGAAGAGGGAATTTGTGGTAAGGGAGAGTTGGTATGTACTTGGTTTTTCTGAATCGATTTATTAGTAATGTTTACAGCTGTAGCCGTGGAAGTTAAAGGGGTTGGATTTGGTTGGTTTTTAGTACTACTTGATTGAGTAATGTTTGTGTTATTAACTATCCCTACCTTCTTTTGCTGCACATCTAATGGCTTAGTATGAGAGTCTTTCGATATAGTCGGGACAAGGACCGGAACTTGCTGGGTGATTCTAGGTACTTCAGTACAATTAAGACTTATACTGGAAAGAGTGATAACACTTTTCTCAACTTCTAGAAGTTGATTCTCTATTCCAGTTAACCTGGTTTCTAATGGTTTAAGTAATCTCTTGAGCGTTTCCCATACTATTTTTAAAAATTCCTCTCTTCCACCATCTGGTTCTACCATGACGCAAGGGGCTCTCTGTCCTTCACTACCTGAGTGATCAGATTTATCCAGCGAAATGTGCTCATCTATACTGATGTTAGTAATGTCAGTGTTAGCTAGTGCTGGATCATGTGCAGAGCTCTCAGATATTACGGCAGGCGTATTCGGAGTCCCACCCTTAATATTATGACTAAGAATAATTTTTGTTTTTTTCCTAGCAAAAGCGGTGAGATGCTTACGCTTTCTTTTGTGCTTTAGTGGAGCTTTGGCTGATGAATTGTTTTTAGAAGACTCTGTTTCGACTGGCAACTGGCTGGTAGGTATAGGACATGCAGTTGGAATCGTCTCTGCTAATGAATTACAGGACACCCCATCTGGGAGGACTTCAACAGTCTCCTTTGAGGGTGTCAGCTGAGATGGGGTTCCTGGCTCAGCCCTAGCTAGAGGCCCATGGGGCTCCGGGTTAGTGGGAGGAATTAATTCCTCTACTACCGAGTGCACCTCGGCTAAGACTATGATTGGTTTTGGGCCAGAAATGCGCTCAGGAGTTTTAGATGTAGCAATACTGCCTAGAGAAGATTTTTTCCTAAGCGCAAGTTCAGTAGAGAGTCTCCTGGCGCATTCAAGTTCAGTTGATACTCTATGCTGAAGTTTTGTAATTTCATTGTCAATTGAGAGGCTGGTCCTGGTGATAAAGTCGTCTAGTGTGCCTGTGGCTTTTTTGGGAATCTTTGTGGCCTTACTCCTAGTTTCACGTGAGGACATTATGGGGAAGGAAGGAAGAAAAGATATAAAAAATACTTAAAATAGCGCTGGTATGCTACTGAGACTCAAGAGGATAAAACCAAGGGGGGTGGCCCGGTCCGGTCTCAATCGGTCTCTAACGGCCTAAAACGGCCCTGTCTTTGCCAGTCTTAGCCCGGGCTGCGTCCCGCGCTGCGGGAGTGGGCTGGTGTTGTGAGGCCTCAGGAGGGCGGGGGGCGGGCCAGCAGGGAGAGCGGACCGGAAGCTCTCCGTCGGTCTAGCAGGGACTTCTGGGAATTGAAGTCCCTGCACGCTCGCAGCCCCGCTGCAGCCATACGCCCAAGCCGCTTACCTCCTTACTGCCTCTACGCTCCACACACGCAGCTGCTGATGTGTCTCCTTCCTCTGGCAGGCGAAGGGGCACCCGCGGAGCGGGTGCGCCGAGAAGTGGTTGGATGCCGGGCGAAGACAAAATAAGGCGAGGTGAGCCGCTCTGACTCCTTACTATCGCTGGTTTCCTCCGTTAAGGGCTTGAATGTGGCAATGATGTCCAAAACAGTGTACCTTCTTCTTTATGTAAAAATATAATGTCTTCAGGTAACTATTTATCACAAGACTATAAATAACGGTTTTCTAAGCCACAATGTTGTAAATAGGCAAGTGTTCTCTGTTCTTTTCAAATGTGCCTTCTCAGTCTCTTGTACTGGTACACAGTTCTCTGGGTATTTACCTTCTAAGACCACCAAATCCCGTGTCTCTGTTCTTTTGGGGTAAGGTGGGCTCAACCCGTACATTTTCTGCGCTCTACGGTGCTCCGTAGCGGGAGGTTCCTGGTTTGCCCTACCGCGACTCACGCATCTCGCGGTGCGGTTGGAATGGAGACCCGAGGGGAGCGTACGCCGCGCTGGTAATCTATGGCAGTGCGAGGCGTACCGCTCGGGCGGCATGGCGAGGCTTATTCAACAGCCGATCAGGAGAAGTTCAGCGCTCCCCAGGGCCCCACGAGGCGTACGAAGCGGATGAGCGGGGCAAAGCGTAGCGCTCACACAAGCAATATGTAGCGCATAGATCCAGAAGGGGAAAGAAAGCGTTGCGGGCCCCTAGCCCGGGTGTAGTCAGAGACGTACCTTGAGACTCTTCTTAGGCTGAGTCGCGCAGGGGCAGTGCGACTCGGTTCTTGGCGTTGATCCCAGCGAAGGCAGATGCGAGGCGCACACAGGCTCCCGGTCAGAGCGAGGCTGGCCCCCAAGGAGTCCGGGCTTCGGTGGATCTGTTCTCTGCGTCTTTGGGGTCCGGTGGGGATTTCAGGCGGGAGCGTGGGGGCACACCAGCGAGCCTCCGATGGCGAGGTGATACGGCGATTTCCCTCAGCGGGGGGAGAGCGGCTCGGCGGAGCGGGGCTCTCCCTCGGCGGGGACGGGGAAACTCAGTTGATCACGGCCTCGAGGAGGGGCTGGGGGGCACCCAGGTCACGGCAGCGAGCCTCCGATGGCGAGGTGACACGGCGATTTCCCTCAGCGGGGGGAGCGGCTCGGCGGAGCGGGGCTCTCCCTCGGCGGGGACGGGGAAACACAGTTGGTCACGGCCTCGAGGAGGGGCTGGGGCACCAGGGTCACGGTTCCGGCGTAACAGAGATCCTCACTGTGACCTGCAGACGTGCAGGGAGCAGGTTGAGCCAGATGATCCTGTGGCTCAGGTCAGGGGGCAAGCTCAGTCAAGCCCTTGGAGAAAGTTTCTAGCACAAGTTTACAAAGTCTTTTCAGCAAGTCTTTTCCTCTCCTTCCTCAGCAAGGCAAGCAGCAGGCCAGTCCTTCCAGCGTCTTCTTCTCCTTCTAGTTGGGCAGAGGTTCTTTGTGGGAAACAGGATTCTGATTTACAAGGAGCAGGGCTTCTACTTTTATACAGCATTTTCTTTGTTCTAACAGGCCAGGGGGGCCTCTGCATAACTTCTTTCAGTCTCTGAGCACTTTGTGGGTGTACTCTGGGCTCTCCTTTCAGTGTGAGGGGCAGGCACATCAGACGCTCCACAGGAGGTGGAGGCAGCATTCTGTGGACAGGGGCAGCCAGGATGACTTTGTTGACAGTGCTTCTCCCTTCCTGGGCCAGGTGTCGGGCTGAGTCATCAATCGCTCTCCAGGAGGTGGAGCCAACATTGTGGTGGCAGAGCACAGCCCTATTCAGAGTCCAGGGGCACTCCCACCTCCCAGTAAGGTGTAATCCTTGCATTCCCCACCTGTCATCCCCCAGCCCTGTCACTCACATATCCCAGACAGCCACATACACATCCTAGCAGAGGCGGGCTGAAATGGTTAGGCAAGCAAATGCTAGCTTTCTAAAAGTAGCATTTGCAAACACAGGATATTAAAATAAACTTTACTAAAAGAAGTATTTTATTATTCTGAGTTCAGGCATACTAAACTTGACTTTCTACCATGTTCCCTGAGCCTGCTGGGATTATAGAGTGTAATAATTCCAGCAGCCCTTCTTGGCCTAAGAGAACAGGTAGCCTTACAATAGTGAAAAACGAATTTGGCTGTAATTCACTATTAGGACATACCACATACATCAGAGCATGTCCTACCTTACACTTACAAGGCACCCTGGCCTTGGGCCTACCAAAGGGGTGACTAATATGAAGCAAAGGGAAGGTTTAGAGGCTGGCAAGTGTGTGCACTTGCCCAGCCAGCATGACAGTACCAGACTGCACACAGGTTCTGCACTGGCAGACCCTAGACACATTTTACAAGGCTGCTTCTGTGGGTGGCGTAACCAGCGCTGCAGGCCCACTAGCAGTATTGGCATTTACAAGCCCTGGCACTCCTGGTGCACTTTACTGGGGACTGGCAGTAAATCCAATGAACCAATCATGGACATCAATCACAGTTACATTTTACATTGGGAGCAATTGCACTGCGGCACGGATTGGCCGTGGCGCAGTGCACTGAGCAGCGGACACCAGCAAAAACATCTGAGGCACATCAGCAAAAAGTAGAAGGGAAACTCACGCCAAGGTGCCAGGTCTAACACTCCACCACGTCCTCCACCACCAACACCACCACGTCCACCAACACCACCACCACCACGTCCACCAACACCACCACCACCACGTCCACCAACACCACCACCACCACGTCCACCAACACCAACACCACGTCCACCAACACCACGACCACCACCACCAGCACCACAACCACCACGTCCACCAGCACCACGTCCACCAGCACCACGTCCACCAGCACCACGTCCACCAGCACCACGTCCACCAGCACCACGTCCACCAGCACCACGTCCACCAACATCACGTCCCCCAACATCTCGTCCACCAACATCACGTCCACCAACATCACGTCCACCACCCCCACGTCCACCATCACGTCCACCAACATCCCGTCCACCACCACCACCACGTCCACCGCTTTTCTTTTCTTCAGCACTTGTTTGTTTCTAATATTCGGCCTCTTTCTGCTCTCCCATGTGCCCCCTTCGAGATCCTCCTCTCCTTCCACATTCTGCCAGCACCCTCCTACCCAATAGTCATCCACCACCATGTCCACCACCAACACCAATTCCACCACCACCACGTCCACCACGTCCACCACCACCACGTCCACCAACACCACGTCCACCAACACCACGACCACCACGACCACCACCACCAGCACCACGTCCACCAGCACCACGTCCACCAGCACCACGTCCACCAGCACCACGTCCACCAGCACCACGTCCACCAGCACCACGTCCACCAGCACCACGTCCACCAGCACCACGTCCACCAGCACCACGTCCCCCAACATCACGTCCACCAACATCACGTCCACCAACATCACGTCCACCAACATCACGTCCACCAACATCACGTCCACCACCCCCACGTCCACCATCACGTCCACCAACATCCCATCCACCACCACCACCACGTCCACCGCTTTTCTTTTCTTCAGCACTTGTTTCTTTCTAATATTCGGCCTCTTTCTGCTCTCCCATGTGCCCCCTTCGAGATCCTCCTCTCCTTCCACATTCTGCCAGCACCCTCCTACCCAATAGTCATCCACCACCACGTCCACCACCAACACCAATTCCACCACCACCACGTCCACCAATTCCACGTCCACCAATTCCACGTCCACCACCACCACGTCCACCACCACGTCCACGCCCACCACCACCACCACGTCCACCAGCACCACATCCACCAGCACCACGTCCACCAGCACCACGTCCACCAGCACCACGTCCACCAGCACCACGTCCACCAGCACCACGTCCACCACCACCACCATGTCCAATACCACATCCACCAATACCACGTCCACCACCACCACCATGTCCACCACCACAACGTCCACCACCATGTCCACCACCACCACGTCCACCACCATGTCCACCACCACCACGTCCACCACCATGTCCACCACCACCACGTCCACCACCATGTCCACCACCACCACGTCCACCACCATGTCCACCACCACCACGTCCACCACCACGTCCTCCACCACCACCACGTCCACCAACACCACCACATCCACCAACACCACCACGTCCACCACCACCACGTCCACCAACACCACGTCCACCACCACCACGTCCACCACCATGTCCACCACCACCACCATGTCCACCAACATCACGTCCACCAACATCACGTCCACCACCACGTCCACCACCACCACCACCACCACCACCATGTCCACCACCACCATGTCCACCATCACCATCACGTCCACCACCACGTCCACCACCACAACCACGTCCAACACCACCACGTCCAACACACCACGTCCAACACCACCACGTCCAACACCACCACGTCCACCCACACCACGTCCACCCACACCACGTCCACCCACACCACGTCCACCAATACCATGTCCACCAATACCATGTCCACCAATACCACCACCACGTCCACCACCACCACGTTCACCACCACCACGTCCACCAATACCATGTCCACCAATATGTCGTGCTTTTTGAAGTTGCCTCAGGAGTATCACGGAGCTGAAGCCAGACCCACTACTTCTCCTTCCAGGTTCACCATATGCCAGGAATTAGTAACACACCTGAAAGCACATGATGATGCCCAAAAGGGGAAACAGGGGAACAAAACAAGGAAAGGAGGGTAATAAAATAAAGTCTTCTTCTTTTCTGAAGATACGTGTGAAATAGTCCAGGAACCGGAATGTCTTGGTCTGGGATCACTGTCTTTAGTTATAGTGCATAGAGGATTCTTTCTTCTTGTATGAATACAAAGTATCTGGAACCTCGTATATATTCTTTGGTCCTGTAAGTCTTCACAGGAACAAATACCCTTGCATACTCTGGTACTAACTCTGAGTTAATGTATCCCAGCTCTGTGACTTTCAGCAGGGACAAATATCCTGGCAGAAGCCTGATCCCAATAAATCCAATAAATCATAAACAGAGCAACAAGCGACGTTGCTAAGAGGAAGATTTACAACCCGACTCTTCAAGTAGAATGTGAAACGACAGTGACCACTCCTAATATAGAACTCAATACCACATCGTGCGACGTGCACTTCTGTACAAGTTTCCGTTCTGAACCCTTAAGTTCATACATACACAAGAGATACTGAAAGGGAAGTTATAACGTAGGCAATAAGGGACAAACATATACCATGTTTGTCATCAAGAAAACCAAAGGAACGTATATTAAAGACAGAGACTTCACACAGACATAAAGGGACGCCCAGTACCTAAGGAAAGCACCTAGAACGTACCGTCGCCCGCCGTAATCCCGACGAACCCACTTGAACGCCACCACCGTGTCCCGACCGAAATCAGCAAGCCCCGGAAGAGGAAGAACGCGAAGCGTTCACAGAGCCGCGGGAAGGATCTAAATGCGGCCAAGTATCCCTATGTGCATGTGTCAGCCTTAGCGCATGCGCTTATCGCATCAGCAGTCCTTTTGCCAACCACCTGGGGAATCGCCTCTTGCCAACCAACGCTGCAGGCACGACACAATACCACCACCACATCCACGTCCACCACCACCACGTCCACCACCACATCCACCACTCTTTCCACCACTCTTTCCACCACCACATCCGCCATCACCACCACCACCATGTCCCCGCCACTTCCGCCACCACCACAGCGTCAACCATGTCCACCACCACCACCTTATCCACCACCACATCTACCACAACCACGTCCACCACCACGTCCACCACCACCACGTCCCACCACCACGTCCACCATCACCACGTCCCACCACCACGTCACACCACTACCACCACCAAGTCCACCACCACCACGTCCACCACTACCACCACCACGTCCACCACCACCACTACCTGTGACAGGTAAAGTGTAACTGGAGGGCAGGGGTAATAGGAGGGTCAACCCTGGCTGTACATGGGACATTTAAGGATGCATTGGGTGCAGGAATAGGGCCTAGAAGTATTACACCAGACCCAAGATACATTTTGAAGAGGTGCAATGCCACTGGGGTTCCTGTAAAAGCACTCGCATCTCTACCACACAGTAGCATACCTGCACGAGCCACTCATTCAAAATAAGCATTGGCATAGCCAATAGGTCTCCCTTTGAGACCTTATAAGTGTTTAGCCATGCAAACAAGGATATTGTGCTGGATAACTAAACAATTATAAGGTCCCAAAGGCGAGACCTATTGGCTATGCCAATGCTTGTTTACTTCGCGCTGTATCCAGCCCTGTTGAAGCTGTGGGGCCGCAGCCCAAGTGGATGAATGTTCAAGAATTCAGCGATCCGCCATGTTGGGATGGGCCCAGATTTTTCTTAGGGCATTGGCTGGTGTTTTGGCCATATTAACAGGTGCATTTTGAGATACTTATGGAATTCGGGCTCTTCAACGCGCATTGAGTTCGGCCTCTATGGGTGTAGGTCCCTAACGTCTTGCACACGTCGCTTTGTATTGAAGCAATTTGTGCTTTAGGAAGGTTATTTACATGGCTTTGAAAGTATCTAACGTCCTGTGACTGTGTACAAACAACTCATGGAACAGGTAGGTGTTTTTCATACTCAGGGTCTTGTGTGTGGTGCACGCATATATGAACCACGGGTAGCTGGTGTCGCCTGGGTGGGATGACGTTTTTGGCCCATTACGAGCTTTGCGGCCTGATTTTGAAACGGTTTCTAGTTCTGCTGCTTTTGCAAATATCTATTAAAAATCACAAGTCACATAAAGGTAGTAGGGATACAATAAAACCTAGGGGGTCTGTCTCTCTTAGAGGGGCAGCATGGGTTTGTGCTTACTCAGTACCGTAATTTACAGAAACAGGGACCAGTCACTAAAACCATATATGGACAACACACCGGCCTAAAATGGAGCTACCAACTCAGAAGCACACAACGGACTCTAGAAAAAGCTTGAACTAAAAAAAACAATCTGTATTTTGCGCAGAACATGTGGTGTTAACATGGGGCCTCTGCATGCACAAGAGTAAATGTATTCAATTTGATTTTCTTTTTGCGCTGCAAATTACGAGTGATGTCAGAGCCTGGAAAAATTTTGCAAAAATGTCTGACGGTTTGACCCATCAGTGGTGGAGCTCTTATCTAAACTGAATGTTGCATGGCTAGCTTCTCATTAGTCATGACGTCACAAACTATTATTGTCTTTTCCCTACAGGATCGGCCAAATGTGTGCAACACAAAAATCTTTCTCCACCTTCACCTCCTTTCGTCAATCACTACAACTTTACATCCTCCATTCGCTTCTATGCAGAAAGCAGTTGACCACTGAGCACTGGAAAGTAGATGTGAATGCCAGCCAAAGGTTTTAACATGACATTCACAAAACATGAGTAACATTCTCTAAAATAATTTTCATATTTAAAGGGTCAATCCAGTGTAGCGAATAAGCCCCGTTCTTTTTAACCTGTCCTGCATCACTAGCAATCAGCAACCAATGCTTAATTTGAGCCAGTGATTTCCGGTTTTCTCCAACAGCACCTAATTGTCAACACCAGCACTTGTGACAGTTTGCCACAAAGTGGCGCTGTCTGGCTAATTTAGAGATGACCACAACAACAGTTTATTTTTAGGTCGAGCCTGGGCAGCGCATGAGCTGAATGAGGCATGCAGTATTTGAGTATGGGCTTGAAGCCCGCCCACTCTCTGCCCATATTTTTTATTGGCCTGTGTCATTGTCTTTCGTAAACGCTGGCTTCTGAGTTATTAGGCTTGTTAGTCCCTCCTTGGTACATACATGCACACATATCGTTGTAACAACATATCCAAGTTGGAAACATTAACCTGAAGAGTTTTGCGGAACTGAGCCACAGCACTGCAATAGCAGACACAGGCAAAACCAAAGAATAAAAAGATGTGTGGAGAAGGGTCTGGTGTAGGGAAACTAAGTTTGACTGAAGGAGCTCTTGTGTTTGAGCAGGGCCGCAAGGAGAAACCGGACACAGGCTCTAGTGTCACACGTGCTCTCATTCTCAAACTATGCACCTATTGAAGTGAGGGAGCAATACTGAATCTTTTTTGGACAAAAAGCATCTTCATTCTGCCCGTCTCAACCACAACAAAACAAGCGCAATAAGCAGATCCAAAAGTCAAACCTGTATATTCCGCAGATTGAGCACACATTATGAAGTTTATGGCCATAACATTGGTCACATAATCCTCAACACACGTCATGTATTGAACTCTGATTAACAGACCTTTGACGTCGTAACTCATGGTTCTTCCAAGAGGTGGTCAGCATGGTGGTGCTGCCCATCTACGCCAGCTGTACTTTGTCGTAACAATCCTTTTTTGGAGGACACACTTCAGTACAATGTCCGACATTGCATCTATGGTGCCCACTGCTTGGGGGCTATGGGTTTACTGCTCTAGGCGTTAAACACTGGCTTTGAATTTCCTGGATAGGCCAAGATCGGTCCACATCTGGGAAGCACTGACCATTCCTGCGTCACTGTGGGGCTGAGCACCTCTACACATGTACCTCAGGCGCCCAATGCGTGTGGCTCAGAAGAAGACCCTTCCTCCAGGCCACTGAAGCCTTCTTCCAAGGGTGGGAAAAGACTACGTTTAGAGTAAATATTAACAGTGGATAAAATGCATATGAAAATCATTTAGGGCAAAACTGTTGTTTATATGGTTCTCTGCTAAGGATTTTGTTTCTATTGTTACATCTTTAGAAGACCCTATGCAGAAGCTCCCACCACGTCTGCCTCATTAGAGAAATGCAACGGCCTAGCGGACTTCTTTTCTAACAAAATCACTGCTACATGTAGCTCTTTTCCGGCCGATGTCCAGAATGTCAAACTCCCCTCTATTTTTGATTTAGAGACACTGTCTGAATGGGCCATATCCTTCTGTATTTCAACCTATCCAGCCAGAAGATTTTTTCTGGCATTATCAAGTTTATCAATTCTGCCTCCGTACTAGATCTGTGCTCCCTCGCCCACATTTTTGCTTTTCATAAATGTTCTCCTATTTATCCTTTTTCGGTTGATCTTCTCGCATATCAATTTCTTCTGCAGAGGTACCTCGGGCTTGGAAACGCACAACAACGTTGTCCCTGTTAAAAAAGCCTTCTTGGGACCCGCTAAAGAAGGAAACCCGTGTTCGAGCTCCCTCCTCTAGCTTAGGTCTAAAGTGCTGGAGAAGCACATTAATCAGCAACTGTCTACTTATCTTGAGACCCAAAATGTTTGGTACTCGTCTCCATCTGGCTTTTGCCCTTTTCACAGCACTGAATCCACCCATCTTCCATAACAGAGGAGCACAGATGGATACGAACGAGATGAAAGAGCATCCTTAGCGCTCATGCTGTTGGATCTGAGCGCCGCATTTGACACTGTCTCACAATATACTCATAGCCAGACCCTCTATATGTGGGATTCTCAACAAGGCTCTGACACGGTTCACATCTTTTTGGGAACAACAATTTTTCCAGTTGGCTAGGAAGTCTTATTTTTCAACACCCACATGAAGTCTGTGTGGAACTCCCAGGGATCATCGCTGAGTCCAATGCTTTTTAATGTATATGTTTACCCCCTGGTGAATCTGGTGGAAGCGTTCGGTCTCACTTTGATTTCTTATGCAGAGGAGACACAGCTTATTTTGTCTCGTGCTCCGTCCAGGCAGCTCTCCATCCAAATTAAGGGAATGCCTGTTGTCCTTAAGAGGCTGGATATGTCTCAACTGCCTAAAAATGAATGGTAGTAAATGAGAAGTCATGGTGATAGGAAATAATCCCAGGATCTGGTGCCCTCACTTGTGAATAGCTGGTGTAGGCCTTCTCCTAGTGTTCAAACCAGTGGTCAAGAATATGGGTGTGTGGATTGAAAAAAAAATCTGCTGACCATCCAATTGAAACAGTGTCTGCGAGTTGTTTTTGCCTTTTGAGACATTTGAAAAATAGATTATGTCTTACCTATTACAACTACAAAAAAAACCATAGTCCAGTCCATTATAACATACAGTCTGAGCTATGGTAATGGGATCTACCTGGGTACCACGCAGGTGGCTATACAAAGATTGCAAATAATCCAAAATGCTGCAGCCCGGCATCTCAGTCAATCCCTGTACATTACTAGATTTCTTCTCATTGACAATACCTACACCGGCTACTAGTAAGAGAGCGCATAAAATTCAAACTTCTTTGCTTTGTGTTCATGGCTTTTTTCATGATTGGTCATGTCTATCTTAGGCATCTTATTCAGTCATAAACGCTGCCCAGAGCATTAAGATCTTCTAATATGATGCTGGCTCAAATTCCCAGATTCATCAGCTCTAGACAGAGTAGGCGCTATATTAGTTATTTGGCATCTAAAATGTGGAACTCACAGCTGTTCCGCCGAAGTCCTAGCGGAAAGGGTCTTTTGTAAAAGTATAAAGAACTGGCTCTTCTAAATGTGTGGGATGTGTTGGACAGATTTGTGGGGTAGACTTTCTCTTAGCGCTGGGAAGCCCCTCTCTGGCAGCTATACGCTTTTATAAATATGATTAACATAACATGACATACATAACTGCATCCGGCCCATAACTGAAGTCGGCTCATGAATTATCAGTCTATGAAGCTGGTTTATGTTTCCGCGAAAGAAACACGTAGGAGTTTAGGCTTCAAAACTATTGCTTTTGCCTTTAACAACCATTTATGGTTCTCCCGCGTGACGAGTTGCCAGTACTTTGGCATGGGATCTGAATTAAGAAATTAAAGGCCAACTAATTTATAAAATACACAGCTATCATGTCTAAGTGCTTGCTGTCATGAGCAGTTAGGCAGCAGGACAGTGTTAACACTTTAGTCCTTGCAACATTAATTCCCAGGCAGAGATTATTAATCAGGGAACCTCGTTCGAACTCTGACAGCAATAAGGAAATCTGCCTAGATCTGACATAAAGGACTACAGAGCCATGCTAGTGCACAGCAAAATGTTCACCAAGTAAAACCTAACCAACTGTGCATGTGCGTAAAGCATAATTAAAGACTTCCAGGAGGATAGAGGTTATGTAACACAAAACACAGCTTCCAATGTAAGAGGCAACTTCAGATTATGGACCAAGGTTGGAACAGTGGAGGAAAAGGAACCGCCCTGGCGTATCCCACCTTGATAAGAAACTCAGGGTCAAAGATGTGTGTGAACACACAAGCGGAGCAGGCATCGTGCTCGAGCGGATCACCGGACCCACATCACTCAGCAAAATAATGTGCATGTTCATATAGCGCAAAATCACCATTCTGGAGGCACTTGAAATAATAGGTCTCCCTCGCACGCACCAATGCCATGCAGCCATGACGATATCTCGCCAAGTTAAATGATGAGATTCAAACCCGTGGCTGCCCGACTGGGCATTTTTCCACTGTTCAGAGCTGATGCTTCCTTACACTAGGCCAGGTTGAGCAGGAGCTTTACAGCATCACCACTGGGTAGCACCAACGGGCAAGAGAAGGCCGGGAAAGTGGTATTTTCCAAGGGATAAGAACTTGGACTGATGCATTTATGCATTCGGAAGCCTGCACTTGGACTTTTCTAAATGTATAAAATGTTAATGAATGTTAATAATTCAGAGATGTACCAGTAATAACATTATTCGTGCATTCCAAGAAACTCAACATTTACTCGAAAGAAAGAGCCGTCCGACGCTCAATTGCAAATTTCCTTGTGTAAACCTGCCCTTTCCTTACTAGCTGGAATGGGAGGCAGTCTAATGTATGCACTGGGAGGCAGCGCGGGTCCTGTTCACTTTCACAGATGAGCGCGGCCTTCATCGCTCTCCTGAGCGCCACTGTCAGCGCCAACAGATGGTGTATGGCGCTGCCTGCGACTGTACGTGCGACTGTACGTGCACCCACAAACGCGTACACCCCGTGTACAAACACATCACCCTGGGAGGCGCCATTCACTTCACTATGATTAAAGACCACGCCGAGGAGGCTGCGGCGCGGCGCAGAATAGGGTACCATTTGCATGTTTAATTAGAGAGAAGCAGATGGCGCAGGGTTAATTTAGAAATGATGTACCCGCCGAAATGAAAACAAGCTTCCGACGCGTGCACGCTCGCCAGAGATTCCGCCAGGCTGGCACCGCCCGATGCCACCAGGAGAAGCGCGGCTAATGACTAACTATATGCAGGCAGGGACCGCGCCGCCACAGGACAGCCCCCCATCCGCCATGACGGCCGCGTGGGGTCCTGCAGCACGCGCGCGCCGCTCGACGGGGGGCAGGGCGGCAGGTCACGCGTGCTGCATTCAACAATTCTACTTCATGACAGCAATGCAAGATTCTGGCGGAGGCTCCGCGGTGATGACGCCCAGCTTCCGGCATTCTTCAATCCCAGCTTCCGGTATTCCCTAACATTAGAGACAAAGGCTGCAAGGCCCACGCGCCGCCCCGCTGCTTCCTTGCCACCACACACTCACAGACCCTGCTGATTGTTAAACCCTAGTCACTATCGAGGAGCAAATTACATTTCGAGCTAAAATTTGAGTTTGCATCTAAAAGAAAAATATAAATGAAGTGCAAATCCTATAACCATCGATCCTGTCCGCATAAATTTCGCCAGGTAAAACAAGCATTTACAATGCAATGGTTTTGCCTTTGTTAAAGTTAGAGCTATTGGCATTGCTCTTGACATTATTTTTATTTATGTTTTTTTAACATAAATAATGGCATTGTCATTTACAATGCCACTAGCTTTATCTCTCGCAAATGACACACACAAACACACACAGAGGCCCCCCCACACACACACCCACACAGATCCCCCCACACACACAGCCACACAGAGCCCCCCACACACACAGCCACACAGAGCCCCCCACACACACAGCCACACAGAGCCCTCCACACACACCCACACAGCACAAGCAGGCAACAGGGGCACATGGAGGCACAAGCAGGCAACAGGGGCACACGGAGGCACAAGCAGGCAACAGGGGCACACGGAGGCACAAGCAGGCAACAGGGGCACACGGAGGCACAAGCAGGCAACAAGGGCACACGGAGGCACAAGCAGGCAACAGGGGCACACGGAGGCACAAGCAGGCAACGGGGGCACACGGAGGCACAAGCAGGCAATAGGGGCACACGGAGGTTCAAGCAGGCAATAGGGGCACACGGAGGCACAAGCAGGCAACAGGCGCACACGGAGGCACAAGCAGGCAACAGGGGCACACGGAGGCACAAGCAGGCAACAGGGGCACGAAAACGGAGGCACAAGCAGGCAACAGGGGCACACGGAGGCACAAGCAGGCAACAGGGGCACACAGAGGCACAAGCAGGCAACAGGGGCACACAGAGGCACAAGCATGCAACAGGGGCACAAGCAGGCAACAGGGGCACGAAAACTGAGGCACAAGCAGGCGACAGGGGCACACGGAGGCACAAGCAGGCAACAGGGGCACACGGAGGCACAAGCAGGCAACAGGGGCACACTGAGGCACAAGCAGGCAACAGGGGCACACGGAGGCACAAGCAGGCAACAGGGGCACACGGAGGCACAAGCAGGCAACAGGGTCATGAAAACAAGCACAAGCAGGAAAAAGGGTCACAAGCATGAATTGTAATTTAGACGGGGCTGAAGTGGAGAACGGTCAGTTCGGGAAGTAGTGCGGCTGGTGCAGTGGTACCAGGCCGAAAGGTGAGAGGGGCTGTCTGCACCCCAGTTTGGACAGTTTCCACTACCTAACAGGGATTGGTGGGAGGGGGGCGTACTTCTTGCTTGCTTTAGGGCTGTTACTTCGGGGACGCAGTGCACGCTGCTGCCTGCTGCCGCCGGGACACGACAACAGGCAGGGAGAGGACAGGCTAGGAGAGAGCAGGGAGGGGACAGGCTGGGAGAGGGCAGGGAGGGGACAGTCTGGGAGAGGGCAGGCTGGGAGAGGGCAGGTTGGGAGAGGGCAGGTTGGGAGAGGGCAGGCTGGAAGTGGACAGGCTGGAAGTTTAAAGGCTGGGAAAGGACAGGCTGGGAAAGGACAGGCTGGAAGTGGACAGGCTGGGAGAGGACAGGCTGGGAGAGGACAGGCTGGGAAAGGGCAGGGACCATAAAATACATAGATATAAAATCATTTAAGATCCCCCGTCTTGTAACCATGTAACAGACAGACATAGAAAGTAAAAAAATATAAAACATTTATTAATCTTCATAGCGCCTCGAGAGGCTTCGCACCTCCTCCCCTACAAAAAGGGAACGAAAGATACTTATGTAAGGAGAGGATGTATGCAATGCAGCGCCTTGAAGCGAGACCGGGGACTCTGAGATGTCCCCAAGCGCTGCCTGCCGAGAATGGATCAGAAAAGGTGTAACCGCAATGCAGCGCCTGGAAGCGAAGACTTGAGGCTCGGAGCTCCCGCCACACCCACCCTCTGCATAGAAAGTGCCAAAGTTGGTATACACTTAATGCAGCGCCTTGAAGACAGACTCTGGCCTGTCAACGCGGTGGGGGCGGGGGGAGAGGGCTGGGGTTAAGGCTTCGGCGGAGGACGGCCAGGGAGCCGGGTTCAACGGGGTCACCTTGACTCTGACCTTGGACATGTCTGTAGACCCTGGTGCAGCGCCTTGAAGCGGACCATGGGCTTCAGAGTCGCCCACATCCACAGGACGACATGGAGGAGGGGGGGGGGGGGGAGGGGGGGAGGGGTACGTGCAGCGCTTTGAAGCGTACCCCACAATCCACAAGAGTAATATCGGATGGGAAGGCAACACCGCGAGGACGTGGCCTAAGGACCAGAGCGGCTGACTGTGGCACTGAAGAAACAAGTTCGAGTCTCGCATCGTCTCAACATCCTGTGATCCTCGGCACACCACTATATCTCCTGTGCCTGAAATAGGATGTGACCGCGTGTGATGTCACCGCTGCTCATATAAAGCGCTCCAATACCTTCGGTCGAGATAGCCTATATAAAACTGAAAATATATAGCAAGCATTGGCAAAGCCAGGTCCCGCCTATGTAAGAGCTGTTGGCTTTGTCAATGTGTTGAAGCCTATTACACACCAGCCTGGCTGCGGTTCAGCATGGGAATGTAATTACCATATTGATTTGCACTTCACTCCGATCTGAGGCGGGCTGGGCTGTCGGGAGGGCGGTGTGACCTGCGGCAGGCAGCGTCGAGAGCCTGATTGCACGGCCTGAGAGCTGGAGGGATGCTGTGAATCAGCTAGAGCGGCAGGTTGGAGAGGCACTTCGCTACAAGCCGCGATTGTGAGGCGCTGGTGTGCCTGGAGCCGGGCCAGCCCCGCGGGCTCCGGGAGGGCTCTGGGAGGGCTCCGGGCCTCGGGGGTACCCGCCCCCCACCCCCGAGGTACCCCCGAGAGGGTGGAGCGGACGGGGGAGAGGCGAGAGAAGAGGCGGAGGTGCCACAGCGCCTTGAAGCCGGCTCAGCTGGGCGCAGATCACCAACCCTCAGAGTACAGGCGGAGGACAGGGACATAGGGCCTTGAAACCGGCTCAGTTGTGTCTACATCACTATCCCTCGGAGCACAGAATGACAGGGACACAGTGCCTCGAGAAGCGGCCGCAACCCGCCCATGAGAAGAGGGGGCAAGGAGAAAAGGCAATACAGCGCCTCGAAACGGGCTCGGCTGGGCGAAGATCACCAACTTTCAGAGCGCAGGAGGACGGGAACATAGCGCCTCGAGAGGCTTCGCACCTCCTCCCCTACAAAAAGGGAACGAAAGATACTTATGTAAGGAGAGGATGTATGCAATGCAGCGCCTTGAAGCGAGACCGGGGACTCTGAGATGTCCCCAAGCGCTGCCTGCCGAGAATGGATCAGAAAAGGTGTAACCGCAATGCAGCGCCTGGAAGCGAAGACTTGAGGCTCGGAGCTCCCGCCACACCAGCCTGGCTGCGGTTCAGCATGGGAATGTAATTACCATATTGATTTGCACTTCACTCCGATCTGAGGCGGGCTGGGCTGTCGGGAGGGCGGTGTGACCTGCGGCAGGCAGCGTCGAGAGCCTGATTGCACGGCCTGAGAGCTGGAGGGATGCTGTGAATCAGCTAGAGCGGCAAGTTGGAGAGGCACTTCTCCGGCTACCCCGCGGGCGCCGCCATAGTGCTTGCCGTCTTCCTCTCCTTCTTCCCCGGGCTGCGGGGGGCGGGCACTTCCGGCCGGCCGCGCTAGGATTGGCCGGCCGGCCAGTCACGGGGCAGGAGAGACGCAGAAGTGCCGGCAATGCCGGACCAGACTCGGGGGCGTTCCCGGCGTCGCGTGACGTCGGCAAAAGGCAAAGAATGTCAGGAACGCCCCCGTGTCTGGTCCGGCATTGACGGACAGGCCCCTCGTCCAATGGCAAGGCTCCGTTTACGGAGCCAGCCAATCAATGACGAGGGCCGACCCAAAGCACCCTACAGTTCTCAACAGGATTTCGCCTGCGCGAAAAAGCTGCGCAGAGCGCAGCTTTCGCTAGGCAAAACCTAAAAACCTGTTGGCAAAAAGCTTGAAAACAGGCTTGTGCGCTATGGAGTGGGAAGGCATGCTCCCATTTCGAGATGAAAAACTGGCTCGGGTGCAAAACACCGAACCCCACGCAAGTATTACTGACAGGGACTCATTCCATGCCATATAACACAATATAGTTGTACGGTGAAAGCAATACACAAAGAAGTGTACTCCGAGTTCAAACACTGTAGGCTCTGGTGTCGATGCAAACTTTGCAGGACTGAATTCTTAGATTCCTGACTCACCGGAAAGTCATCCTTAATGGAAGAGGTAACGTCACACACTTATTAGTGTCATGCTTCATCATAGGAATCCTCTCCCAACTCTGGTAGGACAATACCACCCGGGCAGACTCGACCTCCTCCAAGACTGACTAGTTAGGAGGGACTTCTTGCATAAATCTTACTGGACAACTCCATATAACGGGGGATCCAGATGAAAACGTAAAAATACATTAGAGTTCCTGGGGAACTTTACCTTTATTACTAGAACACTAGGTAAGATTAAAAACGAAAAAGGTTTGGGTACTGGAGTGTAATGCCTCACACCCAAAATGTTGCCAACATGTTTCTGCCCACTTTTGCAAGCTTAAACGGTCTGGGGCATTCTTCATGGCATACGGGTCTCTATGTGAGAAACCTAGATGTGATTCCAATTTAGAATCGATTTGGTTATTGTACGGTGGATTCCTAACTTAGGTTTTACCATATTTACCTGCCTGTGGTTCAGTAATTTGTCCTTGCCACCCTAAATATAGGTGTTACCAGCATCATGGTCACACAGAGGGCGGGGTCCTTTTCAGTCACACATTCATCAAAAGGAACGCCCGGCCGCTTTACCTATGCCTGTCCTGTTCTGCGCCGTGGTACATTCCCCCAGACTGCATCCAGATTGTCATCAGAGCCAGCATCTTTTATTTCTAAATCATTTACTATTTGGCATTTTCATCCCCACCACTGCAGGGAGACCGTTCCATGCACTCACTATCCTTTCTGTCCAAACGTTTGGTCTAACACGGCAGACGGGCCCTTTATCTGACCGGGCATTTCCCCAGGGGCTGAAGCCACTGAAGCCTGGTTTCTGCAGCTCCACGGCCGCAGTCCTGCGCCATTCACTCCAGCTCCCCAGTATTTGAGGCAGTAGACCGTGTACATTTTTCTGAATGGAATTTCTTTCACTAATGCAATAACTTCAATGTTTTGCCCGTAATGGGCACTTTTTGTGCTGTTTTAAGACTTGGTTTGCATGTTTTTTTTTGCGTATTAAGATGCATATATGCTTTGTCGGAAAAGTGATATTTAAGTGACAAAATAGGGTGTCGCTGGCAGGGCTGACACAAGAATATTGTGGGGGAATATCAAGAAATGTTACGCTTTCCAGGCCCAGGCTGCAAAATGCAATTATAGTGTAGAAATGTGTGAACAGTCTGCATCTAATGGCAGCCCATTAACAAAGATCCACATCCTGGCCCTCTCTGTGGAGAGTGGACACTGTCATCAATTAGGCAAGGTATTGTAGGATCCCTGAGAAAATATAATGCTTCCTTACCGGTAGTAGTTTTGCAGCAGAATTTTCGGGATTCCCTTGCTGTGCATTATTCCACATTCCAGTAGCTGGGTCCAGAATACTCATTGCCCTCTTTTCTCGTGGTTATTTTTTTTTTTTTTGGTTGGGTGTCTGGCCATTTGGTGCTATGTATGCTCCCCTTTGGCAACTTGTCTTGTCCTTCTAGAGTTCCTGCTATGTTTGAAAGGTATTGTAGTCTCTTCCCAGCTTTGTTGCACCTCATTTCCTGGCAAGGCAGTGAGTTGCATGTGAATCCAGAAAATTCTTTAAGCTGCAAAACTACCCCTACTGGTAATTAACCATTTCATTTTACAGTGTGAATCTTGTCTGGATTCACATTCTGTTTATCTATGGTCAATCTTGAAGGTGGGTTGAAATGAGGTTTAGCTTGAGAACAGATGTTTCACGCCCCTTTGCCCTACCTATGACGCTTTCTTGGATGCTCACATAGTGTTTTGTGATGGTGTGGATGGATGATCACGGGGCCGCCATATACAGGTAATTTATTGGAACATTTGCTAGGAATGCCAGGGTTGCTCCCTTCGTCTTTGTGGAGTATGCTCTGGGTCTTGTGTCTATACACACACCTGCCTTTAGGTAGCACAATGAAATTATTTGGAGTATCAGCCGAGGGATGGTGCCTTTCTTCACTGTGGGGTTGGGCCGCATCCCTACCCTGTCTTTATGTATTTGCAGGTAGGGGCTCCAGGGTGGTTAGTACTTGCAGCTTGCTCATCCTGCACAGCGATGTCATAGCAATTAGGAAGCAAACACAAGGAGATAATGGGCGGAGCACTGAAACATTTCAGACGCTCACCCCCAGTCACAGATCTGGGCTGAATCCATCATCGTTCTTTAGCTCACTTCGCCACCCCAGTTCAGAACCAGCCATATGCAAATTAGTCCTGACCTTGTTCCTTATGGGAACAGTCCAGCCCGAACTGCCATGCCAGGTCTTCCCTGGACTGGAAACAAGCATCCTGGGAACGGTTTTAGGGTAACACCCCACATCAGTCAAGACAGCTTGAATTCAGTGGCAAAGTGAGCAAGACACTCACGTCTGGGTATACCATGCTAACGTAGGGCGAACAAAGCAAACACAAGGAGATGATGGACGGAACACTGACACTTTGACACTCACCTCTAGTCACAAATCTGGGATGAATCCATCATTGTTCTTTAGCCCACTTCACCACACCAGTTCAGACCCAGCTGGGCTGTTCCCATAAGGGACAGGGTCAAGACTGATATGCATATGGCTGGGTCTGAACTGGAGTAGCGAAGTGAGATAAAGAACGATGAAGGATTAAACCCAGATCTGTGACTAGGGGTGAGTGTCTGAAAAGTTTCAGCGCTCCATCTATCATCTCCTTGTGATAGCAATTAGGAAGGCGGTGTTTAAGGTCAGGAACCTTAGTTTTGCCTTGTGCAGCAGTTCAAAGGGTTCCTTTATTAGTTGTGTTAGCACTAGCTTGAGATTCCACATGGGCGTTGGTGTTGATCTGGGTTGAGCTACCGTTTTTGCTCCTTCTAGAAACCGTTTAATAAGTGCTGTTGTGATGAAGCTTCTCCCTATATGTCATCTTGTTTAGTGAAGCATATATTAAACTTATCTAGGAGGTATGTTACTGTGGTGTCCTGCTGTAGAACAATTCATTTTCTCTGCATCACAGGACATACCTTCTCTATTTCACTGTGTAACATTTCCTTGTGCTTGGCCTTCTAGCTTCCTTTAGGATTTTCATGCACCATTTTCGGGGGTCCCAGTGACCAAACTATGTCTTCAGGAGCCAGGGCGCTGGTTTATGGAGGGGTGGGCCGTGTCTCCCTGCATGGAGAGTAGGTTGTGTGTTGCTGGCAGTCTTTTCACATTTCCTTGTGCCATCTCCACTAGGTCTAAAATCCAGGTCTGTCTTACCCACTATGGAACAATTAAGATCAGTCTATTTGCAACTGTTTGTACTTGCTTATCACTAGAGGTAAGAGGAAATAGTGGAAAAGCGTACACAAATCTCTGTGACCATTCTAGAGACAAGGCATTCACCAGGGAGCGGCTGTGTGGGTGTCTGGATGCAAAATCTTGTCACTCTGTATTTTCTGGGTTTACTAAGAGGTTAATCCCTGGAGCTCCCAGCTGCTGGAACACCTCTTCATGCACTTGTTCGTTTAACTCCCACTCCTGTGATACAGATGCTTGCCTGCCTAATCAGTCTGCTTCCCCATTTCTACACATGGCATGTGTGTTTCTTCTCTGACTGGCCAATCTCCAAATTTCCTGGGCTACTTTTGATAGCTCAGGTGACCTTGTTCCAACTGTGGTTATGTTGACTGTTTGGATTTGCAGTGTCTTTTCTCCCACTTGTATCTGGAAGGCCTTTAGGGCCAGGAAGTCCGGCTTGAGCTCCAGGACAGTTGTTGGATTGCTGCTTCTGCTTTTCATAGTTCTCTGATTTTGAGCTCTCCCATGCCCTCTCACCAGCCAGTGTGGGAAACATGCGTAGGGATTGTCACCAGTCGAGTTGGTTGTATGAAAGGTCTGCACACTTATGTTACGTTCCACCATGTCTTCTGTTTCTGTACCTTTTGTGTTACAACTACTAGATCTTTCCAACTCTCCGTGGCCTGTACCTATTCATTTTGGATCCATTTCTGCAGCTGCCTTGCATGGAGAAACAGTGGGAAGCAGGAGGCCATCATGCCCATCATTTTCCCCACTGTCCTCACTGTCAGAAACTGTCCCTTATGGTAGCGGCAAGCCTTTTATGTGATCGCCTGAATCCGCTTAGGGGTGGAAATGGCTTTTGCTTTCACTGTGTTGATTCGTGCTCTTAGAAAGATCTTTTCTGTCTGGCTTTGATGATGACTTTTCCAGGTTTATCGTGAACAGTAGTTTGTGAAGGGTGTCCATGACCGTCCTGAAACTTCTCTTGCATTGCCTGTAGAATCCTTGTCCCCACTGGTCACTGACCAAGCAAACATTTTGGTAATAGGGGACTTGAATTACTGGGCAAATGAAGAAGCAGGCGGGTATCTATCAACAGAATGGACTGAATTGCTAAGCAATCTAAATCTAGAACAGCATATATTTTCCCCTATGCACGAGAAAGCCCACACATTAGACCAGGTCTGGACCACAAATTTATCAGTGACTAATATTCGGCCCACGCCCCTGCCCTGACATACCACACCGGCAAACTCGTCATCATCTTGAACAGCAAGCTATATATTAATATATAGTTAAACGAAGGCTCATCCACCTGCTTCCACACCCTACGCATGCTCTGCAAGATCTTCAGGTGGTTCCCACTCAACACCAGAAGGACCGAAACGTAGGCTCTCGTCAGCAGCAGGCTGGCTGTGGGAATACACCCTACATAGGAATCACTGCATGCCTCCAGGAGGGACTACAGACAATAAAACAATCAGCTGCAAGGCTCATTCTCGACATCCCCAGAAGGACCCACATCACACCCCACATCAAACTACACTGGCTCCTGATCCAGAAGAGATGTAGTCCGTTCAAGATGTTGACCCACGCATACAAAGCCCTAAACAATGAAGGACGAGCATACATCAATCAACGCATGACCTTCCACCTACTGACCAGACACATCCGTTCCGTCTCCCTCTTCCTCACAGACAGCCCACGGATCCGCTGAGTCAACAGCGGAGGATGATCTTTCACACACCTGGCAGCCAATGCTTGGAACAACCTACACCTACACCTCATGGCTGCCTCATTGCTCCTGCATTTCAGGAAAGGCTTCAAGACCTCTCTTTTTGAAGGAACAAATCACCATGTAGCAGCTAGGAACTCCACTCCAGCACCTTGAGACCCTCACGGGTGATTTGTCGCGCTTTACAAATGGTTGACTGATTGATAGGAAGGTCCGATTGGAATTTTGTGGTGGGACAGCTAGTTTATGGAGTCACTTGTCGGAGGAGCCTGCTCCACTGGGTGGGGCTGGCCTCTCTCTTTCTCGCTCTGTCCCGAAAGGGCTAACACTGGGTTGCTGTGAGCTGCCACTATTGCATTGTTGACTGCTGTTGCCCCTGTGTGTTAGTAGGACACCTGCGGCAGTACTCTTTGGAAATGTAACCTTCCTGTTGGTCTCTTCATGGCTGGGTTGCTCCTTGAAACTGCAGCACCCCCCATAGCGTTGGCATTGTTATTTGCCTCAAGCTGTTGCAGTGTTTCATCTACTGCTGAGCAGAACAGTTGTTCTCGAGTCAAGGGAGTACCGATGCTGCTTGCCTGCACCTCTCTTGAACCCTGACCCCCAAAGGCAGGCGTGTCTCTTCAGGGTTGTACCTGTGCTGCTGGCAGTATCCACGACGCTGAGTGCAGACTTCAAGTATGTGTTGCAATGGTCTTCCTCTTTTCTACAAGAGCAGCTGCCCCTCTTTGGAACTGCCCTGGGAAATTTATCATTCGCTTTTCCACTTCTTTCTAATGTTGGTGGGTGTACTTATTTAAGAGAGCGTTGGAGTTAGTGATGCTCCACTGTGTTGCTGCTCCCATCTCCATTATTTGCTCCACCATTTCCACTTTCCTGCTCTCTCTGTGGGTGGGTCAGTGGATGTGGGGACATTGGCTTTCTTTCTTGCCACAATAGTAGTCTGCCATTGCATTTCCCTAATGTACAGTGAGCCCTTGTAAGAGTGTTCATACTTTTTCGGACCCTCGGGCTGCTGGCTCCCCTGAATGCCTCCCTTCCCTGTTCTAGAATGCTGGGCAGCATCTGGAGATGGTTGGTTTTCCTTTGAGAGGGTAGGGGGGTTTGCAGAACGAAGCAAGTTTGTGCTTTCTCTTCCAGCTGGCCCTCATACCTGTCCACCGCGCTGTTCACCACCAAGTTGTACATACCAATGTCAATCGTAGGCAATAGCCTTGAAGGGTATGAATCTACTCTGTCCTCCAGTGAGTGAGCATCAAGGTTCTGACCCTGGTCCTTGACGGTGTCCTGAAGTATTTCCTAGTCCTCCAGATCTTGCTCTTCAAAGAGCGTCTCTTGCTCTTCCACTTGTGGATCTAGCATGGGGTGGTTCGAGTACGACCAGCTCTGCCTCTTTTCTGTTCCCTCGAAGGCTTCAATGGGATCTGAAATTATAAATGAGTTGCATCAAAGTTCCTCCTTGTCTGTACTGCCATTTCGGTTTCAAAACATCTTTTCTTTCACTCTATTCAACGAGCGCCCTTCTCCAGCATTGATTGTGGCTGGAGGCCTCTTCTTCAGAGCTGGGGCTTTGACATCTGGTGATTCCTTTACCCTCTCTTGCTCATCTTTTGATGTCGAGCGTTTCTCCAAGGAATGGGAGAGGAGTTGGCCTAACGGCTAAGGCGCTAGACTTCGGACCTGGGGATCTGGGTTCGAGTCTCGGTAACAACGCCAAAACCTCCTGTGATTCTGGGCAAATCACTTAATCTCCCCGTGCCTAAAAATAAAAAGTGTGTGTCCTCATGTAAAACGTAACTTGTACTATGTAAAGCGCTCTGATACCTGATTCGGTTCGGGTCTAGTTTGCGCTATATAAAACTCTAAAAAACAAAACAAAAAAAAAATGTTGTCTACTAGTATTCCCTGTGTTGGGACCTGTGGGGCTTTGTGTTTAGACTTCTCTATTGGTCAACAATTCTTTCGGCACTGAAGCAGTCTTGTGGGACTTGAAGTCGGACAAGTTTTGTTCAAATCCCCCTTGGTTTTTGCATGCTACCTGAGGGAGTTTTGGGGGTTCTTCCTCCTTGTGTATTTTTGGCAGAACATCTACCTCCAACTCTACGATGTCTCCTTTGGCATTGAATTGTTCCACCAATGACTAGCTCCCTTCTGTGCCCGCATGGTGGCATATCACCTCTGCCCTTGTTGCACTCTAGTCCTTAGTGTCTACAGAAGGAACTCAGTGCATGCTCCACAGTCTTTCTTCATGGTTGTCTTTTGGTCGAACTTATGATGACACTTGGGACAAAACCTAAAGGGAGTGTTCCCTCGATGGTACCTGCCCTCTGCGTGTGGATTCTCAAACTGCGTACCTGTCTGTCCACGTGTTCCATCTACTTTTTCGGTGATCTTCAGTGCTTTTTGGTTATTTCTCTCTCCGCTCTCTCTACGGATGTCCTTCATAGTGGAATTTTATCTTGTTGTGCTTTACGACTCATAGACATTCTCGCTCTTCTTTAACATCATCTGCAGAGCTTCGGCTGATGCTTCCAAACTCAACAGCGGAAAAAAGAAACTGAAGATGATGACCCTCCACAGGAGCTTAGAGGGTGAATGTCTGATGTCATGGAGGGATGTACATAGCACCAAATGGCAACAGATGACGCCCAAAAAAACACGAGAGAACAGAAAACCAAGTGGAGTATTCCGGACTCAACTACTAGACGGCAGAATAATGCACAGCATATACATGCAGAAAAAAATCATGCTGAAAAATCAGCGTATGACTAGATTTGCAGCACTTTGTATATGTTCTCAAAACGCAGAAGAACTGGCTAATGTGAAAGTAGGGTCAATAATAGTTACCAGGCGTCCCCAGCTAGGATAGGGCATGCCTCCTCAGTCTGAACCCCTTGCATCCTTGCCAACCAGTGTACCCACTGCCAGCTCTTCCGCTGAGACAGCACAATCACACTGCCAGCTCTCCCGCTGAGACAGCACAATCACAAAACGTGCAAAAAAAGGCTCAAAACAAGACAACACTCTTCCCACCATTCACCCGGCATGGTGTTGCATGTGACTCTTTTGGTGAGCGCTTTTGAACCCCACATAGGGTAATAAGGGCTTCCAACATTTTATAGTACAATACACAGCATCACCTGAGAGTGTGTGGGCATACGGAAGAGTGCAATGTGCAGCGGAATTTTGTGTGCATGTCCGCGCCGGGAACCCCTTTTTGGGTAGCTGCAGCGCGTTATAAGTGCAAATAAATAAATAGAGGGTGGATAAATTGCGCCCATGTATGAACCTGCAATCGGGCTGCCTGCATCATACCTGGCCAGAGTGTGAGGAAGGGTACTCTGCTCCTTCCAGTACCATGAATGTGGTGTGTGTGGTAAGCTTGCGCCATTGCAGTCTGTGTGGTACCTCTTGTTTAAGAAAGCCTGATCTGTTGCTGCCCTGGATGCGTGGGCCCTGTGTGTGTGAAAGACGAGTGTGCAGCTACTAGCAATGATGCAACTGTGCTGTAGACAAAGGTAAGGAGACGACAGAGGCCACTTCTGTGCACGTCTCACAAGAGGTACTGTACGCTCAAGAAGGTTACACCATTGTAGCGATTTAGGACTCCAAAAATGTAGTGCGTAGAGAACGCAGTACAAAGCTTTTTGCACCAAGAACTGTAAGGACATGATGCATAGCGTTATTAAAAATAAAGCTTAACTAACATCTGGTTGACACTACCAACCTTACACTACATCCAGAGAAAGGCTACTATTCTGAATGACTTTCGGCTACAAGCTCACTGCATCCGGACTGGTCGTGAAGCACCCGACACCGAGTCATTCATGTCAGGCTGAAGAAGTGTGTGCTGTTTAGCTGCCAGTGACGTCAGAGGAAGTGGCATCACCCAATCACTGATGCTGATGGCAGATTCTATTTTTGTATTTGTTGCTAGATAAAAAAAAAAACACAAAAAAAAACAATAATGCTTCCCCAATAATATAAACCTAGGTACGACACGAAAAGGCTAGCGCCAGATGGTTCCACCACCCACTCGAAACCAGTATTCCACAAAAATGTGGTGTTTTCTTTTTCAGTTAACAGCTAAATCTGCCGTTGATGGCTTTTCAGCGTGCACGGCAAACACACACCGAAGGTTAAAGCCAGAATCCGAGGGGAATTACTTTCAAATGACTATAAAAATAAAATGTCAAATTAAATGGCTAATAGACTGGGACAGAGGGTGAGGTAATGTATTGCATCATATGAAAAGAAACTCAGGCCGCGTGCGGTCCGGGCTGGCAACCCGCAAGAGTAATTATACGGGTAATTGGCTAACCATAACTCCAGCGCCAGCAGAGCGCGCGCACTGACACCTTCAAGACAGATTGACTCAGACAAGGGGTAGAAGGGGGGGCTAGGAGGGATGCACAGGAATGCGGCTCACACACGGCGGCAGCAACACAATGCCTGCCCCTTCACGCCATATTTATTTATTTATTTAATGCGATTTTATATAGCGCGAACTTTATCCGAAGGTATCAGAGCGCTTTACATAAGAACCAGTTGCAAAACAAAAGGACTACGGATTACATGCGTTACATAAAAGATACAAACAGAAAAAATTGCAAATGTACAAGATGTAAAGTCACACAAGGAAGAGAGATACACACCGAAAGAAAAATTGCAAATGTACAAATAGTAAAGTCACTCAAGGAAGAGATACCAATGGATATACTCTTAGAGTCACATAAGAATGGTAGAGAGCACAACGGTCTACTGCATATACTAGTGATTAGAGTTCTCTATATACATAGGGTAGGGATACGAATGAATATACTCTTAGAGTCACATAAGAATGGTAGAGAGCACAACGGTCTACTGCATATACTAGTGATTAGAGTTATCTCTATATACAGAAGAGCAGAGCTCCATTAAGTGGGGTCGGAGGAGGGGATGCAGTCACAGCACCAAGGGAGGGTGGGAGGGGTATACGGGTATGGGGAAAAGGCAAATCAGAAAAGGGAAGAAACATTTGAGGATCGTCAAGGGGGAAACAAGGGAAAAGGGTTAAAGGACGAGGGAATGGGAAAGATGGCGGGTCAGGGTCCAGAGAAAAGCGGCCGAGAGTAGCAGCAAAATGGCGGCCAGGACAAAACAAAAAGTAAAGAAGTCCAGGAGAGTCCATGGCGTAGTTTCTTTCCTTCGAATGTGGCTGCAGGGCTGCTGCCTGCATCTGGTGTTTTCACGGCCCGCTGCTTTGTTTTGCGGAGCGGTGTGTGTGCCCCGAGGGCCGCTCCACACGGGCCCTCTCTACTGGCCCAGAATTGCGGGGGCTGCTACAGACGTGGGGCGGCCGGGGAGCGCGGCCATGGCTCACCTTTCTCGGCGGGGGCTGCATGGTGATTCTGCAGGTCCGGGAGAACCATAAATCCCTGGTGTGCAGAGGAGCCTCCGGCGCTGCTCCGGCCACGGGGATCCCGGGCTCTGCTTTAGAGCGGGCCAGGGGAGTCACTGTTGTTGGGTGGCGGGCTGGGGAGCTGCTCTGGCTGGTGCTGAGATCTGTGGTTTGAAGAGTCGCCCCCACCTGCATAGCGCTCGTCGCGGCGAGAGGTGAAGCGGTCTAGGCTGCAGCTGCGGGTCGCTCCTCTTGTCCGACTCTTACCCCGCACACCAGAGTTCTTGCATCGGATCCCGGGGACAGCGTCTCTCCGGTGGCCCTGCACGGTCAGACCATCATCATCGCCCGGCTCAGGGGCGCGATCATGGGGCGAGCCGCAGGGCTTCTATTTCCATTTCATGCTTTCCCGCCACTTGCCGAACTAGAGCGCTGACCTCCCTACGAGGGTGGCCCGGCCCCAGGGTGCAGCCCGGGCTCCTTCCCTCCTCCCTGGGCAGCGCTCGTCCTTTCGGTCCCGGAGTGGAGCCCTCGGGTCTTCATGCCTCCCACTGGGGTCTTTCTCCATCCGTGTGGGGCTTTCCACTATGTCCCATGAGGCTGGGGTCTACGCAGCGCCTCCCCGGGTAAGTCCTTTCACCTGTTATTTATTGTTTTTGGCCGCGTCTAATGTAACCGAGGGCCCTCTTGCACTGCTAGTGCATACCGCCACCTGCTGGCACTGCTGCCGGCCTGAGGCTTTATACACAGCAGCGAACCTTAAATAAAGACACAAAACACACAACGGCGCGGATGTCCAACACAGGCCCTAAAGGGCAGGTTTCCTCTGCATTGGGGGATCAGCTTTTGACTTTACGTTGTTTTTCTATAACGTTGTTACTGCTATGAGGTCGCTTCATGCGCTTTGCATGGAGGGAAACAAGATTGTAGGTTGCAGGATGAGAGCCCAGCATCCTTGGTGACCGCAGGCTTCAGGACCAGTGCATTCTGGTCTAGGGAATGGAACCATGTACACAGTTTTCTGCACCAAAACGAGTATGACTTGCCGGACGGTCTTCTGGGACAGCCGGTAAGGAGTCCTTCGGTTGTACAGAAGGACGGTACAGAGCTGTACACACAAGGCCCAGAGACAGATCTAACCGGAAATGCTTTCTGGCCAGGAGACCGTGTAGAGGCAGCGGAGAGGGTGGCATGGGCAGTGTGCCTCCCACAAAGGATGAGGCGCTGGCAAGGATTTGTGGGGTCTGAACCTCTCCATCAGCCAGGCAGAGAACTCACAGATAGTACCAGATGTTCATCTGTCGGGTCAGAGACAGGTTTGAGCCTAGGGTGACTCCAAGGTTGTGCCTTTTGTTCGAGAAGGCTGCAGCAGACTGCCCACTGCGCACAGACATGCAACCCGGGGTCTCGGTACCCAACGGCAGGACCTCGGTCCTGGCGGAATTAAAACCCAGCCATTGCTAATGGAGCCAGCTATGAACATGACGGGCAGTCTATAATGTGTTGACAGCTCACATATTTGTTGGTAATTCTACTATTTATCCGTATATTTGCGGAGCTCATGTTGTAGCTGCTAGGCTGAGATACCATGTATGGACTGAAGAGGGTCAGCATCTGACCCAGGAGTATACCCTTGAGCTGGATAGCAAGGAGGCCTGCGTGACCTGATGATGTCTGTCAGACGAGGAGGAAGTGAACTCTTGGAGGGCTGGTCCTCAGAAAGCATGGGATGTTCAAATCCCAGCCACAAGTACTGCGTGCCAAAATGCCATTGGGCAGGAGGATTAATGTGCAGGCTTAGCTGCAGTGCGACTGGGTGAGCAAATCTTGGCTTATGCTCTTCGTAGCAATTCGTGTACCTGGTCACAAAAACATGATTGAGTGGAAGACACACAGAGGAGATTCTACTTGGATTACTGGGTCTCTACAACCTGCACAATTACTTTAGCTATGCAAGAGAGGTCAGAGTTTGGTCTGTAAATGGTCAATGTCTCAGGATCGGGTTTGTGGTTCTCCGATAATGGAGATGACGTGAAAGGCTTCCGATGTGAAAGGGCACCGCGTGGCCGAGTTAGTCTCTAATAAACGTGATGATGGGCTGTAGGACTGGCTGACACATTCTAATGACTTTGGAGCTGCCGGTTTCAGAGGGGTAAAGGTTAACCATAGCCTTTAAATTGCTAGGTTCTAGAAAAGCTGTGAATCCACAGAGTACATGAAATACACAAAAGGTGATGGGAGGCTGCTTGCAATAAGTCAAACACCTGGCAAAGCTTGGGGTAGCACTACAACCCATGGTCCTTTTGATCACCATGCTACCTCAGTTTGGACCTTTTTGTTTTTGCATTTGGTGCCCTAAGTGCACCAGGTATGCCCAGATGTGGGTCCCAGGCACAATGTGCCACTGGAACCAAGCCATACCCAGCTGGAGAGCCCATAACAAGGGCAAAACCGGTCCTGAGTTGCTTGTGTTTCAGTTCAGTGAGGACCAGGCCTGGCAGTTCAGGCAGGACTGTTCCTAGAAGGGGCATGATCTAGACTGATTTACATATGGCTGTGTCCAAACTGAGGTGGCATGGTGGGCGAAAAATGATAGACTGGGATGGGGCCCGAGCGAATGCCAGTGGCTGAGATTAATTCAAAAATTCTATCCATCACCTTGTTATGCAACCAGAGTGGTACGGTAGGGGACCAATTATTTCTTTTGTTAGCTGCCGGTTGGTGGCAGCAATGCAAGCATCAATAGTGTAACTGCTGACCATAGAGGAGCAAAGATTGTTGCGGATTTACAGTTGTGGCCAACTTGGAAGGTGCCATTGGCATGATTAGAAGGTCAGTACTACACATGAGTTTGTGGTTTCCGATACGCAGAATTGGTCAAGTATTTATGCTCCATATTGCATTACCACCAAATCATTAATTTCTCAACCACATTTTGATTTCAATGAACCAAGGGTTAACAACTATTTTTGCTTAAACCTCTAGGACTAAACACTGGGAGTTTCATAGAGGAAAGAAACTTCATATCAGCACCTTCTGGGTCCTTCTTGATCAAGAGGTGATACTACTGATACATGGCCAAGAATGGGGCTTTCAGATAACTATTTGGCGATAGGGTGCCGTCCTCTCTTGGGTACCACTACTTCCCTTCCTTTTTATGACCTATTTATTCCCTTTATATACGATTTTCTGTCTGAACCCAAGATGCAGTAGCCTTCTGCATGCTGTAAATAATGTATAGCTTTGTATGTATTTTTCGGTCTGTTACTGAATTTAACCTTGTCTGAACTAATGACTTCCGTAAAGCCTGCTAGAGCCTGGTTAGAGATAAAGGAAACAAATAACTAAAAAAAATAGAGAATATTTATTTTTAGTGCACTGTGTGTAGCAGTAGCATTAACATTATTTGGTAAAGGAAGCAGTTGATATATTTGTGCACTCCTATGAAAATTTCCAAGAACGTCCAATTGAGAATACAAATGTTGCCATGTTAACTTCTTAGGGAGAGAAGACAAGTCGTGCAGATTCCCTGTAACATTTTCGACTTTAGGTGGCATGGTCAACGGCTGAATGTAGTCTATGCCAAGCATAGCCGGTCACTGGTTTGAACAGAATTCTACGTAAAGCCGCAGCAGGATCTCGTTAACGCCAATGGCATTTCATAGCTTGCGAATTTTCCGGAAGTTCTTTGGCCTTCCCTTTCCCCCTCGTTACTGCAGGCGAACCAAGGAGGCTCAGGAGACCTCTTTTGCCTCAACAGTGACGGTAAGTTCACTGCAAGGTTACAAAGGAGTTCGGACAAATGCATCCTTGAGGCTACCACGCTCTCCCTCACTGCTACACACTAAAGGAAAAAGAAGCAGGTATCCAAAATGGCAGCCATGAAGAAGAACGCCGCTAGTTGTCAAGTAGATTGTATGAGGTACCTATTACCTGGTGGTTATAAAGAGTAGCTCAAACTTCAAACATGATAAACCCAAGGCACTGGACTACGAAAGAGTTTTACCAAACGTTAAAAACTCAAATTTCACTTTGCAATACCATACTCTGCCTCCAACCAGACCAGCGCATCGCGTTTTAAGCACTACACACAGTTTTTCAGTTATGGTTCTCGGGACTATCTACAAGCATTGCTGTGGTGGGCCTGTGACTTTGGTTTTGTACTGTACCCCAAACACTGAAATGTTCATAGGGTGATCCTAGTGGCATACCACAAACCTCAATAACTGAAAACTTCACATGCGCAGAAGCAGTTGCACTTGCCACCAGTAGCTTAAGTCATTTTCGTGAACTCCTTACTTTATTTGCTTTATATAGCAGCACACAAGTTACATTGCTGACACCTTAGAGTGTATTGTGCCCTACACATCCTTACAAGATCATTCCAAGGGGAGAATTATAAGGGATGTGCCATAGAAAAGCTTTAACACTAATAATAATAATAATAATAATAATAATAATAACACCTTTTGTACAGCGCCTGTTTACACTAGACAACAGTGTGTCCCCGCGCTTTGAAACTAATTACTAGAACAAAACCCCAGAAAAAGAAAGGCCACTGAAGGAAAGGGCGAGAGGATCTCAAAATTTAGGAAAAAGGTAAGTTTTCAATTTGCGCCTAAAGCTTCCTTCAGATGGCTCCATCCGGAGCTCAATGGGGAGGTCATTCCACTGTTTGCTGGCCAAATATTTGAATGACCGTCCACCCATCCGTGCCCGTTGGATTCTGGGCACCTGAAAGAGCATACGGCCCTGAGATCGTAAATAAAGATTAGGGTGGTACTTGGTAAGTAGTTTTTGAAGATAGACGGGACCTCTCTCATAAGCGATGCGATGGGTCATACACATGCTTTTAAAAATAATGCGCTCCCGTATGGGGAGCCAGTGGAGTCGCACTAAGGCTTGTTTCCCTGAAGATCTTCTAGAGAGGTTAAGAGCCAGTCTAGCTGCTGCGTTTTGGACACATTGAAGTCTATGCAGACCTTTCCTACTCAGACCTAAGTATAAAGCGTTACTGTAGTCGAGATGGGGCGTCACCAGAGTATGGATTAACGTTTTCCTGCTGTTAGCAGGGAGTGAGTCCAGGGTCTTGCGTAAGATGTTAAGAATCCCATAGCATTTACCTGCTATCCCTCTGGTGTGGTGTTCAAAGGATAGAGTCTCGTCCAGTTTAACCCCTAAATTCTTAACCTGTTCCAATGGTTTAGGAACGGTGCCAAGTTCTTTAGGCCACCATGCCGATGACCAAATGGATGGAGATTTCCCCAACACCAAAAGTTCAGTTTTGTTAGCGTTGAGGCGTAAACAATTTGTATTCATCCATCCCGCTAATCCGCTCAGACAGGCGGTGAAGTTGGCTGAGGCCTCTTCCGGAGGCTGAGACAGTGTCACTACCAGCTGGGTGTCATCAGCATATGACGCTATCTCAACCCCGTACGCCGCAACCAGCTTGGCCAGGGGCGCCATATAAAGATTAAACAAAGTCGGGCTCAAAATAGAGCCCTGAGGCACCCCGTGTCTGAGCGAACGCACCTCGGATTTGAAAGGTGGACAGTAGACTTGGAATTGCCTATTCGCCAAGAATGTACGCACCCACTCGTGAGCCAGACCCTCAATGCCAGCCTCGCTGAGACGAGAGAGCAGCAGGGGATGGGAGACGGTGTCAAATGCCGCGCTCAGATCTAGTAAAAGGAGCGCGGCTGTCTTCCCCTCATCAACTCTACTCCTTAATAGCTCGGTGGAAAAGAGGAAGGCCGATTCAGTCGAGTGGTGCGCTCTGAATCCTGACTGCGAGGGATGCAGATGAAGTCCCCTATCCAAATATTCAGAGAGCTGCTTGTTAACTATCTTTTCCACCACCTTAGCGCAGAAAGGCAGCAGCGATATAGGTCGATAGTTATCCAACTGCGCGGCACTCAGATGAGGTTTTTTCTTTAGGGGAATGACCTGCGCTATTTTCCAGTCTTGAGGTATGTGGCTTGTTAGAAAGGACTGTTTCGCCATGTGGCCTATATGAGTCGCCAGAAGCTCGGCTTGATTCCTGAGGACGTTGGGGCGAGCCACATCCTTAGGGGAGCCTGATTTAATGCTGCGAATAATATTCAGCAACTCCGTGGTGTTAGGCACCACAAACTGATTAAGGCACCCGTTGTTAGTCCTCTCACTGCTAGTGGAGGTTTCCCCAAAGGGTTCTTCCAGTACCTCTGGAAAGGTTTTATAGATATTGTCCACTTTCTGCACAAAAAAATCAGCAATAGCTTCACACATAGCTGTTGAGTGCAGATCAGGAACTATAGTTCTCTCCAATGAGGTGAGTTCTTTGTAAATAACAAAGAGTTCTTTAGTAGAGTTCTCCGCCAATTCAATTCTGTTCTTTAAGAAAATGCGTTTGGTAGATCTAATCAATTTATGATAACTCTTTATACTCTTTTTATAATTGAGTCTAGCCCCGTCATCGTAATTACTGCGCCAGATGCGCTCCAACGTTTTGCATTCCGTTTTACATGCTTTTAAGTCTGCATTGAACCACTGAGCTGTTTTCGAGCATCTCGCTGGGGCCTTGGTAGTCCACGGGGCAGTTTCATCTAAGGCTCCTGACAGCCACTTTTCATAGTCTGTCCAGGCTTCGTCTACACTATCTTTAAGTGGGGGGCTGCGTCTTTTTAAAGCCAGCTCTAACTCGTCCTGCTTAATTTTCCCCCATTGCCTACGTTTACATGCCATCAGTTTGGTACTAAACAATAGTTTGGACTCCCCACGGATGGTGAACTCCACCAAAAAGTGGTCTGACCATAATACCTTACTCAAAGTGTAAAGCAGTTAAACCCCCCCTTAGAGTTTACGACACTTGCACTTTTTCTTTAACAAATGTGTTGGCTTCTCATAGTCCAAAAGCGAAAGGGAAGAGAGACTGAGTAATGTAGAGAAGAGACTCCTGGTCCAAAGGCGCTTTAACCATAGGCAGAGTGAACAGTGATAGATGGGATGTTTCTGATGAGCACCTATCAGGACACTCAGTAATGGATGATACCGGCATATATTGCCTAATATACAGGCAGGATGAATATAAAATCCTCCGTTCAGCACCCACGGCCCATATTTTAAAATTATGCTCTCTGAGATCCAATGTGACAGTCGCGCACCGGAGAAGTCTGGTTTTCTGCTTGTCAGAGCATCGACTGGCACATCTCTTGCAACTGACATAAAATGAGGGTGATTAACGACCCAGTTTCACCGTTACTAAATGAAATCGTTGAAAATTGAACAGGAAGATGCAACCCAGGGAGCAAATTCCAGATCATTCCATGTTTTCATCTGTCCTCAAAGTCGCCAGACAAGTACAGACAAAAGAAAGACAGAACAATTCAAAGACAGTATCTAGTTTAAATAATGGCAGCTCTAAAATGCTATTTCGAAATGAAGGTGGCAGTTTTTTTACACTTAAAACAGTTTCAAAACATCAGGGATCCTCAGGAAAAAAACAATTAATAAGCTGAGGGGGAAGGTTAGTGAAGCACCTCCCACCCCCCCCCCCAAACCTGAAATTACTTGCTAATTTAAAAGCCACAAGGCATAAAATTGCAAAATTACTAATTCAAAGGCCATGCATCCCCATTTCTACCTCGGTGTGACTTTAATTGGAAAGTAAACAAGTGATCCAAGGTAAACAAGTTATCAGAAATAAAAGAAAGAGTGATGGGCTTGGAAATTCTGCACCCTTGTAAATTGATCAAAAAGGATACATGATGTCACACCTGTAATAGACATCCTACACCATACCTGATCCCAAAAGCCAAAGTCCACAGTACATGAGCAAAGGTCACATTTAACACACCCTAGAGACTAAATTAGAAAATAACACCTAAAAGCAGGTAATGTACAATAACAGTGTGTTCCAAACCCACAGATACTGTAAAACAGCATTAGCTGTTGCTAGCAGAAGGAGACAATTGCCCAACATACCAACCACCTGCTCCTCTTTACCCCACTGATCATTCTGTGATCAGTGGGTGACAGTGCACACTGCTTCAACTGCATTCTCAACTATGTATCCTGCAGAGCTAGGTATACCTCCGGATCTTGGATTTGGGAGCGAGAAAAACACCACAGATATTACAAACTTGACGTAGAGCCAAGGAACGTGAATCCTCATGATCACTCGAAGAGGCTTAGTCCCATTCATTTTTTGTTGTTTCCCACAGTTCAGACTTGATTTCAGTCTTTTTGAGTAGTCTAGATTCAAGGTCTTCGCTTTTCCAACGAAAGAACAAGCAGCATGCATCTACGACATGGCACTCTCTTCATAACCAGTCTTCAATGCAGTGTGCTCATCCTCCTCATACCATGAGACCTGGGTGATAGAACTTTTGTGCAGAAGCAGCTAAAAGAGCTCGAAAAGAGTAAACTTTCGCAGAACTTGACGCCAGAAGCATGTTCTTTCACAGTGCCGGAAGAAACCTATGCATTCACCACTGACTGCAGGGCTATAGATAGCTTCCGAGACAGTATATAGGACGATGTTATCCATAATGGGTCCAGTCTATATGTGAGCAATGCTCAAACGGGGAGAGGGGCAACAAAAGAATGGAGAATACTGGGAGAGGCGAGCAGAAAGACTAGAAGAGAGAAGATAAGAGAAGAAGCGAGAATGGAGAAGGGATTACAGCTGTGCCGTGTACGAAGCTCAGCAAAGTAAGTTAACTAAGTCTCTTCCCACATCACAAAAATTATTCAGTGCCCAAAGCATTTTCACCTGGGGTAGCTATGATCTCTGCAAACCATTTATGAAATGCAAAGAAACATAGATATTGTGTTCCGCCCCTGCCCTGTGAAAAGGGAGAGGCAATATGCAGAGAGCAAGAAAACAAAATTGAAAGTGAACCTGCAGGAGGACAGGTACATTCCTTCGCCATAGAGATTCCATCTTCATGCTACCCACAGAGCGCTCCCATCTCTTTTCTCCTGTTTGTCACTATTTCCTTTTGTGCGGTTTCGATATTCCACAAGTAACAGACTCACCTGATGGCCAAAGTACAAGAACAAAAAAGACCTCACAAAACGGAAGCAAAAGTAATACCCCCGTCTTTCCCTACAAAAACAAAATTGTGGAAGATAGAAATATGCTGCTTAAGCCGAACATAAAGATGTTGTTACAGCTGGCGGCGGATCAGGTTTCCAAGACTGCATTTTCAGCAGGTGCACCAGAGCGGAAGCAGCTAGGAGACCCCCGGTGGTCTGATTCAATGGCATTTCCCTGTTGAGTGCTGTACTCATTATCCCTGTCCTCGGTTTTAGCTTCCAGATTACCCTGTGGAGCACAGACCTGGTTCCAGTGTCAATACTGACACTAACATGTGTATAGTCTGAGCACGCGCAAGTCTCTGCTGGATTGACAGTGTGTTCCAACATAAGATAAGGCACTGTGGGAAAGCCTAGCCTGCATGCAATAAAAAGGTCAAAGGTAAAGGAGCAGAACTAAACGAGAAAGGTTCGACCGCCACGTCCACTGGTTTTGCCAGTTCGCCGTTCTCTCCAGTAGTCCCTTATAAGTTGAGGTTCTCCATTGGAGCAATCCTCACACCAGCAACAAAACAGAGAGTTGGCTCTTCGAGCCAGAAGAATGGGATCCGGTTCTAAACATACTTAGGATCCAGAATATTATCTCTGTCCAGGTCCGACAAGGGCCTTCATCTGGTTATCACATGACACTTAAGACCACACTCCACCTGTTAACTCCACTGTTCCCCAGTGCTCTAGGTTAACCTCCTCCTACCAGCTGGATTTAACCCTGTGAACGACCCTAGGCAGTCGACATTTCGGGACCTCCCTTGCAAATTATCTCCTAATACCCAAAGCACCAGCTTTTTTATTTTTTTTACAACTGACAGCTGCAAGAAGATGAGCTTTTAAGAGAAAAATTGTTTTGTGAATCTGATGTCTTTGGTTTATGTACTTTAAGTTAATGTGTACATTACATTAATGCAGTATTTTCTCCATACAGTATTTAGTGTAAAGTTTTCGTTTCTTTGAGTTGATTAATATGTTTCTATCTTTTAGGAACAATATTTAAGAAAGCTTTATTGTAATTTTCTTTCAAGATCAATTAGATACTATTTTGATCCGTTGTCATGGGGACCCTAAAAGGAGTGTGGCCCATAGGCCTACTTTGCATATTTGGTCATCTGGAACTGGTCCCTACTTCCCTTATACCCTCTGTGTCTTTCCCACAGCCCATTCTGCCTTTATATGTCCTTTCCCTGTACTGTCTGCCAAACCCAACTTTTTCTACTCCTTTTCTATTCCCCCACAAATGTATTATGCTGGTTGTTTTTGCCTCTTATTTGAGGCATGAATATGTATGATTGCACAGAAAAGCCACAAGATGAAGCAGTTTACCTAAGAACACATTACAACACTTTCTGATTTGCTTGTTGATACATACAAAGTGAGTAGAATAGGAGTTAAAAATACACAGTCTTAATTGTAAAGAACAAGGACTTATTTGTAGGGATTCAAGCAAGCTCGGATTCCTCCTCACCCACTTACCACGTAATCCCCCCCAGTCCTGTTGGACTACATCAAATATACCACACAGTGTCTGCAGATTGTCCCATATGTATATCGGAGGGGCTGACTTGTTTATCTAGAATGGTCCAGGTATTCTGGAACTAAGCGATCCTTGCACTACAAACAGTAGTGGAATCTATGGTTAGACTTGAGCTTTAGCATATTGTATATTTGGCCTGCACCTAAATCCCAAGGGAAATGCATGCACTTCTATAGGACGGCGTCGGGGCAGATCTTGGCCATGGAGCGCACACCAAGGGACCAGAATCTGAATCATGACAAAAAGATAGGAATTATTATGGAAGAACTCTGGATAATGAAGTTCGAACTGATCCCAAATTGGTTGACGAACTAGTGATATGGGGAGGAACAATGCAAGACTTCCACAGAAAGAACAATGGAGGTGACTCTGGCTAAACACTTTGGAGCCATACCCAGAAGATACTACTCATTTTGTAAAAATTACACTCAGTCTCCCAATATGCTGTCTGTTAGCTTTTCATCGTGAGATATCTATATGAAGCATCGCAGTGTAATAACTGGGGTAACACCTGTTGCTCTGCGGATGAGTTTTTGTTTTCAATCTGTGCCAAAAACCAATAAAATGTTTAAATAATAAAATGTAAGATTACTTAAAATTTGGGGTTGTACGCTGTGCCCTGGGAAATACATCTATGATTCTGAGTGGAGCTCATGGTGCTCTATATAAGAATGCCACATACATGCACATGCAAATACATACATAAAATATCAGTCATGCGTGTGAAACAGGGTGGATTGCTAGGTCTCACTCCAGATTTGTTTTACAAATTAAGCATGACTTGTACCACTTTAGTGGGGTTCATTTCTGCCACTTGTGACAAGGTCTTCTAGCAAGAAAGTGTTTAGATCCACAAGGCATACAAGGAAAATCCAATATGGACAGTCACAAAAGCTTGCAAAGACCTAGATAGACCACAAGGAGTGAACAGTGCCTCTACCAGCAGGGTCTTACATGAAAAACAGAATCATTAGAAAAGTACACATGCAGTGGTAGAGCTCCTTAGACAGCAAACAAACATTTTGACGTAACCAAGCGTGAGACTTTGTGTTATACGCTACCAGTATGTACCTGAGGCTGCGCGACCGGGGTCTCATGGCTGGAGAGTGCCGGCCCTCCTCGTCCGTTATGTTCTCAGTACTGAAATGCTTCGTCAGGAAATGTAACTCATCTGCAGTGGGTTGGTAGGGGAGCTGGTGCAGCTTCTCCTGGGACGAGCATGAAGACTGAAGGGAGAAAAGAAACCAGTTAAATGAATGCACACAAAACAGATTAAAATAGCAATAGCACCCATAGCTTTTGTGTTAAGCTAATTTAGTAACACTTGTATGCTGTACACACTTTCTGTAGTAATGTAGCCATAACAGAGCTTGAAACAAGAAAAGAGTATTATTATTAAGTTAACCATTATTGACAGCAGATTTTACATGGGGAAATAAAAATGGATACCCCCAGAGAGTGGTTCATCTCCAAAACTCCACACGCATTCGACCAGAATCCATAGCCTGTCTTTGCAAAATCTGCCTAATGGGAAAGCGATCTGAAGTGACAATAAGGTAACAACTGGTGCTCAACAAAACACCTAAGTGAAAATTAAAAGATATCTTCCCAAGAAGGAGACATTATAAGCTCTCAAGTAAAAACTTCAATCCAGCGACCTCAACTGCCACCATGACGACAATACCGCCCACCTCCCCAACAGAATGAGCAACCTCAGACTGACCCAAATCGTCCGCGACCCTATGCACACTGCAGGGGACACGCTGGACCCTATTTTCACCTCTAGCAACCGCTTCAAGTACAGCCACGTCACAGAACTCACATGGACCGACAATGCCATCATCTCAGTCTCCTCCACCACCACCCCGAAGATGGCCAGTGCTCATCACTGCAGCAAAATCTCATATACCAGCTGGGCGGACACCCTCAACAATTCCAACTCAGTCGCCTCCACCAATCTGAAAAAGGAATTTGAACACCTGGATCACCAACTACGCCAACAGCATCGCCCCCATCAAGAGCAACAGTCACATAACACCCTCCAGAATGGCCTCAGAGCAGTGAAATGTAACAGCAAACAGCTGGAGAAGAGATGGCGCGCGAGCAAGGTCTCCCACAACAGGGCAGCCTTTAAGAACGCCCTCAACCTTTACAACCTCCTGCTGAGGGCAATAAAGAAGAAAGCCCTACGTGCACGCATCAAAACAAGTGCCAACAGCAAGGAACTTTTTGAAGCTTAGTTGAGTAGCTCTCCAATCTGGCTGCCATAAAAAAAAACATCACTCACTCACAAGAGCTGTGGCAACAACCTCGCTGACTTCTTCCATGACAAGATCGCAACCATATACAGAAACTTTGAACCCCAACCTACACCCACAGACTTCCACGACCAGGATAAAACTTCCATCTTAAAATCCATCCACTAGGGAGCTCCAACAGAGCCCTGCCTACACCACATCAACTACAGAAAACTAAGGATCGGCCAGGAACTCACTACCCTGATTAAAATAACACTCCAATCACCACCGCAACATTTCCTGACACTGGTAAACACGTCGAAGTCAGACCACTACTTAAAAAACCCTCTGCCGATCCCAGCAAACTCAAGAACTACTGGTTAATCTCTGTGCTCCCATTACCAGACAAGGTACTGCAAAAGACTACCAACAGACAACTCACAACACACATGGAGCATAACCAGTTACTCAACGCCTCCCAATCTGGCTTCCGCAGCAATCACAGCACCAAGACTGCTCTAGTCGCAGACACAGATGACATCTGAACCCTTCTCGAATGCAGAGAAACAGCAGCTCTGATCCTACTCGACCTCTTGGCAGCCTTCGACACTGTATCCCACCCCACGCTGACCGAATGACTCTACCAAATCAGCATCTGGGGTGACATGCTCAGATAGATCACCTTGTTCCTCACCAGTAAAACACAGAGGGTCCACCTAGCACCTTTTACCGTCAAACCCAAGGATATCGTCTGCGGTGTCCCACCAGGGCTCATCCCTCAGCCCTACTCTCTTCAACGCATACATGACCCAACTGGCCAACATCATTAGATCTCAAGGTCTCAATATAATATCCTACATAGACAACACTTAACTCATCTCACTCACCAATGGCCCTACCACAAGGACCACCTTCCGCAGATGCCGGACAAGCATCATCGATTGGATGAAGAACAACTGCCTGAAGAGGAACACCGACAAGACTGAGTAGCCCATCTCCCCACCCTCTCTTACCTGCTTTGTAGTTCCGTCCTCCCTCCCTTTTTTCCCTGCCCTTCTTGGCTTTTTTTCTTTCTTCCTTCTATAGCTTATTTTCTCACCCCTCTTCTTTTTTTTTTATATATTAGTATTGTTTGGTATTGTTGCATGTTTCGCAATCAAAATTTGTACCTCAATATGGGTTCATGCTGGAATTGCATTTGACTGTATTTACTGTGATTTTTCGATACTTAATGTATGCTTATAAAATAATTACTACAAAAAAACAAGCATTGGAAATGCAATAGGGCTCGCATTAGGAAGTTTGAGCTATTGGTCTTATAAATGAATTTTTTTTATTTATGTGTTATTTTTTAAAATAGTTAAATTAATACCTTTGTCATTTACAATGCCAATAGTTATAACTTTCGCAAATGTGACACCTATAGCATTTGTAATGCAACGTGTTTTGTATTTACGTGACTTAGATGTATTGATATTACAAATAACAATGGCTTTTAATGTTTTAAAATAATTAATACTTAAATAATTTATTTAATTTGTAATGGCAATAGCTTAAACTTTTGTAAATAACTTTTGTGAAGATTATGTTCAGTGTTTTTTATTGTGACGAAAATCCAAGAACAGAAGTGAAATATTAACATCTTTTTGTGATTTGTAATAAAGCGTGAAAGCTTGAAAACAGCTTGAAACATTGAAAGAACATATTTGAACCAGTGATGCTGTGGTTGCGCCGAGTGATGCTGTAGTTGCGCTGAGTGATGCTGTGTTGGTGCTGAGTGATGCTGTGGTTGCGCTGAGTGATGCTGTGGTTGCGCTGAGTGGTGTGTGCATCGGTGGAGCTTAGTTGGAGCATCGGTGGAGCTGTGTGGTGGGTGCATCGGTGGAGCTGTGTGGTGGGTGCCTCGGCGGAGCTGTGTGGTGGGTGCATCGGCGGAGCTGTGTGGTGGGTGCATCGGCGGAGCTGTGTGGTGGGTGCTTCGGTGGAGCTGTGTGGTGGGTGCATCTGTGGAGCTGTGTAATGGGTGCATCTGTGGAGCTGTGTGGTGGGTGCATCTGTGGAGCTGTGTGGTGGGTGCCTCGGTGGAGCTGTGTGGTGGGTGCATCGGTGGAGCTGGGTGGTGGGTGCATCGGTGGAGCTGGGTGGTGGGTGCATTGGTGGAGCTGTGTCGGTGGAGCTGTGTGGTGGCTGCATCGGTGGAGCTGTGTGGTGGGTGCATCGGTGGAGCTGTGTGGTGGGTGCATCGGTGGAGCTGTGTGGTGGGTGCATCGGTGGAGCTGTGTGGTGGGTGCATCGGTGGAGCTGTGTGGTGGGTGCTTCGGTGGAGCTGTGTGGTGGGTGCATCTGTGGAGCTGTGTAATGGGTGCATCTGTGGAGCTGTGTGGTGGGTGCCTCGGTGGAGCTGTGTGGTGGGTGCCTCGGTGGAGCTGTGTGGTGGGTGCCTCGGTGGAGCTGTGTGGTGGGTGCCTCGGTGGAGCTGGGTGGTGGGTGCATCGGTGGAGCTGTGTGGTGGGTGCATCGGTGGAGCTGTGTGGTGGGTGCATCGGTGGAGCTGTGTGGTGGGTGCATCGGTGGAGCTGTGTGGTGGATGCATCCGTGGAGCTGTGTAATGGGTGCATCTGTGGAGCTGTGTGGTGGGTGCATCTGTGGAGCTGTGTGGTGGGTGCCTCGGTGGAGCTGTGTGGTGGGTGCATCGGTGGAGCTGTGTGGTGGGTGCCTTGGTAGAGCTGTATGGTGGGTGCCTCGGTGGAGCTGTGTGGTGGGTGCATCGGTGGAGCTGTGTGGTGGGTGCATCGGTGGAGCTGTGTCGGTGGAGCTGTGTGGGTGGAGCTGTGTGGTGGGTGCATCGGTGTAGCTGTGTGGTGGGTGCATCGGTGGAGCTGGGTGCATCGGTGGAGCTGTGTGGTGGGTGCCTCGGTGGAGCTGTGTGGTGGGTGCATCAGTGGAGCTGTGTGGTGGGTGCATCGGTGGAGCTGTGTAGGTGGAGCTATGTGGTGGGTGCATCGGTGGAGCTTAGTGGGTGCATTGGTGGAGCTGTGTGGTGGGTGCATTGGTGGAGCTTAGTTGGAGCATCGGTGGAGCTGTGTGGTGGGTGCATCGGTTGAGCTGTGTGGTGGGTGCATCGGTGGAGCTGTGTCGGTGGAGCTGTGTGGTGGGTGCATCGGTGGAGCTGGGTGGTGGGTGCATCAGTGGAGCTGTGTGGGTGGAGCTGTGTGGTGGGTGCATCAGTGGAGCTGGGTGGTGGGTGCATCAGTGGAGCTGTGTGGTGGGTGCATCAGTGGAGCTGTGTGGTGGGTGCATCGGTGGAGCTGTGTGGTGGGTGCATCGGTTGAGATTAGTGGGTGCATTGGTGGAGCTGTGTGTTGGGTGCATCGGTGGAGCTTAGTTGGTGCATCGTGGAGCTGTGTGGTGGGTGCATCGTGGAGCTTTGTGGTGGGTGCATCGGTTGAGCTGTGTGGTGGGTACCTCGGCGGAGCTGTGTGGTGGGTACATCGGTGGAGCTGTGTGGATAACATGCATTGGTTGAAACTTCTTTTTTTTAAATTGAGAGCGCAGTAAATACAAAGGCAGTTTACTGTTTTGTGATGGGGGGAAGTGCAGTAGATTAATATAAGCCTGCAAGCTTTATTTTCAGATACAATGAACTTAAATGTTTTCCTATTTGGTTTCAAACACAATTCAAACAAATAACATTTGTGTAACAATCTCGCACTTTTTATAAATCATTAGTAAAAGAGATCAATGAAATTCAACTAAAACCCATATATAGCAGAAGAGGAGAAAGCTCTAGTAACGGGATTCAGGATGAATGTATTCCTTTGAAGCAAATCGCCAGCATGTGAAAGGTGTAAGATAGCTATCAGCATAAAACGAAAATGCCAGCAAAAGACTTTATAACATTCTGTGTGGCCCTGATAAAATAATTAGAGCGTTTAATTATATCATGACCAACAACGGTTATTGTTTCAAGAGCAGCCTGCGAGATGGTTAGGCTGCAATATAAAAAAAACAAGCATCAGAGAGGATAAAAGGAGACACGGCCTGGCGGCCGTGAAACTGAAAGTACGGCCGGCCGTGAATAATTAGGGGATGAGAAATGCGCTGGGAGGAGAAATGCAGAGCGCATGCTGAGAAGCTTGTGGGAGGGAGGCTGGGCTGCCTTTGATGTGGTAATGCGAGGCAGGCAGGCGGCTGGTGGCATTGTGCACGCGCTTTTTAGGGCTTGCGCTTGCGCAATGACCTAAAAAGCGCACATGCATTGCATGGAATCGCCAGTGGTTAAACTCTGGATATGCCACTATAGAGCTTCGCCAGCTATGCGCAAGCGCATCAGCAAGCGAGCCCTAAAAAGACAGATGTATTGATCTTCGGCAACAACAGCTACCCCTGGAACGACTCCTGGTGGCCGTCAGACCTGGAACGTAACCCATACCCGCCAACCACGCCAGAAACCTCAGACTCATCATTGATAACAGGATCACCATGAAATCATATCAACACTGTCTCCTCCATCTGCTTCCTCACTCTACGTATGCTACGCAGGATCTTCAAGTGGCTACCCCTGCACACAAGACGCTCCGCAACACAGGCCCTCATCACCACCCGGCTGGACTATAGTAACACTCCGTACATAAGAATCACAACACTTCAAACCATACAGAATGCCACAGCCAGCCTCGTCCTCGACCTCCCTAGACAAAACCATATCACACCACACCTCAGGCAAATCCACTAGCTCCCTGTACATAAGAGATGCCAATTCAAACTGCTGACCCAAGCACACAATGCTCTACACAACCAAGGACCCGCCTACATTAACCACCGCCTGAACTTCCACCAACCATCAAGATGACTACGCTCCGCCTCCCTTTCACTTGCCCATACTGCCCGCATCTACCGAAGCAGAAGTGGAGGACGCCCTTCTCCTACGTCGCTGCTAAGACCTGGAACAGCATCCTCATGTAGCTCAGGACCATCACCTCAATTTCGGATTTACGATGGGCCCTCAAGACCCTGCTGTTCAAATGAACCTTCCAGGACCTGTAAGAGCTTGGGTACCATATTGAATGGTTAGCAGTGCTATGTAAATCTTGACTGACCCAGCTGTCTCTACAGGTTCAGAACCTTGTACAAAAACAGTTAAGTAGGATAGAGCATGTCCAAAACATCCTCACATTGCTTCAGCCTGCCGTGTACCGTTTGTAACTGGAAATTGTGTCTATAAAGTGCTCACTACCCTGACAATGTGTTGGAGGGTTTTGCGGCACGCAGCACGGTACTCCGGAACCCAAGATCAAAGTTAAATAGTACATTAGTAATATGTCCTTTCTTTTTTCTCCATGTGGATTAGCAATGTTAAGTTTGTGCTTTTGAGTTCTTGTGTGTTTGGTAGTGTTTTGAGTAGGGATACAATAATGAGAATGGATTACAAAAGGGAAGTACTAAGTTGTTATTGGAAGTAATGGACATATGCGCCTGTTAGTTGGGTGAATTGGCTAAAAAGGATGGGAAAGATGTTTGGAAGTTGATAGTCAGAACTTTTTGGGGTGAGTCAGGGAGAGGAGGAATGGGACAAAGGTTGAAGGGCGCAGATATTCACATGACAGTAACCATTTAGTGGCTGGAATAAACCCCCTTCTATACGCATATACCCATATGTACATAAATGAAACAATATTTACATATGTCTTATACGCACATGTATCTTGTGTTGAAATATGCAATTTAATTTATTAAAATAACTGAAATTAACGTACACATACACAACACTTAGGAATTTAGTAGCAGGCATAGACCCTTCTATACATACACACCTACATGTACATAGAAGTAGCAATATTTACATGGTCTGATACACACATGTATCTTGTACAGAAAGCATAATTCAATGTACATGGACACATGTATAAAGACAAACTACTCCTCATACGGTGAGAAGCATGGTTTGTCATGACTGAGCGTACATGTGGTGTCTATATATATATATATATATATATATATATATATATGGCAAACAAAATGCACAGCACTCCGGAATGAAAGTTATTTAACTTGATTTATTCAAACGGACCCAACCTGGGTTGGGTCCGTGTGAATAAATCAAGTTAAATAACTTTCATTCCGGAGTGCTGTGCATTTTGTTTGCCAAATTGAATTCGGAGCCAGGATCCGGCTCCCACGCCAAGCACCCACTGCCAGAGCGCGCTGTTGAAAAGGATCACATTGTGGATAATATATATATATATATAGCAGCTCCAGTTTCCTAGCAATACCCAGCCGGGTTTAGGAAAAGACAGTGAACACTGACGAAGGGATTTTGCTCCTGAAACGCGTTTGTTCTGAATAAAACCCTTTGCTGATATACTGCTGTACCCGAGAGTGCTGTCTTTTCCTAAACCCGGCTGGGTATTGCTAGGAAACTGGAGCTGCTATTTTACACGCGGACACCATCGCGTTACAGCACCCGCTTTTAAGAGTGACTCGTTTGGTGTAACTGGAGCTTGGATATATATAGATATATATATATATATATATATACACACACACACATGTATATATACAAATACACACACACGCTACACAGAGAGACATATGGAGTTTTTTTAGATCCAAAATATATTAACATTTTGTTATATTGACATTTACATGAGACTTATGTTTTGATAGAAAAAGAAGCCTAAAGCCATAAACACACTCCTCAACTTATGTAAATAATAAGTATTTATTATGTAATATGACATATTCTATATATGTAATACAAAACATACACATTTAGTTGTATATAGATTTTTCTGCCTTTTTTTACTATACTTCTATCTATCTATACATATAGGCACACCCTCACAAACTATGTGAACAGTAATATTTGAATATAACACACTCATACAATTATACTTCTAAATATTGATGTACACAGAATAAATCCATATGTATCAACATCCAATTCATATGTTTATGCTTGTAATAATAGTTACATGTTCAGACAAACCCATGTATGTTGTGCTGTATTTTGTTATGTCAAAATAAATTGTCATACACTTCTATTACAGTTTATTTTCCCTCTAATCACATTTACATACTCTGACCTTTAAGTACTTGGCTAGAAAGCAACAGAAACCCATCTACATATATTTCTCATATACAATGAGACACAGAAGGATGTAATGTATATACATATGTATATATATTTATTTTTTTAAAGGAGCAGGAAGCAATGTCTAAACTCTTTCCTAAAATTAATTACTAATTTAAAACAAAATTATGTTACAATGACTTCTGGAAGAAGGCAAAAATGAGCACCCTTTTGCACTGACCCTTTATACATAGTAGGCACAACTTCCTGTATAACCAAAGGCTGCAGCCATACTTGAAGTAAGGTAAATGATTTTACTTCTAAACCTAGAACTGTGCAAGTTGACTAGATGGTGGTTAAGAAACTAGACAACATTTTCCTTGCATGCTTAGATGCTCTTGACACTACTTGTCTGGAACTAGAATGGTAAGAAGAAAACGTTACATGCCTATAGCAATAGTTTTGGCGATTACATCTATTACAATTTCAAACAATGTGTATGGTGATGCCATCTAGTAACTGGAACAGAAATAATACCATGTTTTACGTTACATTTAAGCTGTGGGGTCGACCGAAGTGAGTGAAAACTAGAATGCCAACGCACAAAGCCTACAAAAGCCCACGTCTAAACACAATCTTCATATTATATTTTTATACCACGTATGTGTGAGATGAGCCATCTTTAGGTGAAGCATTTACAACGAGTTACTTACCTTCAATAATGCTCTTTCTGTGGGATATTCTATCTGACAGCAGATTACTCACTGTCCTCTGACCTCCCCAGTATGTGGAGGTGGTATCTATTCTAAGGTGAGGGCTTCTCTCCTTAGAATTGATACCAAAGCAGTACTTCCCCAAGGTGGATGGTCTGTAGACTGGACTCAAACCACCAAGTCTTGCAGAACCGAAGGGGGAAAAGTGTCCTTCCCACAGACCTGGCTGTCACTGCAGCAGTACTTCATGAACGTATGCACCCACGCCCACCTTGAAGGCTGGCAGATAACTAGGACAGGCACCGCTCAAGCCAACACAGCGGTAGTGGCGTTGACCCTAGTAGAATGGGCTTTTACACTTTCCGTGGACTATTATTTGCCCAGTATGTAGCAGATCTTAATGCTGTGCATTATCCACATCACCAGGTCCTATTCTGCACAGCATTCCGTTTATTTGCTCCACAGAACCTCCAAAAATGTTGATCAAAGGTAAAGTTGGTGTCCAACCAATAAAGCCTCTCCCTCCTCTTTCGAGGAGCGAAGAGAATCAGAGTGCTGGCAGAGTGATGGACTGACCTATGCGGAAGAATCCTGACCTTTGATAGAAAAGCAGCATGAGCCCTTAACACCAATTTGCCCAGAAAAATATGGTGTACAGCATGGGTACTCACAAACTTTCTCTCGGGGGCCAAATTTACAGTGTGGTTTGCGGCCGAGGGCCGCACCGGTGGGGGCGGGGTCAGAGGGGGAAAGGCAGGGCAAAAGCAAAACAAAATTGTGACCATGAGGTTAAACACAGGTCCCTGCAGCAGACCCCTTCGTACACTAAGCCACCAGCATACACACATCTTTCTCTCTCTCCCTCCTTCTCTCTCTCCTTCTAGCTCTCCCTCCTTCTCTCTCTCCCTCTCTTCCACCCTCTCTCTCCCTCTGTCTCCTTCCCTGTCTCTCCTTCCCTCTCTCTCCCTCCCTCTCCCTCCCTATTCGCCTCCCTCCCTCTGGGTCTCCCTCCCTCTGGGTCTCCCTCCCTCTGGGTCTCCCTCCCTCCCTCTGATGCTCCCTTCCTCCCACCCTCCTTCTGTGTCACCCTCCGTCTGTGTCTCCCTCCCTCCGTCTCCCACCCTCCCTGTGTGTCTCCCGCCCTGTCTCCCACTCTCCCTCTGTGTCTCCCTCCCTGTCTCCCACTCTCCCTCTGTCTCCCTCCCTGTCTCTCACTCTCCCTCTGTGTATCCCTCCCTCCCCCCTTCCTGTCTCCCACTCTCCCTCTGTCTCCCTCCCTGTCTGCCACTGTTTCCCTCCCTGTCTCCCACTCTCCCTCTGTGTCTCCCTCCCTGTCTCCCACTCTCCCTCTGTCTCCCTCCCTGTCTGCCACTCTGTTTCCCTCCCTCCCCCTGTGTCTCCCTCCCTCTGTGTCTCCCTCCCTCCCTCTTTGTCTCCCTCCCTCCCTCACTCCCTCCTACTCTCTCCCTGTCTCCCTCCCTGTCTCCCACTCTCCCTCTGTGTATCCCTCCCTCCCCCCTCCCTGTCTCCCACTCTCCCTCTGTCTCCCTCCCTGTCTGCCACTGTTTCCCTCCCTCCCCCTGTGTCTCCCTCCCTCTGTCTCCCTACCTCCCTCCCTCCCTGTTCCTACTCTCTCCCTGTCTCCCTCCCTGTCTCCCACTCTCACTCTGTGTCTACCTCCCTGTCTCCCACTCTCCCTCCGTTTCTCCCTCCCTCCCTCTCTCCCTCCCTCCGTGTCTCCCTCCCACTCTCTCCGTTTCCCTCCCTCCCTCTCACCAGTGTGTGTGTGTTTCAGCCCTCAGCCCGGGCAGCGACAGGTGCCTCAGCTCGTGCACAAACAGCCGCACCAAGTACTTCACGGGTCTTTAAAAGACCATTAAGATGTTAATGAGGCTTTGTTGAATTTCACCTCTTAGGCCCCTGCAGCTCCCCTCTGACAATACTGGAATTCCCCGGCCCCCACTGAGCTGAGTCTGAGTCCGCTGCTGCGGCTGTATTTGCGAACACTATTGATTTTTTTTTTTTTTAACACAGGTGTCTGCAAGGGCCGTACTATGAGTACCCCTGGTGTACAACATCTGCATAAACTGTGCTTGAAGTTCACTCCGCAATCAACTGACGTCATCACAATGAGGAAGACCGTTAAGGTTATGCAAGGCAGAAAACAGCTATGTATAGCCTCGAAGAACCAACAAATAACCTTTTATAATGTGCACTACAATTCCTTGCTGGGCTAGTGGCAAAACATTAGCCCCTAACAAATGCCTGTTAGGGGTCGATGTCCTCAAGTTACAAATTTGTCCCTGCGCCCGGCATAAACTGAGTTTGTGGAGGTGTAATCAACTGCTGCCACTAAATCTCCATGCATGGAGATGTAGATTACAGAGATTTGGGTGGAGGACCCTCCCCTGTTGCTAAGACAAAGTACTCACAAATTGGCAGCCTGATTAGAGGACAGATGCTCATGCCCAAAAGATCTGGGTACCACAGTGATCGGAGCCATTAGGAAGACTTCGACCCACTGGTTCTTGATATTTAGAACTTGGGGCAGGCGAGGTAGTGGTGCAAAGGCATATAGGACTCCCTCGTTCCATTCCAGCCAGAATACATCTCCTAACTAGGGTGCTTGAGAACACTTCAAAATACAGAAATGTTGACACTGCACATTAGACAGTGGTGGAGAGAACTACCCAGGGTTCCCTCCCATTGCTGGAAAGCACCCTACACCAAGTGGGGACATAGACACCTCTGTTAATCTGCCAGACACCTGCTCAGTTTATTAGCTCAGGCTTTCAAGTGGGTGGTTGACAACCAGAAAGATGCCCTGATGCTCCAGCCACCTCCAGAGACACCAAGCCTCACCACACAGGACCTCAGGACGCCACTACATTCTCCTTGTTGCAATACCAGATGGCAGGGGTATTTTCTTGGAAAACCTACACCAGCTTCCCCATGGTAGATGGCAGGAAGGCCTTCAGCAAAAAATGAATGATCCACAGCTCCAGCAGACTGATGAGGAGCTGGCCTGCCACTGTAAATCAGAGTCCTCTGACGTCCATCACTCCCAGATGAAAATGAAATGAAAACAGGATTTATAAAGCGCATGGCTGCCCGTGAGCGTCCCAGCGCTAGTGAGTGAGCTAGCGGAGAGGAAGTGAGGAATTATGGAAAAAGCCAAGTTTTCAGGAGCCTACGGAAAGCAAGAAGGTTGGGTTCGGCGCGCAAAGTCAGGGGCAGAGAGTTCCACAGCTAGGGGGCGTTATAGGAAAAGAGGCGACCCCCTGTGCGGGCCTTTTTGATCCTGGGTATGTAGATAACCTCCCAATCCAGCAGTGATCTGTCCATCATCACCGTCAGCCCTGGGTAGGTGAGGTAGAGGATCCTGTCACTGAACAAACTGCAGTCGATCTGCTACCACTGTGGATTTTGAGCTTTCACCTCTGAGACCTGGATGGAATCTGAAAAGCTGTGTTGAAGCTGGTCAACTGAAAATACAGGTTCTGTTACAGAGCATGTATCTGCCACCTAGCACAGCTTGCCAGGAGGATGCACGTGGCTGAGAGGCCAAGGAGGTATATGAAATGATTATGTTACTTACCCTGTAAGCATCTGTTCTTGGAATGTAGAGCCGTAGATTCACATGCTTTGTATATTCCTGCCATCTAGTGTTGGGCCCGGATGTTTGCAAGTTGTTATTCTTCAAAGAAGTCTTTTCTAATCACAAGGTAAGGTGACTCCTCCTTTCAGTGATAGTGCACATGGGCATCGACTTCAATGTTGGATTGTTTTCCCGCAAGAGGGTGAGAATGGAGTAAGTAAGTAAAGTATTGAGCTGTTCATGCATATGTAATGTAAATTATGGTAACTGCAACAACTACAGGTGCCCGGGAAGGTGGGAGGGTGCATCTGAACCTACACTTCTAGATGCCAAGAACAGATCGAGGTATGCGTGCTGTAGATACACATGCTTTGTATAGACTATATAGCAGTATTCTTCCAAAGCAGTCTCTAACCGGTAGGTGTTGTAATTGTTTAAAAAGTGTCTTTAGCACTGCTTGCCCCACATTGATTTGTTGACATGCTAACACATCCACACAATAGTGTTTAGTAAATGTGTGTGGTGTGGACCATGCTGCTGCCTTACAAATGTCAGCTATGCGAATGTTACCTAGAAAGGCCATAGGCATAGATGCTCCTATTTTACGAGTGGAATGTACTTTATGAGGTATAAAGTTCTCTTAGCTGCATAGCAAGTTTGAATGCATTTAACAATCCATCTTGAAATACCAGATGTAGAGATAGGATTGCCTTTGTGAGGTGTAGCAAATGCAACAAACAGTTGTTTTGTCTTACGAAAATTCTTTGTTCTTTCAATATAGTATAATAACGCTCTTCTGACATTAAGTGTGTGAAGAGCCCTTTCTGCTACTGAATCAGGTTGAGGAAAGTACACAGGTAACTCAACTCAGAATATGAAAAGTAGAAACCACTTTTGGAAAGAATTTTGGGTTGGGGCGAAGAACTACTTTATCTTTATGAAGCTGAAAGAAGGGTTCTTCTAAGGTTAATGCCTGTAGTTCACCAACTCTCCTTAATGAAGTGATTGCAATGAGGAAGGCAACCTTCCATGAAAGAAACTGTAATGGACAGTTGTGCAATGGCTTAAAAGGTTGACCCATGAGTCTTGAAAGCCCAATGTTTAGATTCCAAACTGGTGCAGGAGGTACTCTGTGTGGTATTACTCTTTTCAGGCCCTCCATAAAGGCTTTAATTACTAGAACCTTGAACAAAGATACATGTCTGTTTTGCAAATATAAGGCTATTCCAGGGTGCACTGGAATGGATGCGTAGGCTGGACCAGCTCGCTGTAGATGCAAAAGGTAACCAATAATATTTTGAATAGAGGCATCTAGCGGATCAATATTGTTGTTGCTACAATATACAACAACTCTTTTCCATTTTGCCTCATAGCATGCTCTAGTGGTAGGCTTTCTTGCTTCCTTAAAAATAGTCATACAATCTGGCGGCAAACATAAGTATCCAAACTCTATGACATCAGGAACCAAATAAATAGATTGAGCTCCTTGGGGTTTGTGTGTCTGATTTCTCCATGGTTCTGAGTGAGAAGGCTGGAATTGAGATGCAGCTTTTGATGTGAAACCACAGATAGTTCCAATAGTGTGGTGAAACACAGTTGACGTGCCCACATGGGAGCTACCAAAATCAGTGAGCAATGTTTGCTTGTGCTACTGAACCAGAAATGGAACGAGAGGGAGCAGCGGAAACGCAGAGGCAAATATCCCTGACCAATTCATCCATAGGGCATTGGCTTTGGATAGAGGATGTGGGAACCTGGAGGTGAAGTTTGGGCATTTTGAGTTGATAACTGTAGCAAACAGAATATTGGAAACAGACTGCACCCCTCATTTAGCGATTGCAGTAGCAAAATTTCTAGGGTGGGCATGGATCATACGCACTCGCACTTTAGTTTGCGGAGATGCAGACAATGTAATGTGATTTTATGTGCCCCACGTCAATTAATTATGAACCTTGGATGTGAAGTTTTTCTTTTTTTAGTTTTTTAGTATCAATGTTTTTCTTCTTAAACACGAAGCGACAGCCCAATTAGTTTAATGCGAGTTTTAATATTTGATTGTATTTTAAGCTTAGTATTTATTGATGTAAAGATAGGGTGTCTAATGCTTTTATGACAAGCTGTCGAATAAAGCTTTTGAATTTGATTTGTAGCAAACAGATCTATTAGTGGGAATCCCCATGCTTGAAAGTATGGAAGGAGAACCTGGGGATGAAGTTCCCATTCGTGTATTTGTTGCCGCATCCTGCTGAGGAGGCAAGCAATTTAATTGTTGTCTCCTGGGAGGTGCTCTGCCAGAAGATGAATTCTGTGATGGATTGCCGAATGCCAAATGGTCACAGAGGCATGATAGTTGCAGAGAGTGTGCCCCTCCCACCCCCCTGTTTTTGTACATAGCGGTCATATTGTCTCTGCGGACTAAGATAGTTTTCCCTATGAGGTGACACTGAAAAGCTTTCAGTGCTAGATACACAGCTAGAAGCTCTAGATAGTTTATGTGGGAGCGAAGTGTAGTGTGCTCCCGGTTTATTACCACCGATAGTCCCACAAGTTCCCTCCGTTTTTACTGCGTGTTGCCCTGTGAGTCTAATAGAGGGTGGTTTTGTGACTCAAGGGGGCACTTCTGAATGAGTCCTGGTGGCCGGACAGGCCAATTGATTCATCAGGCTCGTATTGACCCTGCATATGGCAGTTTTGCCTGCTGTATCCCGACTTGATTTGGAAGGGTTCTTTCCTGGTCTGTGACTACTATCCTGTGCACCCGTTTAGTTTTTTACCGAGAGTTCGCTGCGGGCTACCTTTGTTCACTCCCACTTTTCAAAGTTGTTGAGGGCGCCCCATCGCTGGGCTGGAGGCATCACAGAGCATGGAAATAGAAAAGGGATTGCTACACTCTCTATACATGGGATCCATCTTGGAGTGGTGCCTCCAACTCATCTGGTAACACTCGGCCAGCGATTAACTATTGAGCCCCCTGCTGGATATACTTCAAGAGCATATGTCAACAAAGAGAGAGGTAGGGAGAGGTAAGCAACACTCTTATTCCCCAGTTATATCTTTTAAGCAAAAAAAGCGTAATTGGCACACCGCCCTCAACGCTAGGCACCCTCAGTATACCTGCGATACCCTCTAACCGGACCCTGACGATCCTTACCTTTCTGACCCAAGTGAGGCCGTTTTCTCAATCCTTCTTGCTCCTTTGTGTGGTCTTGCTAAACCATATGACACTCTTTTTTTGCTTAAAAAATATACTTCAAGAGCTTCATTCCACGACCACAAGTCTTTCACTACTGAGTGCACCTTTCCACCTCCCACACTGGAGTGTATCATTCCTTTCGGGTCACCCCCCAGGCGACAAGACGGGATCAAGACTAAGGAAAATTGTGTGACCCGGAGCTGCTTGCACTGGCTATCCCCTGAAGTTCAATCTTAGCCACTGATTACCTTGTTCCACTTTGATGCTTAGAATCACTAGCGAACTCCTCACTCGTGTCAGATGAACTATTTGCTCCCATAACGAAACGGGAACTGCTGCAAATCATTATTAGCCTTATTCAACCTCAACCAATGCTTTAAATATTTGGAAATATTACCAGACTTTTTATAATGCCTATTGACTGTTTTTTTCTCCTCTCGTATTGTATTCACTATTTTAATGACTTCATTTTAAACCTGTGACCTGGTTACCTTATGTGAATCTGTACCGCCGCATGTAACTCTAAACATTATTTACGGTTATTGACCAAACTAGCCCACTTCACATAATTCACATAATATTTATGATTTTCTTTTCACCCACATTTTACATTGTGGCCTAATTCTTCAGTATCCCCCTAACTTTACCAAGGGACCTTCTAGGCCGAAGGCCCACCTTAAATTAAACCTGAGCAACTGTCAGCTATTATTATTCTAAGGCACTTTGTGCACCCATACTTATCTACCTCATAGCATAGCTGGAGATGCTTCAGAGTGACGGTCCAGTGATGTGTCGGGAACTGACGGCGCAAAATGGCAGATCGCGAACAGGGCCACCAATTTGTTGTTTCTTGTCCTCTCCCTCGGCCCGTATGACCTCATCCTGCCGAACCTCAGACATTGCTCCTCGGCTGGACGGCCTTATCTCGTTCTCCCTCCTAGGCCCCCCCCGTCTCTCCTGTCACCTATCTCCTCTCCTTCCCTTTACCCCCTTGGATGTCCTATTCGTTCACTCTGTTGAAAAGTAATATACAATCGTTCTTAGCCTAATCATTGTGAAAATGGAACCCTGAGTGAATTTACTATTTTGCATAGTTACAACTCCAACCACTAGTATATGTAGTAGTTCTTTGTACTTAATATCACTATTTTGTGATTCTGAGCTTTCCCGTTTGCATCTCCTTCCTGAGTGACTCTACAAATTATTCATTTCCTTTTATGCTATCCGTATCTCTTTCCTTGTGGGACTCTTCAACTCGCTGACTCCCTCCCTGACCCATGCCTTTCGTGGATCCTGTCTTTTTCTGGATCGCTAATTTACCCTGGTATTGAATGCGTTATCTTTCTGTAATTAATGCGATTTTCTTTTGCCGTTAGTTCCCCCCCTGTTGACCTGCAAGTTACGACCCGCCTCCTAGCCCCCTGTCCCTTGTGCCCTTTGACTAAGCACTCTTTCTCCCCTTGTTGGGGAAAGATCCAATATTCTTACTCTGGAGTCTCAGTGACCCCTCAGAGAGTTCACAGCGTCAAGGGAGCCATGCACAGTTGAGGTATGATATGGCGCCCCTTGCCAAAGCACTCCCTCTCCCATTTTTGCGGAAGGATCCAGTAGGTAGGCCTTGGAGTCTCAGAGACCCCTCTGAGAGAGTCCACTGCATAAAAGGCGCCTCTCGCAACGGAGTTGGGGGAATGATACCACTTCCCCTGGGATCACAGCTCACTGGACTTTGGACGCAGCTATTACTCGTCTACAAGTTTGTGCCCCTGTCACCCTCCCCCTCTTTGTTCATGCTGTGTCTCTCCCCCTCCCCCTCCTCCATTCACTGTCTACTTCCCCTGCTCCTACCCACTCTCCAATGAATCTCCCCCCTTGCCTGCTTTTTCCCTTACGCATATTGTCCTTTTGCTTGTCTCGATCTAACATGTAACTATGTAGCTATGCTCTAATAACTGTGTAACCTTTGTAACGATGTATCCTGTAACTATGGTTTGATACTCATGTAAAGCACTCTGATACCTCCAGGTCTAGCCAGTGCTATATAAAACCTTTCAAATACATGAATAAATAAATAAATAAATAGACCGTGAATGGTCAAGTTCTCTATATGGGCACCCCAACCTGTGAGAGGTGTGTCTGCTGTTAGCACGATCTAAGGAACAGGGTCAATGAAGGGCCACCCTTTTGATACATTTTGTGTGTTCCACCACTGCAGAGTGCAATGGGTGAGGCTGTCTACCAAAGCTAGATCTGTTAATTGACCCTGTGACTGATTCCACTGATGTGCTAAGTATTCTTGTAGGGGCGCATGTTTAATCTTGCATGAAGCGCTATTGCAATGAATGATGCCATCATTCCTAGCAGCTGCATGAAAGTCCTGACTGCTATGAAAGTCCTGACTGCTAAGTACTGGTTGGTCTGAAGTTGTAGTAACAGACTTTGAATATTTTAAATTCCTGGCTGCATTGGGAAAGCCTAGAGCTGTGTGAGTGTTTAGAGTCACTCTGAGATAGAACTGCATTTGTGAAGGCTCAAGATGAGACTTTTAAGTATTGACTGTAAAATCCAATTGGTGGAGTAGGTCTAATGTAGTCAGTGTGTTGCAAACACTTTTGGTGTGTGCTGGCTTTGACGAGCCAATCGTCTAAGTATGGGAAGACATGAATCTGTTGTCTTCTGAGGTGAGCTGTCACTACTGCTAGACATTTTGTGAACACCCAGGGAGCAGTAGTTACTCCGAATGGGAGGACTTTGAACTGATGGAATTTTCCTGCTATCACAAACCTGAGACATTTGCGATGTGCTGGGTGAAGCGGAATGTGAAAGAATGCATCTTTTAAGTTTAGCGTGGATATAACATCGCCTTGCTGTATAAATTGAAGCACTTGTTGAAGCGTAACGTACAGTTTCTTACCTGTTGGTGTAGTTTTGCAGCTTGAAAACTTTGTGGATTCACTATGCTGTGCATTATTCCACCATTTGGTGGTTGGGTCCGGAATTGTAGTCTTTTTTCTCTCTCTTTTTTTTCGTGGCTCAGGTGGGCTTCGACAAACCACCATTTGGTGTCCTTCATGACGTCGACGTGCTTCCTCCGGAAGCTCCCACCTTTGGTCGCCATCTTCGGATTCTTTTTTATTGTCTTCTGTTATTCTTCTTTTTCCTCTTATTTTCTAAAGTTTTTTTCATTTTTAACCCCTTTCCTCCTGTCTTATCTTTCTGGTGGAGGAGGGTGGGTTCGCGAGTGAATCCAGAAAGTCTTCAAGCTACAAAAATACACCGAAAGGTAAGAAACTATATGTTTTGCTGCGTGAATCTTTCTGGATTCAATATGCTGTGCATAGACTTTGTAGCGGTTTGTCCTTATTGTGGTGGCTGGGTAGAAGATGAGCACTGGTTACTGAATATGTGTTGTAAGACCTTCTGTCCCACTTGTGCTTCTTTGTTCATTTGGATAGCTACACAGTAGTGCTTAGTGAACGTGTGCACTGAAGACCATGTTGCAGCTTGGCAAATGTCTTGAATTGGTGTGTAAGCTAGAAACGCAATCGTTGCTCCTTTCTTCCTTGTTGAGTGAACATGAGCTGCTCCTTGTAACAGTTGTCCTGCTTGCTTGTGGCATAGTTGTATGGTTTGTGCAATCCACAGGGCAATGGTATTTTTGGTAACTGGTCGTCCTAAAAAACTGCTGGCGAAGAAAACAGAGTTGCTTTGTCTTTCTGCACTCTTTTGTCCTTTCTAAACAGTGCAGCACGGCCCTCCTAGCGTCCAGTGTGTGCAGCGCCCTTTCTGTGCTTGGTTTTTGGAAAAAAATAGGTATTTGGATTGTTCGGTTGATGTGGAACCGAGACACCACCTTTGGCATGAAGTGTGGGTCTGTTCTCATTACAATCCTATCACTGTGTATCTGCAGGTCTCTTGAAGTGTTAGCGCTTGCAACTCACTTGCTCTTCGTAGTGATGTGATAGCCACTAAGAAGGCCGTCTTTAGCGTGAGCATGTGCAGTGTAGCCTTGTGAATCGACTCAAATGGTACCTTCATCAATTGAGTTAGCACTACGTTGAGGCTCCATGCTGGTGCTGACATTCTGTTTGGAGGTGCGATTCTCTTTGCTCCTTCTAGAAATCTTTTTACTACTTGGGAGGTGAATAAACTTTTCCCTGTTTCTCCTCTTGTGTAAGCCACTATCGCCGCTAAGTGCACCCTTAGGGATGTGTAGCTTCATTTACTTTGTAGTAGATGTGTTAAGTATTTTAGTACAGTTGATTCCTTTGTGATTTTCCTTTGCAGTTTCTCCCTGATGCACCATTTGGAGAATCTTTTCCACTTTGCTACGTAGCATTTCCTTGTGGTAGGTCTTCTTGCTTCCCTGAGCACTGCCATTTTGCTCGCCGGTAGTTTGAGGTGTGCAAACTCCAGGTCTTTAGAAGTCATGCCGCTAGGCTGAGGCTTTCTGGCTCTGGGTGTAGCATCCTTCCGTTCTGCATTGTTAACAGGTCTCTTCTTATCTGGAATCTGTGTGCTGGTGCCTGTGCCATCTCTACTATTTGTGAGATCCATGCCTGTCTGGCCCACTGAGGTACTATTAGTATTAGCAAAATGTTGCTGATCCTGCATTTGTTGAGTACCGTGTGTATCAGTGGTATCAGGGGAAAAGTGTATGCAAATGTCGTTGGCCAACTTATCCATAGCGCATTCCCTTGTGACAGATGGTCTGGTTGTCTGGATGCGAAGTGTTGCCATTTTGCTGTGTTGCAAATAGGTCTAAGATGCTGAGGAAAATTCTGCCTCTCCTCCCCTTTCAGGCACGGAATATCATGGTACAGGCTATTATCCTGTCCCATCTCGACTACGGAAACGCCCTGTATTTGAGCGCTCCAGTAAGTTCCATCAAAAAACTTCAGGTCACCCAGAACTCAGCTGCCCGACTACTGCTCGGACTACCGCGGAGACAATCGGGGTCAGCAGCCTTGAGGAAACTCCATTGGCTGCCCATACAAGCCAGGATCAAATTCAAGGCGATGTGCATAGCCCATAAACCTATGTGGCAGAAAGGCCCGCAATGATCTGTTCCCTAGTCACCCCATACCATCCCCCGAGATCGCTTCGCTCTAGCACAACCTTCTTGGCATCAACTAGGAAAGTTAAACGAGCTAGATGGGGGGGCGTTCATTCTCTAGGAATGCTGCCACCGACTGGAACTCCCGGCCCCTTACCCTACGGAGCGAACCAGATCTACTCAAGTTTCGCAAACGTCTGAAAACTTTCCTCTTTCAGTGATTCTTAGCTGCCCACCCGTCCTCAGCGCTACGAGGCCTCCGGGTAGAAGTGCGCTTTACAAAACTCCATTTCATTTCATTTGCGGTGTGTACCCCACTTCCAGAATCATTTCTGTATTTCCTGTTGGTTGATCTCCCATTCGTGGGATGCTGACGTCTGCTTGCTGAGTTGGTCTGCTTCCACATTGTCCTTCCATGGGAGATGTATTGCTAGTAGGTCTATCTTTAGTGGAATGGCCCATGTCCATATTTCTTGTGCTAGCCCTGATAGTGCTATTGATTGTGTTCCTCCTTGTTGATGTAGAACATGGTTGTTGTGTTGTCTGTTTGGATCAACACCCTGCTTTAATACAGCTCCTTCTGAAAGGCTTTTAAGGCTAGAAACACAGTTTTTAGTTTCAGGTAGTTTATGTGCTTGACTGCATCTTGTTGCGACCATAGCCCCCTCACGTTGAGTTTGTTCATGTGCGCGCCCCACCTCAGCTGGGAGGCGTCCATTGTGATGGTCATTGTTGAAGTTGGTTGTGTGAATGGTTTCCCCTGTGATATGTTTTCCTTGTTCCACCACCCTATTTCCTGATGCACTGCGTGTGTGACAACCACTAGATCTTCACAACTCCCTGATGCCTGTGACCATTGCTTCTGTATCCATTCCTGGAATGGTCTCATGTGGAGTCGAATATTTTGGACTAGGTGAATGCATGATGCCATCATTCCCATCAGCTTGCTTACTGTCCTCACTTGTAAAACAACAAAAGAGTGTCGTGAAAGAAGTGTGTAAGCACTAGACACAGAGAAGAAATCACCCTGAATAAATCACATTGGAAATCAGAGGAGATTTTTTAGGAAGCCCTCACTCACCACCCTGGGTGGTGACATGCTTCATCATCGGGCCCACCAGGAGAAGCCGAATGCCTCCCTGGTGTGCTACAACGCCAGATTACTGCGGAGCTGGTTCTTTGTGGCAAAGGTGTCAAAAAGAAATGTGAATTAAAAATGTCAGAAACTGTACCATACACAAATCTTTATTCAATGGTCAGTTTGACATAAGTAAAATATGTGTGGGAAACTTAACAGTTAATGACTTGGTTGTTTCCACTTAAAGTGGGGTCAACATGTTTCTGCCCATCTATGTGTAATTTACTGGGCTTTCATCAGGACCGTCAGGTGGTGTACCTCGGCGGTATGGGCGCGCTAAGGCCCACCCTTACCAGAGGACGTGAAAGTTAAAAACAAGTGTGTAAAATAAAGTGCAAAAACCAAACAAAAAGTGGTGGGATACCTTCAATTTGAGGTTCCTGTACTGTTTGTAATGCACAAGATCCACACCCCATGGGTCTCGGGAGGGGGGGAAAGCGACAATGGCACACCGCCCGCAACGCCTGCCACCCGTTCAGCACATAGCGTCTCCTGCTACCGTACCCCGTCTCTGTGTCTAGTGCTCACACACTTCTTTCACGACACTCTTTTGTTGTTTTACAAGTTTGACCAGGGGGACCAAGAGTGCCCTTTACCCTCTCTCTCAATTTGTTATTACGTACTGTCCTCACTGTCAGAACTTGCCACTTGCGGTAAAGGCGTGTTTCCTTCAGTATCGCCAATGTTCTCTTCCTGCTGGGGAACACTTTGGCCTGTATGGTGTCGATCTCCGCCCCTAAGAATATCTTGATTTGCTCTGGTTCGGTTGACGATTTTTTCCAATGGCTTGAGAAATCCAGTTGGGTCAGTGTTTGTATGACCTGCTGGATGTGTTGTTTGCAGTGGCTGTACAAACTTGCCTTTACGAGCCAGTCGTCGAGATAGGGGTATACGTGTATTACTTGCCTTCGTGGGTGTGCTGCAACAGCTGCTAGGCATTTTGTAAAAATCCTTGGTGCAGATTTGAGCCCGAAAGCCAGTACTGTGAATTGGTAGTGAGTTTGGTTGATCACAAACCTTAGTAGACTATGTGCTTGTGGTTGTTGGGGATGTGTAAGTACGCATCCTTTAAATCTATAGATGCCATGTATTCCCCTTGTTGTATTTGTGGTATTACCTCTTGTAGGGAAGTCATTTTGAATCTTTGAGTCCTTATGAATTTGTTCAAGAACCTTAGATCTAGGATAGGTCTTAGTGTTTCGTCCACCTTTGGCACGAGGAAGTAGGTGGAGTAAACCCCTTGTTCCTTTGGTTGTGCTGCACTATCTCTATTGTCTCCTCGCTGAGAAGGTCCTGCACCTCTAGTCGCAAGAGCGAAAGTTCTTTTGCGGAGTGTGACTTGTTTCTTGGTTTTCTGTTTGGAGGTTGTTTTTCTAGCTCTATACAGAATCCGTATTGTATGATGTTTAGTATCCATTTGTCTGGTGTGACCTTCCTCCTCTCCTGGACGAAGTCTCTAATTCTGCCCCTACTGGTGTTGTGTGTTTGAGGTACTATTTGTTGTGGAACGCCTGGTCTTTGTATTTCTGTATGTCCTTCTGCCCACGCCGAGGTGTTGTTAGAGTGGGTGTTTGCTTTATTTTGAAGTCACTTGGGGGTAGGCTGCTGGCCTCCTCTCCATGTCTGGCCCCGTCTGTTTGAGGGCCCTCGAAAAGACGGGCTGGTATTGCTAGTTCTGCTGCTGTTGTCCCTGCTGTTGCTGACCCAGGTTGTTCCCTTGGTAGCTTTGCTGGAACGTTTGGCACAATGTAGTAGGCACATTGCCACCTCTACCACCTGGTCTTCTAGCGGGTGTAGCCCTTCTCATCCCTCTGAGCTGCCTGTTTGTCCTTTTTGAGCTGGGTTAACTTGTCGTCAACTGGTGTGCCAAACAGTTGTTCACCGTTAAAAGGTGTGTTCAGGATGTTATTCTGCACCTCTGGCTTGAAGCCTGAAATTCTAAGCCATGTGTGTCTTCTCTCGGTCACTCCGATCATCATTTGTCTGCTCGACGTGTCCGCAGCATCCAAGGCCGATTTTAAACATGTATTTGCCATGTTCTTGCCATCTTCTACCAGATGAGCTGTCCTTTGTTAGTACTGGTCTGGTAGATGCTTCAAGAGTTGCCCCACTCCCTCCTGGTGCTGGTATGCATGCCTGTTGATCAGGGCGTTGGACTTTGCGATGCGAAATTGAATTGCTGCACTCAGTTCTACCTTCCTCCCTACGAGGTCCATCCTTCTACTGTCCTTGTCTGGAGGTGGTCCGGCATCTGTGGGTACATAGACCCTTTTCCTAGCCATTGCTGTGATAATGGAAGCAGCTGGCACTGACCCCTGGAAGTAAGCAGGGTCCTTTGAGGAATGCTTATAGTTTTTCTCTGTTCTTGAACTTACTGCTTTGCATGCTGTTGGTTCTTTAAAGGCATCCTCTTGAAGTTACTGCTTTGCATACTGCTGGTTCTTTAAAGGCATCCATTCCCTGGTCCAGCACACTAGGGAGCATTGGCAGGAACTGGCTCCTAGTTTTTTGAGGCAGCAGAGTTTCCAGGAGGAAACATGCCTTGGGCTTCTCTTACTCCAGTTTCACCCCATATGTCTGTGCAGCCTTTTGGACGACCATATTGTAGATTCCTATGTCGTCTGGTGGTGAAGGCCTCGAAGGGTAGGTGTCTACTCCTTCCGGCAATTCGGCGTTGAGGTCCTGCCACTTCAAGTCTTGTGCCTCCGAGGACGTCGAGTCCTGGTAGGTCTGCTGATCCTCGTCATCTTCACCCCTCAAAATAATAGACTTCCTCCTCCTGTTCCTCGACCGGTTCAGGCGGTTCGGCGTCCTCATTGACTCTTTCGACTTCGAGCGCGGGCTTCGGCGGGATGGTGTACTGGCTCATCCTTTTGTTGAAGTCCTTTTTTCCCTGCAGGATGCTCACCATTTCTGCCTTGAGCCTCCTCTTCTTCCTTTCCATCTCTGCGGCCTGTTCGGCGTCGAGAGATTGTGCGCTTCGAATCGAGGTCGTCGACGTCGAAGTAGTTGTTGGCCCTTCTTGCCTTGGCGCTGAGGTGTCCTTTTCGAGGGCATCCTTCTACGACCTTGATTTTTCAAGGGCTTTTGCAGTCTGAGAGTCCTATTCAAAGGATCCGCTGGGCTGCTTGTCCTTGGGTGCTGTTGCCCACACCAAGAGTTTCGGCGGCAATGTTCCCTTCGAGGACTTAACTTCACTCCTACGAGAGTCGCTTGAGGACTTAGCTTCACCCTTTTGAGTGCCGCTCAAGTGTATGGGGTTCGAAGACTCTCTTATCCCTTATGACGTTTTCTTCGGGACTTCGACGACCGTGCAGTCCTCCGGTCCCTCTGCGATGTTGTCCTCGTCTCCACTGGGGAGGCCCAAGTCTCAGAGCGATGGAGGAGGCCCCTGGCCCTGCTTGGTGTGGTTCGCCCTTCTCTGCCTCGCTCTTATTCCGAGGGTCTTGGGTGCGAACGCCGAGCACGAGTTGCAGTCCTCGAGCGGCAAGCAGAGGTTGCAGTCTGGATGCTTGTACTTCTGGGCGTATTTATGGTGACAATTGGTGCAAAACTTGAAAGGTGTTTTGTCCATTCCGTCGCTCAGGGAGCCCCCTTCTCCCTTGTCGTCCCGGTTACCTGACCTGTAGTCTGGTGTCTTGAAAAGTTTGAATTTTGTTGATTTTCTTCTCTTTCCGTCGATTCTTTCTCCAAAAACTCTGGAGCTCTTAGGTAACGATCCAGACCCAACGGCGGAAAAAAGAATCTGAAGATGGCGACCAAAGGTGGGAGCTTCCGGAGGAAGCACGTCGATGTCACAAAGGACACCAAATGATGGTATGTCAACGTCCAACTGGGCCACAATTTTTGTTTTGTTTTTTAATCGACTACAATTCCGGACCCAACAACTAGATGGCGGAATAATGCCTAGCATAGTGAATCCAGAAAGATTCTCGCTGCAAAACCATATGAAAATGTTCTGACAGAATGTACAGGTTTAACATTCTTTGGTCCAAAATTGGTCTAAAGGAGCCGCCCTTTTTGGGTCTAGAAAGTACAGAGAGTAAACCCCTGAACATTGGTACTGTAAAGGAACTGGTTCTATTGCTCCCTTTGGTAAAAGAGCTTGTACCTCACATTTGAAGAGCTGTAGGTGCTCCAACAAGAGTATGTGAGTGCAAGGTGAAATATTGGGAAGATTGCTGGGAAGCTCCAGGCAATAACCATGTCAGATAATGTCTAGCACCCATTTGTCTGATGCTATTGATTGCCAAATGTGGAGAAATTGGTGAAGTCTTCCCCCAACATCTGTTAAATGATCGGGGAGAAATGCAGGCAAGTAACTGTTTATTGGGGGAAAGAGTTGCGCGTTGACGTGCTTTTACTCATACTTTGAAATTGTTTCCTCTGTATCCTCCTCTATAGAAACCTCTAGAGGGAGACGGTTGTGTGTTTGATTTATAGGAGGCAGTATTAGGGTCCAAGGACGTACTTTTAGACCCTCTTCTATAAAATGAGTGGTGAAAGGAGCCTCTGTTTGATAGGGAATGTAGCGCTCCATGGACTTCGCCACGTTTGTGTCTTTTTTCATTTTTTCTAGGGCCTCGTCTACTTGATGTCCAAAAAGGTGTTGTTTGTGAAAAGGGGTATTTAGAATAGACTGCTAAACTTCTGGTTTTTAAAACCAGAAATTCTAATCTACGCATGTCGTTGTCGGAGAATGCTGGTGTTAATTCACCTTGCTGCAGGAATTAGATATGAGTTTACCTTCTTGTACTAATTCCTGTGCTTTTTTTCTTATGCTTCTCTCTGAGATTTTGAGTTAGGTCTTCCATTTCGTCCCAGTGGGCTCTATCATACCTGGCTTGTAGGCCCTGCGTGTTGGCAATACGCCAGTGTTTACCGGCTTGAGCAGCTACTCACTTACCGGATGCGTCTATCAATTTAGACTCTTTGTCTGGGGGAGGTGCATCTGCAAAAGATTGTGAATTTGCTCTCTTACGAGCATTAGAGACTACTAGTGAGTCTAAAGGCAACTGTACCTTAATAAAAATGGGATCAGATGTAGAGGTTTATATTTTTTGTCAACCCGAGGTGTTAATATGTGGGCACGAATGGGTCCTTAAAGATGTCATCGGAATGTCTCATCATGCCTTTTAACATAGGTAGACTCTGACTTGTCCTATTTGTACAACTTAGGGTCTCAAATAAAAAGTCTTCTTCTAAAGACTCTTTGTATAATGTTACCCCATGGTAAGCTGTTGCTCTTTAAATCAGCTCTTGATAAGCTACATTATCAGCTGGAGGTGATGGCTTCGCAGGATATAACTCCAGATCATTATCCAAAGGTGGATCAATATTATAGTCATCCCACAGGTCTGCTAGTAAATGACTATTTTCATCGTCATCATCATCCCCTATATCAGGCTGTGTATGTGAAGACCCCTGAGGTGTTATGTGTAAAGGATCTGAGCCTGGCAATGGTAGTAGTGGTGAAGATGGCGGAGGGGCTTGAGGATTAGGAGGAATTTTATAGATAGTGTCCTCTGAGCTAATTACCTTTTGGAAGGGGTTTTGACAAAATATGTTTAGTATCCGGATTGACATTTTCTTCTGCTTAGGGTCTAGCTTTTCTTTTATAAGTTCTAGGATCGGTTCTGGAGGATTTGGAAGGACATCTTCCGATTTCGCGACAAAGGTTTCAGTGCCAAATCGGACTTGACTTTTTTATCCTTCGGAGTGGAAGTTTTCGATTTAGACCAGGACTTGTCTTTCGGAGAGGAAAGTTTTGGTTCCAAAGACGGCTTTTCTCGACTCGGTCCTGAGCGGGAAGGCTTGACAGGTTGTTTCGGTGCCGGGCCAGAGGGCAGGGCATTGAAAACATTGTCTCAGTGCCAACCATGGCCCGAAGGCAGAGGTCGCCTCGAAGCCTTTTGTTTAGTCAAAGAGAGTTTGGTGTGGTAAAGGGACTTTAGTATTCACTGTACCCTGTCCCGGTGGAACGTCTTTGGACTCCAACTCTATTTCCAGCTCAGAATCCGATTCTGGGAAAGAGAAGGATTCCTCCTCTTCAGCTGCTGATGCTTCAACCTCTTGGTGTTCAGATTCTTCTCCGAAGATATCCTGAGTATGTTGTATGTAATGTCGCTGCATGTCTCTTCATCGAGCCAGACGACCCCACAGTCTTTTTCGACTGGAACAAAGGACAACCCTCACAATCTTCTTCTTTGTGCTCCGGTGAGAGGCACAAGTTGCAGACTTACTGCAGGGTACTTGGTACTTATGCGAGGGTACTTGAAGTACAACCGAAAACAAAATTGAAACAGAGGCCGTTTCATCGGCAGAAGGCTGGCTAGTACGGAGTGTACTAGAAGTCAATCGATGCGGCTAGGCCCGAAGGCCGCCCACGACGTCTTCGACCAAAGATGGAGAGTTTCCCAATCGATTAGATACATGTAGAATAGTGAAAACGTGTACGATAATACCATTGAGGGTACAGTGGATTGCGTACCGAGGGGAACCCGAAGGATGGTTTCGAACTAGAGTGCTGCAAACCACGCCCGAACATGATGGCTGAAAGAAAATCTAACAATGGAGTTGATACCCAAGCGCACTATCACCGAAAGGAGGAGTCACATTACCTCGTGACTGGTAAAGACTTCTTCAAAGAAAAACAACTTGCAAACATCCGGACCCAACACTAGATGTCAGGAGTAAGCAAAGCATGTGTATCTACAGCACACATGTCTCAAACATACGTGTTCTGCAAGTGCAAACCCACCTTACAGTCGCCCAGAGCAGATCGGATCTGGGCCAATGTGACTATTTTGAATTTGTTCTCCTGCAAGAAAGAAGTCAGGGGTCGAACGTCTGAGGCCTCATCCTTTTCCAAGGAAAAGGAAATAGTGAGAGTAACAACTCCGCCATTCTCAGAGTCCAGTGGCCAGTCTCTATGGCCGTCTTGACAGCAACAGGCCTACCTCTTGTAGCAGGTTGGACAGATGCTCTTTTCAAAATGTGTTCTGGTGTGGGAGGGATATTGGGCAGAAAGAGAGAAAAGGCAGGGCATAGCATTTTTGCATGACCGATGTGATGGATTGTCAACCCGGAAGTAAGGTACCTTCCTCCCACTGCTTGGGTATGACCTGTCCATCTGAAGACAAACTAAAGTGTTTTATTGGCTATTGTAACAGTAGTGGGATGGTGGAGGGGGAGGGAAGAGGAGTAAATCTGATGTCCTTACGGACCTGCACATTGCCTAGCAGATCTGCGTCCTTCAAAGGACTGATCTGTCTGATGCATCAGTGGCTGGAATGGCTCTCTCTCCCTATACACCAGTCATCTGGAATAGCCCCTAAATGTACAGAACTAGTGTGGAAAAATGTTTAGCAGGGGTCAGCAGCCCTGAGGATAGCGTTGTAGCTCGCTGTCTTTAAAACTCTCCAAAAAAAGGGCCTACATTCTCTCCAAGGAGGTGAGACCCAGTACAGTCCATGTTGGAGGCACCTACACCACCCGATATGGCCGCCATCCAGCCCTCAGACGACCCAAATACATAACTAAACATGACCGGGCCTTCAAATACAGCTGCCAAAGATTCCCCAGCTGTATCGACCAACTATGTACCAGCCGCGCAAGAGAACCGGGTTGAGGCCACAATCAACATAAAAGAGGAACCAACTGCACCGTCAGAGCAGGACCAGCGAGAGAGTTACGTGTGAGAGATTGCTATCGTAGTGGGGAGACGCTGAAAAGCGAGGATCAAGGGAAGAAACTTCCTTCAGGAGAGGACCAGTAACTGAGTGGAACCGGGAAGGTGATGTCAGACCAGATGACGAGTGAGACTGCTTTTGCAAAACTACCTTTAAGTCCAGCTGACCCCGAGTAGGAGATAAAGCTGTGACCCTCGAAGCCACGACTGAGGATGGCAGTGGTACCAGACAAGTCCTGTCACCCAGCGTGGGCTTATTTAAACAAGCATTGGAAATGCAATAGGTCTCGCATTAGAAAAGTTGGAGTTATTGGTCTTGTAAATGACATATTTTATTTATTTGTTGGTTTTTAAAATTGCTAAATTGATGGCTTTGTCATTTACAATGCCAATAGTTATAACTTTCGCGAATGTGACACCTATAGCATTTGGAATGCAACATGTTTTGTATTACGTGACTTAGATGGCAGCTCTGGTCGTTAGGCCACATCTCTAGAGAGCAGGAGAGTGCAGCAGGGGAGAGAAGCACAGCAATGCAATAGGTCTCGCATTAGGAAAGTTTGAGCTATTGGTATTGTAAAGGACACATTTTTTATTTATGTGCTTGTTTTGAAAATAGCAAAATTAATAGCTTTGTTATTTACAATGCCAATAGTTTTATCTTTCGCAAATGTGACACCTATTGTAACACAATATGTGTTGTGAGGGTGAGTGAGGGTGAGGGTGAGGGGTTGAGGGTGAGTGAGGGTGAGGGGTTGAGGGTGAGTGAGGGTGAGGGGTTGAGGGTGAGTGAGGGTGGGTGAGGGGTTGAGGGTGAGGGGGTGAGGGTGAGGGTGAGTGAGGGTGAGGGGTTGAGGGTGAGTGAGGGTGAGGGGTTGAGGGTGAGTGAGGGTGAGGGGTTGAGGGTGAGTGAGGGTAAGGGTGAGGATGAGTGAGGGTGAGGGGTTGAGGGTGAGTAAGGGTGAGGGTGAGGGTGAGTGAGGGTGGGGGGTGAGGGTGAGTGGTTGAGGGTGAGTGAGGGTGAGGGAGGGGTTGAGGGTGAGGGGTTGAGGGTGAGTGGGGGTGAGGGGTTGAGGGTGAGTGGGGGTGAGGGGTTGAGGGTGAGTGAGGGTGAGGGGTTGAGGGTGAGTGAGGGTGAGGGGTTGAGGGGTGAGTGAGGGTGAGGGGTTGAGGGTGGGTGAGGGTGAGGGTGAGTGAGGGTGAGTGAGGGTGAGGGGTTGAGGGTGAGTGAGGGTGAGGGGTTGAGGGTGAGTGAGGGTGAGGGGTTGAGGGTGGGTGAGGGTGAGGGTGAGTAAGGGTGAGGGGTTGAGGGTGAGGGGTTGAGGGTGAGGGTGAGTGAGGGTGAGTGAGGGGTTGAGGGTGAGTGAGGGTGAGTGAGGGGTTGAGGGTGAGTGAGGGTGAGTGAGGGTGAGGGGTTGAGGGAGGGTGAGGGTGAGTGAGGGTGAGGGGTTGAGGGTGAGTGAGGGTGAGTGAGGGTGAGGGTGAGGGGTTGAGGGTGAGTGAGGGTGAGTGAGAGTGAGGGTGAGTGAGGGTGAGGGGTTGAGGGTGAGTGAGGGTGAGGGTTGAGGGTGAGTGAGGGTGAGTGAGGGTGAGTGAGGGTGAGGGTGAGTGAGGGTGAGTGTTTGAGGGTGAGTGAGGGTGAGGGTGGGTGAGGGGTTGAGGGTGAGGATGAGTGAGGGTGAGTGAGGGTGAGTGAGGGTGAGGTGAGTGAGGGTGAGTAAGGGTGAGGGGTTGAGGGTGAGTGAGGGTGAGGGGTTGAGGGTGAGTGAGGGTGAGGGTGAGTGAGGGTGAGGGAGGGTGAATGAGGGTGAGTGAGGGTGAGGGTGAGCGAGGGTGAGGGTGAGGGGTTGAGGGTGAGTGAGGGTGAGTGAGGGTGAGGGTGAGGGAGGGTGAGTGAGGGGTTGAGGGTGAGGGGTTGAGGGTGAGTGAGGGTGAGGGGTTGAGGGTGAGGGGTTGAGGGTGAGTGAGGGTGAGTGAGGGTGAGGGTGAGTGAGGGTGAGAGGGTGAGTGAGGGTGAGGGTGAGAGGGTGAGTGAGGGTGAGGGTGAGAGGGTGAGTGAGGGTGAGGGTGAGTGAGGGTGAGTGAGGGCGAGTGAGGGCGAGTGAGGGTGAGTGAGGGTGAGGGTGAGTGAGGGTGAGTGAGGGGTTGAGGGTGAGTGTGGGTGAGGGTGAGTGAGGGTGAGGGTGAGTGAGGGTGAGGGGTTGAGGGTGAGGGGTTGAGGGTGAGTGAGGGTGAGGGGTTGAGGGTGAGTGAGGGTGAGGGTGGTTGAGGGTGAGGGGTTGAGGGTGAGGGGTTGATGGTGAGGGGTTGATGGTGAGGGGTTGAGGGTGAGTGAGGGTGAGTGAGGGTGAGTGAGGGTGAGTGAGAGTGAGGGTGAGGGGTTGAGGGTGAGTGAGGGTGAGTGAGGGTGAGGGGTTGAGGGAGGGTGAGGGTGAGTGAGGGTGAGGGGTTGAGGGTGAGTGAGGGTGAGTGAGGGTGAGTGAGGGTGAGTGAGGGTGAGTGAGGGTGAGGGGTTGAGGGTGAGTGAGGGTGAGTGAGAGTGAGGGTGAGTGAGGGGTTGAGGGTGAGGGGTTGAGGGTGAGTGAGGGTGAGGGGTTGAGGGTGAGTGAGGGTGAGGGGTTGAGGGTGAGTGAAGGTGAGGGTGAGTGAGGGTGGGTGAGGGTGAGTGAGGGTTTGAGGGTGAGTGAGGGTGAGGGTTTGAGGGTGAGGGTGAGGGTGAGGGGTTGAGGGTGAGGGTGAGTGAGGGTGGTGAGGGTGAGAGGGTGAGTGAGGGTGAGGGTGAGTGAGGGTGAGGGTGAGTGAGGGTGAGTGAGGGTGAGTGAGGGTGAGGGTGAGTGAGTAAGGGTGAGGGGTTGAGGGTGAGTGAGGGTGAGGGGTTGAGGGTGAGTGAGGGTGGGTGAGGGTGAATGAGGGTGAGTGAGGGTGAGGGTGGGTGAGGGTGAATGAGGGTGAGTGAGGGGTTGAGGGTGAGTGAGGGTGAGTGAGGGTGGGTGAGGGTGAGTGAGGGTGAGTGAGGGTGGTGAGGGTGAGTGAGGGTGAGTGAGGGTGAGTGAGGGTGAGGGTGAGTGAGGGTGAGTGAGGGTGAGTGAGGGTGAGGGTGAGTGAGTAAGGGTGAGGGGTTGAGGGTGAGTGAGGGTGAGGGGTTGAGGGTGAGTGAGGGTGAGTGAGGGTGAGGGTGAATGAGGGTGAGTGAGGGTGAGTGAGGGTGAGGGAGTGAGGGTGAGGGGTTGAGGGTGAGGGGTTGAGGGTGAGGGGTTGAGGGTGAGGGGTTGAGGGTGAGGGGTTGAGGGTGAGTGAGGGTGAGGGTGAGTGAGGGTGAGTGAGGGTGAGTGAGGTTGAGGGAGGGTGAGGGTGAGTGAGGGTGAGGGTGAGGGGTTGAGGGTGAGTGAGGGTGAGTGAGGGTGAGGGTGAGGGGTTGAGGGTGGGTGAGGGTGAGTGAGGGTGAGTGAGGGTGAGGGGTTGAGGGTGAGTGAGGGTGAGTGAGGGTGAGTGTTTGAGGGTGAGTGAGGGTGAGGGTGGGTGAGGGGTTGAGGGTGAGTGAGGGTGAGTGAGGGTGAGGGTGAATGAGGGTGAGTGAGGGTGAGGGTGGGTGAGGGTGAATGAGGGTGAGTGAGGGTGAGGGTGAGGGGTTGAGGGTGAGTGAGGGTGAGGGTGGGTGAGGGTGCGTGAGGGTGGGTGAGGGTGAGTGAGGGTGAGGGTGAGTGAAGGTGAGGGTGAGGGTGAGTGAGGGTGAGTGAGGGTGAGTGAGTGTGATGGGAGATGTATATGGGCATATAACGAGAAAGCGAAAGTGAAAGAACAGGTGATGTGGAGGACTCAGAGGTAATCAGAACGGGGCCGAACGCAGAGGAGATGGCTTCGAGCTCCAGTACACCACCCTGGCAGCAGGTGTAAGGTGGCTGAAGCAGACAATGCGCATCTTGACGACGGAGAAATCCCATTTCAAAAAGCATCCAGGGCCCTGCATTATAGCTTTGGGCTTTGCTGACAATCACTGATCAGGAAGTCCTTTGCTAACTGGTAACGACCTCTGCTACTGGACGCAGCCTGTGGTGGGCACATTGCTTGTACTGCAGAAAAAGACAGAGTTTAAGCAGCACGTGAGAAGATACCTCGGGCTGCAGGTGGGAGCAAAGTACAGGCCCTGCACCCTCCTCAGTCTGCATGCATGCACGGAGCTTGAATTGCCGTGGCTCTGAGATTTTGGTGGCTTACTGCAAAGTTGCCAGGTTTTGCATGTATGTGCACTGAACACCAGGTTTGTAGAACTGAGCTTTGATTTAACAAACGAGTGTCTTCTGGGAGTTGTAGTTTTCGTGTGCCAATATGTAAAAAAATAGGCTAATCTCCATGCCCGATAACTATCTGTAGTAGAAAATATCAGGAGTAAGAGATGGTGATCGGCACAAATGAACGGCTGGTAACCTTATTTGTGGCACAGAACCGTTTGCAACCAAAAAGATTGGCTTTCTGGATAAGAAAGTAAGGTTAGCAATAGGCAAAGAAAAGAGACTGCTAGAGGCACACACAAAAGCCAGCTGCTGCTGTGTGTAGGACCACCGGTGAGCCCAGCCTGCCTTGAGCATGTAAACACACTCCATTCAGCGTCATCGGAGTGCAAAGTTCCCAGAGAAACAAGAAAGGAAACAAGACGGAGGGCATTGCTGTGGGGAGGGGGGGGGGAGGAGAAATGCACACGGCGGGCAGGGGAAGGGGCGGAGCGGGGAGAGCGGCATGAGGGTGTGAAGCAGCCGGGGCCTTTGAAGTGAAGCTAAGCTTCACTTCAAAAGGTGTGGGAGGAATGCGGCTGAGGGAACAGACGGCGATTTGGTGATGTGCACGCGCATTTTAGGTCGATGCGCTTGCGCATTGACCTAAAAGCCACGGGCACAGCAGCAAATCGCCACAGTTAGGTAAGCTTTGTTTAAAGCCCTATAGTCTCGCTTCTCTCAATGCGCATGCGCATTGATAGGTCACGAGACCTAAAAAGGGTGGGCTGGGTTATGAGTAAGGCTCCCGGTTTTCCGTTTAAACAGAATTTTACATATAAATGCAGACGGAAAACTTTGTTTCCTTCGTCTGTATTTATAAATTTAAACGGAAAAATACTGATAAACCAGACAAAGTGCTTCAGCTCAGGCTTGCCTTATCTGATGCATAGAGGAATGCAGGCTGCTCTCTGCACATGAAAGGCACCCTGCTAACAGGGCGGACTCTTTGTGTCGAATTTGGCACTCTCCCTTCACAGGTCATTCATCACTCATCAGGCCCCGTGGGGGGGCGTGGGGTAGTCATCAACATCCAGCATGCTATCCCCGTATCACTTATGGGTGTGTGAAGCGTTTAATTGTCTGAGAGTGCTCCGCGTTATTAAGGTGAGCTCGGACAGGGTTGATAACTGTTGCTTCTGCCTCCGGTCGCCTTCCCCTTTTGTAATGTGCATTCCTTTACTTGGGTCCGCGCTTTCAGTGGCCTCTTTTCTTCAGGAACTACTCCCCTCCCAGTTCATAAACTTGGACTACTAGGAAGGTGAAATAGGTGGCCTTGAATACGAGAGCAACAAAGAAACAACTCAACTGCTTATTGTAATCTTCAATACAACACGGGAATCTTCATTACAGCACTGCTGAACACGCTGCCACTGAACAGAACCAGGAGAGTGGCGAGCAGTGGTGTGGCATGCTGCATTGACCTTATGGAAACAAGGAAAATGCCCCTGCTCCAAAAAAACATGTTTGGTACTATCGGTGGTTGAACGGGTTGTTCGCATCCATTTGTGCCACTGCAAGCGCTGCTTTCCTGATAGTAATACGCCTGGTGGCGAGAGAAAAGAGATAATTGGTTTAATATGAAGCATAATGCAAAATTAAAGGTTTTGGGGAGGGGGGGGGAAGGGGCACCTTATATTCTCGTAAGTGAAAGATATTCCCAACTAGGTTCCTGGAGGGCCTCATCATTTTTTGTTACATATTTATGCAAAGTCACCCCCTTCTCGTCATTCGCAATGTTCGGGAAGAATCCCCTACCCTTTTTACCTGCCCCTTCCCATCTTCATAAGGGAGATTGCCCTTCAGCTCCAGGAATGCAGCGGCCATGCATATTGAAGAAGATCTCACTGTACCCTGCACTGGCTGCTTTCAGGGCTGAATAGACGGAAGGGGCTCTCGGGTTACATGGCACCAAAGGCTGCCTCAGGAAGTAGGAACCAATGCATACGAAGAGATAAAATTGAACTGGCGCTCGGGTAACCTCTCCAATACCTCCGGGCCCAGTTCCATTGTACTTTGTAATGGTGTAATCACCTAGGTCCTCAGGATTGGGTAATTACGAACACCACCCTGACGCTCTTGTCAGTTTAAAGACACAGGACAGACTTGTTGGGTCACGTAAACCAGATTTATTGAATCACATAACTGCCACATGGAAACAATATCGCACAGAAATGTTACAGGGTTTTAGACACCCCGTGGAGGTGCTAGACCTCTCCGTCCAACCGTCCTCTGCACGAATGCCGGTCCCGGCATTCACCAACAGAGGGCACCGTGCTAAGCAGTGGCCGACAATGCCACTCGAATACTTGTGCAAGTTTTCCACTGTACTCCCGAGTTCATCCTCCGCATTAGTGTTGGTCCCGACACTCTCCAACGGAGGGCAAAACACAGAAACAATGGCCTGTATGGTTTGGCTCGGTGACCCTTGAAATAGGGCTGCAACAACCAATGCCAATGGGTAAGGCATTCAACGCGCTCGATAACCCTCGAGCGGGGACTGAGCACAATGTATAATGAAAGTAAGCGTCCTTCACGCTCGTTAACCCTCGAGCGGGGACTGCGCACAATGTACAATGCAGGTAAGCGTCCTTCACGCTTGTTAACCCTCGAGCGTGGACTGCGCACAATGTACAATGCAGGTAAGTGTCCTTCACGCTAGTTAACCCTCGAGCGGGGACTGCGCACAATGTACAATGCAGATAAGCGTCCTTCACGTTCGATAACCCTGGAGCGGGGACTGCGCACAATGTATAATGCAGGTAAGCGTCCTTCACGCTCGATAACCCTCGAGCGGGGACTGCGCACAATGTACAATGCAGGTAAGCGTCCTTTACGCTCGATAACCATCGAGCGGGGACTGCTGCTGCTTGGTGTCAAAGCCCTCGAGCGGGGATTGCGGTAACAAACCGCTGTGACACAACAACAGATCGCGGGACTCGTATCCCGAAGAGCTATGTCGCTTCCCCTGCTTCTCTACCTGCGGGCAACAAGGAATAAGTCTGCAATCAAGGTCTCACCTTTTCCGAAGCACAGGCGGTGTGTTCCGACAACGCGAACACGGAATATCAGACGCCGTCCTCTGCCTCCATGGTCCGTTTTATGTCGGCGCGAACTGCGCATGCTCCGTGTGTTGCCCTCTGGGAAACGTAGTTCTTGGCGAGGTTGTTCTGGGGGTTGTAGTTCCACGAACGGAACTATCCTAGCAGCGTGTTGTGGACGATCCGGTTTGTGTCCTAACAGTTGGCTCTGGGTGAAGAATTTTTCCGATGTTGAAACAAAGCATTTCGCACCCTCCTCCCCTAAAAAATATGCACATTCACCTTGCGTTTTAGCAAGTATATAATAGCTATTTATCATAGTATACGTTGGAAAATTATCTCCTCCGTTTAAAAAAATGGAATAAAAATCTGTCAAAAGAATTCCTATGTTGGTCTAAATAATCCCAGGGAAGTTCTGCAATGAGAAAAAATAATGGGTTGCTCCCTCAAAGATACAGCTTGACATTTGACATCTGTCTTTGAATGCACATCCCTAGGGTATACAGCCCCACAGTAAAGGTTTCCTCATGCAAGTTACTCAGGGTCTGTTTAGGCCCATGTTCTCTTTAAATTATTTTGGCAACGTTTTCAGATGAATGTATTGTGTTTACTTAATTTGATGTATATATAAATATATCTAAACCATAACATCTGAGTGCAAGTGTGCAGTGCCTATTTAAATAAATATGGAAAAATACTAGCTGCGGCGTCTTTATTTTACTTGCAACTAAAATAAATGTGGATAAATACAGAAAAAATTACCCAAAAATAAATATGGATAAATACAGACAGAAATTAAAAAAAAATACCATAAAACCGGGAGCCCTAGTTATGAGGGAACAAGTGAGGGGTGTGCTGAACCATCTTCACAAGAGGGAAGAACGGAACCCTGAGCACTTGGTGGTGGGCACATTGCACTGAGCACAAAAAAGCACTTGACACTATAAAGTCTACTGATGTAATGTCCTATGTTTGTGTTGGAGGGCGACTACACCATCTCAAGAGGGGTGATACAGACGACCTGAGAACGGTGACCTTTATGGACAGTCCAGCATAAGAAGTCCCTGGAGGAACAAGCATTTGCAATGCAATAGGTCTCGCATTAGGAAAGTTTGAGCTATTGGTATTGTAAATGGCCAAGTTTTTATTTAAGTTTCTTTTTTTTTAAATAGCTAAATTAATAGCTTTGTCATTTACAATGCCAATAGTTATAACTTTCGCAAATGTGATACCTATAGCATTTGTAATGCAATATGTTTTGTATTTACAAACCGCGAGAGGACAAAAAAAAGCTCCGGACCACCGCCTCCTCCCAGGCCTTCAAAAGGGACCTCAAAGTTCTCCTCCAGAGACACCTCCAAAAGTAATTCACGTCCTCTTGCTATTTGTGAGGAAGACTTCCCACTACTGATAATTTCTACTTTCCATGACCATGGAAGTGCCTTCCCAGTGTATGCCTGTGATTGGAGGGTCTGCCTTTTTGCAGTATTTTCCATGTACTGGTGTTCGGTGCCCTTTTGTAACATGCACACACCACTCTGCCCTTGCAACACACGGCTGCTACCTCTCACATGTCTTTGCCTTTGATACTTGCACAAGTGCCACCTTGCCCATGTAACGCTTGTTCCTGAGCCTGAGTGTCTAGCACTTATTGCAGGACTATACCTCTAATTATACTCTGTTTTCTCTTATAACTGCACACTTGTCACTTTCATTTCCTCTTGTGCACTTTTGACTACCTCATGTATTTTGGTTGCTCACAATTTTTACTCAAGTATTTTGTTTGCTCACGATTGTCACTATTACCTTTACTACCTCATGTATTTTTGGTTGCTCATAGTTTTTACTACCTCATGTATTTTGTTTGCTCACAATTGTCACTATTACCTTATGTAAGTACCGTATGTTTTTGCAACCTGTTCTTTTGTAATGTTTCTCATTATGTTTCATTTCTGTTCCTAATGTGAAGCGCTCTGACGCCTTCGGGTAAAGTCCGCGCTATATAAAAATGCATAAATACATAAATAAATAAATACCGCCTTCGGGTAAAGTCCGCGCTATATAAAAATGCATAAATACATAAATAAATAAATACCGCCTTCGGGTAAAGTCCGCGCTATATAAAAATGCATAAATAACTAAATAAATAAATACCGCAAATCAAACATCCTCGTTACTCTGCCGGCCTGCGACCAGGAAGTCAGGCAGGCCGGCGCGACAACCGGAAACAGGAAGTAGGAGGGCGGGAGCCTACCCCGCCTCCCACGGAAGAGTCGCGAGTTGGAGCACGCACCGGAGCAGGCAGGAGCCTACCCTGCGCCCCGGTGCCGAAGGAGGGAAGTAGAGTCCTGCTGCCGGGCCCTGCAGCTGAGAGCCGCCGCACGAATGAAGCCGGTGAGTGGGTTGCTGGGGGGTGGGGCAGCGCATGTGTGTGTGCGCGCGCGTGCGGGGGGGCGGGCTGTGTATGTGTGTGTGCGTGCGTGTGTGTGTGTGTGTGTGTGTGTATGTGTCTTGGAGTGCGTGTGTGTGACTGTGGGGGAGGGGGGTGTGTGAGCGAGTGTGTCTGCGCGCGCATGTGTACGGCGCGGGACGCGACGTGCGCGTTCGCGCACACGAATCCAAGCTCGTACACCCTCTTTGTCCTCCTTCCCCCCAGACTGATCGCTATACGTCTCCAGCTGGACACATGCATCCGCTTGCGGATGCATTGCCAGCGAGACCCAAAAAGGAAGGACATTAAATGCTGCTTTTTGTTTGGATTAGTCCCCAAATAGTGACTGTAGTTCTGTAATAAGGTTCCTACACTTTCCAAGAAAAGCCTGCGTGTGTCCTTCTGACAACTGGGCAACAGACCACACCCATCAAACAGCATCTCCCTATGAAACTGAGGACCTCATCCAAGCATGTCTCTGAAAGATAACACTGGAACTGACGAAGGCATTCTGAGGTATTCAGACATGTGCAGATAACATACTTGGCCATCATGTATTGTTTGCCCACAGAGGTCCTAAGATCCTCCAAGTCTGCCGGCAATATCTCACTTTCCATTTCACAAGAGCATGTGTTTATTGGCCCAATAGAGACTTTATTAATAGAGTACAGTAACAAAACTGTTTGAAGAAAGCATAAGTTTGCCAAAAGCATCAATCCTTTTGGATTCTCTATCTAGGAGTGGTTTTAAATGAGTTAGGACTCACCTTTCTGGTCGAGTCCTGTACAATAAAGTTCTCTGGAGACTGAAGAATGTTTAAGGGGGAAAGCCATAGCTTTCAGCTATTTATTTAGGATTTTCGTCAGGTGCCAACTTGCAGCCTGCGGCTATTCCAAAGCTTGAAAGGAAGAAACGTTTGCAGCACCACAGGAAGGAGGTCAGAGTCCACAGCACCCTTGTCACAACAAATAAGAAAACAAACACTGTTCCTGCTGACGGCAAAGATCAGAGAAATGCCGGTCCAAGGAGGGCAAGAAGGTGGCTGTGAACAACAGGGCAAGAGAGAAGCCATGAAGAGCAAAACATTTCACAAACACTACCTCCTCTGTGATGCTACGATCAAAGACAACGCCGTTCAGTTCTGGGAAATGAAGTGGAAAGGTACAAAGGCACTTACTGAAACAGTGGAGCTGGGGGTGTTGGTTCCATATCCAGATGAGGGAAGAGACGCCAAGGACCAGCGCCGCCCATCCGTCCTGTGAAGAAGGTAAAACGTCCATCACTTGGAGGCAGTACGACTGAGACTACGTCATATTTTTATTCTACACAAGCTACTGCTTCCAGCTCAAATTAATGATAGAGAAACATATTTCAGAATTCGTAGCTCTTGGGCAGGGGTGTCCAACGTAGGTCCCACAATGAACCTAAATGTTACTCACTCACACCATTAGCTGTCATCCAGAATCTAGCCTGGAAGCGGCCCTCCTGGACCTACGCTGGGCACCAATGTTTTAGGGCAAGCAGAAACCAAGGCAGTGAAACCTTTTAACACAGAATCTTCCATAGAAGAAGACAGTAACTATACAATTACATTACTTCACAAAATGCTTTGCTTTTTAAGGGCTTTTGGGGGGTGAAAAGGGTCATTGTTTGTGTTATTAACAGATCCCTTTGAAGCACTACATTTTTAATACATCATTAACTTGAATAAAAAAAGAAAAGAAAAACAAATCAAATAAACTGCATTAATTGGATGCAAAGGGCAGAGGAAAATTTGCTTTCCATGTCACTTGTTCACTTATCATATAAGGGTATTTGGATGTAGTAATGACGTGTTTTGTCTTCTCTAAACAGTAACCCATTAATCTCATTGCATATTACGCAGAGTGACAAAACTGCACTATGGCCCCAGAGCTTCGAAGGCAAGATAACTAAAAGGGGCAGATTAAAACAGTCAAGACAATGTATCTTACTCAACGAGGCCAGCGCTAATAAACTCTGTGAATGAGGGGGTGCTACAGACAGCCGCCCAGCCATACACTGGAACTTCCACTTAATGTCTTCTTGACTCACTTAGACTACGAGTAGGCATCGTGACGTCTGGAGCACCTCCAGGTATTTAAAAATGGACGTCCCTCTCTCCCGTCAATCCTTTAAAAACTGCAATCTTTTCTCCTTACTGACCCTTTGTAGGTTACTAGATATCTGGGAGGAGACATAGCTTATCCAATGTTGGCCAACACCAGTTGCTGGCCTCCATCTTGAATTCCCTACGCTCTCTTTGTATCACCTTAAGTGGATGCTTTGCAACATTGACAGTGTTCAGGTCCCTTTGTATGCCATTCATGGGATGGGGAAAAAATGGGGATTTTACCTATGCCTCTATTTTGAATAAACCAATGAATGCTGGATTGGGTAAACCAAAATTTATTAGTTTAACCAGACTTTCAAGTCTTTTGAATTCATTTATTTTTTAAATCGATCAGTTGTTCTAGTTTAGGCACAACAAAGAACATTATCAACTTCACGAATTGCCATATACTCTACAATACATAAATATTCCACAAAAATGCCAACATTAATACAGTACAAAAGACATGACTACATAACTAATATTTACATGTATGTACAATTCCAATACCAGAGTGCTCTTGGACACAGTGAAAAAGATAGCGCTGTTATCTAATAGTACAGTCTTGATCCTGCCACACTTTTAGACAAAAAAACATTATCGAGTATCTCAAACCAATACAGCATATATCTGCTCATATGCAAATCTGAAGGTGTTCTGTATTAATCACAATCAAATGAATGTAACAGAAATGAATAATGCCGACGCGTTTCAAGTCCCTTGGATGAATCAAAGGACTCTCATCAGGGCTGTCAAAGTCTGGTCCATGGAAGCTATTTCTAAAATAAAAAAACATAAAAAACGTGATCTATCTTGTCCTACCGCCATTCAATATTTACAAAGGGATTTCTCCCGTTGGGAGGTGCAGCCTACCTGCTAAGTTCGAATTCCAGGGCTGCACTTTTCGTGTACTGTGGTCTGTGCCGTGGGTGCTCACTGGAACAAAGTGAGATTGTTTTTATCAAAAATCTGTGTGGTTTCGAATTCAAAATAAAGAGGCCACCGGGGCAGTGTTTTACCTTTCATGTGTTGGTGTTGACGTCACGTGTGTGTCACTTCAACCGACAGGGGAAAATCCTCACCCGGGTCACATATTCTACAATAATGTGAATAACAGTAATCAGCCTCACATTGACTGCGAGTGCGATGCTTTAATATTTAATAAGTGCTGCACTGACTTACTTTTGGTCCGCTCTGGGGCGGTTCGACCCCGCTCTGAGTGAATTGATGTACTTGATTTCTGTAAAATTGATAGTAAAACGGACACGTTTTAGTCTAGGCGCGTACTGGCGCCAGACGCAACATCGATCTCATTGTTTGAGCCTACCCCAAGAAGCCTACCTTAACCCGTCTGACACGGGGCTTCTGCCTGTCGCTGCCGGTGGTCTCAATGATTCAAAGTCTGAAAGAACAAGCGGTGCACGTGTAAAACGGGCCGCGTTGTACTGAGTATAAAGCCAATTATCACACACTTCTCTGCGCTGTACAGGGGCTTACCTTATTGTTTGTTTTAGGTAAACGTCCACATCACCCGGGACAGTGCTGCTACAAACGCTTAGGAGATCGCGCGGGTGTTTTGCAAGTCTTAAAGAACCAAGTCACATGATCATCATGTGACTTGGAAAGGTGTGTGCCCCAACATGGAGGCTTCTGGGAACAGTAGTTCACCATGACTGTGGATACCTGCCTATTGTTTACATTCTGTTTATTTCGCTCAGACAGTTGAGCCCATTGTTCACACTATTGAACTTCATTATTAAATAGGCTTCCTTCTGGAGCAAGGCCGTTTCTACATTTGGATTATATTTAGAGTCAATCCAAAAAAGAATCGTCCACTTAAAATCATTTTCGGTGTGTTTACAGCTCACAAAATGTTCCACCATTGGCGCGGTCAGCACTTTTTTCTTAATCCGTGACCGGTGCTGTGTGATTCTGACATTGGCTGCTTGGGTTGTTTTACCTATATACACTTTGTCACAGACGCACACCACAGCATAGACCACATTTTTAGTTCTACAATTTGTGAAGACATCATGTCTCCATGTCACATCATTATTGGAAAAAACATTTCCTTCAAGAGTTGACGCACAGGACACGCAATTGCCACATTTGCGGTGCCCGCAGATGGGTTTTAAATTCCATTGGGCAATAAGATCACTTTTTGGCTTCTGGATAAAACTGTCTGCCTTTACCAACTGTTGCCCTATGCTTTTATTTTTACACATGGCGAAGATAGGTTTTTGAAGGGGAGGGTCCAGCGTTTCCAGTAAATGCCAGTTATTTAGAATGATACGCTTGAATTGGTTTGTGTGTTGGCCGTAGGTCGACACACAGACCAATCTCTCAAGCTCCTCCTTCTTCTTCACCTTGAGCAAAGAGTCCCTTGGGATGAAACTAACTCGTTTCTTCGTGTGTGAAAGCAGCTTTTTTGGGTACCCCCTATTTGCCATTTCTTTACAAAATATGGAAGCATGTGTCTCAAAATCAGATGAGTTCGTGCAGTTGCGTTTTATCCTTAGCATCTGCCCGTAGGGCAAGTTTTCTCTTAAACTTTGTGGATGCGAGCTTTTGAAATGCAAGATTGTATTTCTATCCGTTGTTTTTTTGTGCATTGTTGTAAATAGCGATCCCTCGTTATTGCCTACTGTGACATCCAGAAAGGTCATTTTGTTGTGACTAGAATTTAATGTAAATTTAATGTCACTGTGGCGAGAGTTGAGCCAATCATGGAATTCATCTAGCTGGGTCTGACTCCCCTGCCACAGGAGCCAGACATCATCGATGTATCGTAGCCATTGATGTATGTTGTCCCTGAATGGATTGTTATTATATATGAACCGATGTTCATATTGGTCCATATATAGTACCGCCAGCTCCGGCGCATAGGGACAACCCATGGCTGTCCCCTTGATCTGAATGTAGAACTCGTTTTCAAACTTAAAATAGTTGCTCCGTAGCGTGATTTCTGCTAGTGATAAGATGAATGACGTTGGTACCCTGTGTGGTCTTTCCCGCTGGTCTAAATAAATCTCAATCACTTCCAAAGCCTCATCTTGGGGGATTTGAGTGTATAAAGAGGCCACGTCTAGTGTTACCATCAGTTGTGTGTCTGCATCAAATGGGTTACCCTCAATTTTGGTGATGAAATCCATCGTGTCACGAAGATGTGACTTAACCTGCAGTATACACGGTTTCAGGAAGAAATCTATATACTTCGATACTGGCTCAAGTGCAGAGTCACAGCCCGAGACAATCGGGCGGCCCGGTGGTACCTGGGCATTTTTATGTATTTTGGGCAGGAAATACAATACCGGTGTTCGGGGTAATTTTTTGTTCAAGTATTCATACTCTCTTGATCCCAGATAGCCCTCATCAAGCCCTTGTTTTGACAGTCTCTGGATTTTATCTTGAATCGCGTGTACAGGGTCTTCCATGGATGGCCTGTACCACTCGCGATTATTCACATGTGCCTGGCCCTCTGTAAGGTACATGGAGCGTGGCCATAGCACAACCGCCCCACCCTTATCTGCCTGCTTGATTATGATCGAAGTGTCTGATTTCAAGTCACTGATTGCTGTAGTCATTCCTTTACTGATGTTTTTTTTCAAAAATCTTTTCGTTTTTTCCAGTTTGGTCAGTGATGACAAGACCGTTTGCTCAAAAGCAACTATTTGTTTGGGGATATTTTGGGTGGGTGTGAACCTCGACTTAACTCTCAAACCTGTGGTTTCTCTACTGGATGTCATTTCGGCAGAAGCGAAGAATGCCTTTAGTCGTATCTTCCGACAAAAGTTCAATGCTTCCAATTTTAGTTTCGTGAAATCTGTTTTTTTGTTCGGGACGAACTTGAGGCCCAGGCCCAAGAGCATCTCCTCATCTTTTGTTAACTGTTTTTCAGAGAGATTGACTATGGTTGACACATTTAGTTGTTGTAAGTCTTGTTGCGGGTGCGCATCTCCCATGGTTGTTTGAAACGGACGCGCGTTTGCCCGCCCCTGGCTAAAAAAGACGAAGAGGACGAGGAAGCCGATGCGGCACCTCGTCGTTTTGAATTATTTTGCCTAGAGTCGTTAGAGGAATCAGATGATGTTGTGTCAGAAAAAGTAAGAAATCTATTCTTTGATCTACCTTGATACGATGAAAGTGCTCCCCGTGACTCACCTGACGTGTAAAAATCCTCTTTAAGAAAGGGATACACTTGTTCAAGTTTAAAGGCTTTAGAGTCCCTGTCAAATTGGGTGGATTTAATAGTAAGAGTGTTATCCTTAAAGATCGCAATTTCTTTCTCAATCTTATCAAGCAATGCTTTAGCCTCAGTCACAGTTTGGGTATCATTAATAGCTTTAATCAATTCCTCGATCTCTGACTCCTCTTTACTGCAGATGCGTTGGGCTGTCTCAATGGTATGCACCATTAGATCTCTGCTACACTTCGTGTTAATTTGACTAAACCCCTTCTTGTATTCTGTGTCTTCTATAAAGATGACCGGGATATTCTTCACCTGAAGGCCCCACGGTATCGTCCCTGCTTTAAGGTGTTTTAACAAAAAATGGCCGTGCAGTTCTGTGCGGATATGTTTTTTTTGGAGACGTATCAATTTGTCAGCCTCATTTTGCTGTTTTGCTGAGGTACTGAGAGTGATTGAAGAGAATGGGGAGGACGCAATGAGGTTCTGTATATGGCTTTCCGTGAAGGACAGCGTATCTTTGTCTGCCATGCTATGCAGGAGGCAGATCTCCTGCCCAGGAATTAATCACTATTGCGATCTGTAGGAAAGACAAATAATTGTCAATCCCAACCCGCTCGGGTGTACACCCGCTCAAGGAATGAAGGCAACTGGGGGTTGGGCCCGCTGGGAAAGAGGGTAGGTCGGGCCACTAGTAAATACAGAAAAAATGGGGATTTTACCTATGCCTCTATTTTGAATAAACCAATGAATGCTGGATTGGGTAAACCAAAATTTATTAGTTTAACCAGACTTTCAAGTCTTTTGAATTCATTTATTTTTTAAATCGATCAGTTGTTCTAGTTTAGGCACAACAAAGAACATTATCAACTTCACGAATTGCCATATACTCTACAATACATAAATATTCCACAAAAATGCCAACATTAATACAGTACAAAAGACATGACTACATAACTAATATTTACATGTATGTACAATTCCAATACCAGAGTGCTCTTGGACACAGTGAAAAAGATAGCGCTGTTATCTAATAGTACAGTCTTGATCCTGCCACACTTTTAGACAAAAAAACATTATCGAGTATCTCAAACCAATACAGCATATATCTGCTCATATGCAAATCTGAAGGTGTTCTGTATTAATCACAATCAAATGAATGTAACAGAAATGAATAATGCCGACGCGTTTCAAGTCCCTTGGATGAATCAAAGGACTCTCATCAGGGCTGTCAAAGTCTGGTCCATGGAAGCTATTTCTAAAATAAAAAAACATAAAAAACGTGATCTATCTTGTCCTACCGCCATTCAATATTTACAAAGGGATTTCTCCCGTTGGGAGGTGCAGCCTACCTGCTAAGTTCGAATTCCAGGGCTGCACTTTTCGTGTACTGTGGTCTGTGCCGTGGGTGCTCACTGGAACAAAGTGAGATTGTTTTTATCAAAAATCTGTGTGGTTTCGAATTCAAAATAAAGAGGCCACCGGGGCAGTGTTTTACCTTTCATGTGTTGGTGTTGACGTCACGTGTGTGTCACTTCAACCGACAGGGGAAAATCCTCACCCGGGTCACATATTCTACAATAATGTGAATAACAGTAATCAGCCTCACATTGACTGCGAGTGCGATGCTTTAATATTTAATAAGTGCTGCACTGACTTACTTTTGGTCCGCTCTGGGGCGGTTCGACCCCGCTCTGAGTGAATTGATGTACTTGATTTCTGTAAAATTGATAGTAAAACGGACACGTTTTAGTCTAGGCGCGTACTGGCGCCAGACGCAACATCGATCTCATTGTTTGAGCCTACCCCAATAAGCCTACCTTAACCCGTCTGACACGGGGCTTCTGCCTGTCGCTGCCGGTGGTCTCAATGATTCAAAGTCTGAAAGAACAAGCGGTGCACGTGTAAAACGGGCCGCGTTGTACTGAGTATAAAGCCAATTATCACACACTTCTCTGCGCTGTACAGGGGCTTACCTTATTGTTTGTTTTAGGTAAACGTCCACATCACCCGGGACAGTGCTGCTACAAACGCTTAGGAGATCGCGCGGGTGTTTTGCAAGTCTTAAAGAACCAAGTCACATGATCATCATGTGACTTGGAAAGGTGTGTGCCCCAACATGGAGGCTTCTGGGAACAGTAGTTCACCATGACTGTGGATACCTGCCTATTGTTTACATTCTGTTTATTTCGCTCAGACAGTTGAGCCCATTGTTCACACTATTGAACTTCATTATTAAATAGGCTTCCTTCTGGAGCAAGGCCGTTTCTACATTTGGATTATATTTAGAGTCAATCCAAAAAAGAATCGTCCACTTAAAATCATTTTCGGTGTGTTTACAGCTCACAAAATGTTCCACCATTGGCGCGGTCAGCACTTTTTTCTTAATCCGTGACCGGTGCTGTGTGATTCTGACATTGGCTGCTTGGGTTGTTTTACCTATATACACTTTTTGGATTTTTTAATAATTTATTAATTATTTAATAATGAAGTTCAATAGTGTGAACAATGGGCTCAACTGTCTGAGCGAAATAAACAGAATGTAAACAATAGGCAGGTATCCACAGTCATGGTGAACTACTGTTCCCAGAAGCCTCCATGTTGGGGCACACACCTTTCCAAGTCACATGATGATCATGTGACTTGGTTCTTTAAGACTTGCAAAACACCCGCGCGATCTCCTAAGCGTTTGTAGCAGCACTGTCCCGGGTGATGTGGACGTTTACCTAAAACAAACAATAAGGTAAGCCCCTGTACAGCGCAGAGAAGTGTGTGATAATTGGCTTTATACTCAGTACAACGCGGCCCGTTTTACACGTGCACCGCTTGTTCTTTCAGACTTTGAATCATTGAGACCACCGGCAGCGACAGGCAGAAGCCCCGTGTCAGACGGGTTAAGGTAGGCTTCTTGGGGTAGGCTCAAACAATGAGATCGATGTTGCGTCTGGCGCCAGTACGCGCCTAGACTAAAACGTGTCCGTTTTACTATCAATTTTACAGAAATCAAGTACATCAATTCACTCAGAGCGGGGTCGAACCGCCCCAGAGCGGACCAAAAGTAAGTCAGTGCAGCACTTATTAAATATTAAAGCATCGCACTCGCAGTCAATGTGAGGCTGATTACTGTTATTCACATTATTGTAGAATATGTGACCCGGGTGAGGATTTTCCCCTGTCGGTTGAAGTGACACACACGTGACGTCAACACCAACACATGAAAGGTAAAACACTGCCCCGGTGGCCTCTTTATTTTGAATTCGAAACCACACAGATTTTTGATAAAAACAATCTCACTTTGTTCCAGTGAGCACCCACGGCACAGACCACAGTACACGAAAAGTGCAGCCCTGGAATTCGAACTTAGCAGGTAGGCTGCACCTCCCAACGGGAGAAATCCCTTTGTAAATATTGAATGGCGGTAGGACAAGATAGATCACGTTTTTTATGTTTTTTTATTTTAGAAATAGCTTCCATGGACCAGACTTTGACAGCCCTGATGAGAGTCCTTTGATTCATCCAAGGGACTTGAAACGCGTCGGCATTATTCATTTCTGTTACATTCATTTGATTGTGATTAATACAGAACACCTTCAGATTTGCATATGAGCAGATATATGCTGTATTGGTTTGAGATACTCGATAATGTTTTTTTGTCTAAAAGTGTGGCAGGATCAAGACTGTACTATTAGATAACAGCGCTATCTTTTTCACTGTGTCCAAGAGCACTCTGGTATTGGAATTGTACATACATGTAAATATTAGTTATGTAGTCATGTCTTTTGTACTGTATTAATGTTGGCATTTTTGTGGAATATTTATGTATTGTAGAGTATATGGCAATTCGTGAAGTTGATAATGTTCTTTGTTGTGCCTAAACTAGAACAACTGATCGATTTAAAAAATAAATGAATTCAAAAGACTTGAAAGTCTGGTTAAACTAATAAATTTTGGTTTACCCAATCCAGCATTCATTGGTTTATTCAAAATAGAGGCATAGGTAAAATCCCCATTTTTTCTGTATTTACTAGTGGCCCGACCTACCCTCTTTCCCAGCGGGCCCAACCCCCAGTTGCCTTCATTCCTTGAGCGGGTGTACACCCGAGCGGGTTGGGATTGACAATTATTTGTCTTTCCTACAGATCGCAATAGTGATTAATTCCTGGGCAGGAGATCTGCCTCCTGCATAGCATGGCAGACAAAGATACGCTGTCCTTCACGGAAAGCCATATACAGAACCTCATTGCGTCCTCCCCATTCTCTTCAATCACTCTCAGTACCTCAGCAAAACAGCAAAATGAGGCTGACAAATTGATACGTCTCCAAAAAAAACATATCCGCACAGAACTGCACGGCCATTTTTTGTTAAAACACCTTAAAGCAGGGACGATACCGTGGGGCCTTCAGGTGAAGAATATCCCGGTCATCTTTATAGAAGACACAGAATACAAGAAGGGGTTTAGTCAAATTAACACGAAGTGTAGCAGAGATCTAATGGTGCATACCATTGAGACAGCCCAACGCATCTGCAGTAAAGAGGAGTCAGAGATCGAGGAATTGATTAAAGCTATTAATGATACCCAAACTGTGACTGAGGCTAAAGCATTGCTTGATAAGATTGAGAAAGAAATTGCGATCTTTAAGGATAACACTCTTACTATTAAATCCACCCAATTTGACAGGGACTCTAAAGCCTTTAAACTTGAACAAGTGTATCCCTTTCTTAAAGAGGATTTTTACACGTCAGGTGAGTCACGGGGAGCACTTTCATCGTATCAAGGTAGATCAAAGAATAGATTTCTTACTTTTTCTGACACAACATCATCTGATTCCTCTAACGACTCTAGGCAAAATAATTCAAAACGACGAGGTGCCGCATCGGCTTCCTCGTCCTCTTCGTCTTTTTTAGCCAGGGGCGGGCAAACGCGCGTCCGTTTCAAACAACCATGGGAGATGCGCACCCGCAACAAGACTTACAACAACTAAATGTGTCAACCATAGTCAATCTCTCTGAAAAACAGTTAACAAAAGATGAGGAGATGCTCTTGGGCCTGGGCCTCAAGTTCGTCCCGAACAAAAAAACAGATTTCACGAAACTAAAATTGGAAGCATTGAACTTTTGTCGGAAGATACGACTAAAGGCATTCTTCGCTTCTGCCGAAATGACATCCAGTAGAGAAACCACAGGTTTGAGAGTTAAGTCGAGGTTCACACCCACCCAAAATATCCCCAAACAAATAGTTGCTTTTGAGCAAACGGTCTTGTCATCACTGACCAAACTGGAAAAAACGAAAAGATTTTTGAAAAAAAACATCAGTAAAGGAATGACTACAGCAATCAGTGACTTGAAATCAGACACTTCGATCATAATCAAGCAGGCAGATAAGGGTGGGGCGGTTGTGCTATGGCCACGCTCCATGTACCTTACAGAGGGCCAGGCACATGTGAATAATCGCGAGTGGTACAGGCCATCCATGGAAGACCCTGTACACGCGATTCAAGATAAAATCCAGAGACTGTCAAAACAAGGGCTTGATGAGGGCTATCTGGGATCAAGAGAGTATGAATACTTGAACAAAAAATTACCCCGAACACCGGTATTGTATTTCCTGCCCAAAATACATAAAAATGCCCAGGTACCACCGGGCCGCCCGATTGTCTCGGGCTGTGACTCTGCACTTGAGCCAGTATCGAAGTATATAGATTTCTTCCTGAAACCGTGTATACTGCAGGTTAAGTCACATCTTCGTGACACGATGGATTTCATCACCAAAATTGAGGGTAACCCATTTGATGCAGACACACAACTGATGGTAACACTAGACGTGGCCTCTTTATACACTCAAATCCCCCAAGATGAGGCTTTGGAAGTGATTGAGATTTATTTAGACCAGCGGGAAAGACCACACAGGGTACCAACGTCATTCATCTTATCACTAGCAGAAATCACGCTACGGAGCAACTATTTTAAGTTTGAAAACGAGTTCTACATTCAGATCAAGGGGACAGCCATGGGTTGTCCCTATGCGCCGGAGCTGGCGGTACTATATATGGACCAATATGAACATCGGTTCATATATAATAACAATCCATTCAGGGACAACATACATCAATGGCTACGATACATCGATGATGTCTGGCTCCTGTGGCAGGGGAGTCAGACCCAGCTAGATGAATTCCATGATTGGCTCAACTCTCGCCACAGTGACATTAAATTTACATTAAATTCTAGTCACAACAAAATGACCTTTCTGGATGTCACAGTAGGCAATAACGAGGGATCGCTATTTACAACAATGCACAAAAAAACAACGGATAGAAATACAATCTTGCATTTCAAAAGCTCGCATCCACAAAGTTTAAGAGAAAACTTGCCCTACGGGCAGATGCTAAGGATAAAACGCAACTGCACGAACTCATCTGATTTTGAGACACATGCTTCCATATTTTGTAAAGAAATGGCAAATAGGGGGTACCCAAAAAAGCTGCTTTCACACACGAAGAAACGAGTTAGTTTCATCCCAAGGGACTCTTTGCTCAAGGTGAAGAAGAAGGAGGAGGAGCTTGAGAGATTGGTCTGTGTGTCGACCTACGGCCAACACACAAACCAATTCAAGCGTATCATTCTAAATAACTGGCATTTACTGGAAACGCTGGACCCTCCCCTTCAAAAACCTATCTTCGCCATGTGTAAAAATAAAAGCATAGGGCAACAGTTGGTAAAGGCAGACAGTTTTATCCAGAAGCCAAAAAGTGATCTTATTGCCCAATGGAATTTAAAACCCATCTGCGGGCACCGCAAATGTGGCAATTGCGTGTCCTGTGCGTCAACTCTTGAAGGAAATGTTTTTTCCAATAATGATGTGACATGGAGACATGATGTCTTCACAAATTGTAGAACTAAAAATGTGGTCTATGCTGTGGTGTGCGTCTGTGACAAAGTGTATATAGGTAAAACAACCCAAGCAGCCAATGTCAGAATCACACAGCACCGGTCACGGATTAAGAAAAAAGTGCTGACCGCGCCAATGGTGGAACATTTTGTGAGCTGTAAACACACCGAAAATGATTTTAAGTGGACGATTCTTTTTTGGATTGACTCTAAATATAATCCAAATGTAGAAACGGCCTTGCTCCAGAAGGAAGCCTATTTAATAATGAAGTTCAATAGTGTGAACAATGGGCTCAACTGTCTGAGCGAAATAAACAGAATGTAAACAATAGGCAGGTATCCACAGTCATGGTGAACTACTGTTCCCAGAAGCCTCCATGTTGGGGCACACACCTTTCCAAGTCACATGATGATCATGTGACTTGGTTCTTTAAGACTTGCAAAACACCCGCGCGATCTCCTAAGCGTTTGTAGCAGCACTGTCCCGGGTGATGTGGACGTTTACCTAAAACAAACAATAAGGTAAGCCCCTGTACAGCGCAGAGAAGTGTGTGATAATTGGCTTTATACTCAGTACAACGCGGCCCGTTTTACACGTGCACCGCTTGTTCTTTCAGACTTTGAATCATTGAGACCACCGGCAGCGACAGGCAGAAGCCCCGTGTCAGACGGGTTAAGGTAGGCTTCTTGGGGTAGGCTCAAACAATGAGATCGATGTTGCGTCTGGCGCCAGTACGCGCCTAGACTAAAACGTGTCCGTTTTACTATCAATTTTACAGAAATCAAGTACATCAATTCACTCAGAGCGGGGTCGAACCGCCCCAGAGCGGACCAAAAGTAAGTCAGTGCAGCACTTATTAAATATTAAAGCATCGCACTCGCAGTCAATGTGAGGCTGATTACTGTTATTCACATTATTGTAGAATATGTGACCCGGGTGAGGATTTTCCCCTGTCGGTTGAAGTGACACACACGTGACGTCAACACCAACACATGAAAGGTAAAACACTGCCCCGGTGGCCTCTTTATTTTGAATTCGAAACCACACAGATTTTTGATAAAAACAATCTCACTTTGTTCCAGTGAGCACCCACGGCACAGACCACAGTACACGAAAAGTGCAGCCCTGGAATTCGAACTTAGCAGGTAGGCTGCACCTCCCAACGGGAGAAATCCCTTTGTAAATATTGAATGGCGGTAGGACAAGATAGATCACGTTTTTTATGTTTTTTTATTTTAGAAATAGCTTCCATGGACCAGACTTTGACAGCCCTGATGAGAGTCCTTTGATTCATCCAAGGGACTTGAAACGCGTCGGCATTATTCATTTCTGTTACATTCATTTGATTGTGATTAATACAGAACACCTTCAGATTTGCATATGAGCAGATATATGCTGTATTGGTTTGAGATACTCGATAATGTTTTTTTGTCTAAAAGTGTGGCAGGATCAAGACTGTACTATTAGATAACAGCGCTATCTTTTTCACTGTGTCCAAGAGCACTCTGGTATTGGAATTGTACATACATGTAAATATTAGTTATGTAGTCATGTCTTTTGTACTGTATTAATGTTGGCATTTTTGTGGAATATTTATGTATTGTAGAGTATATGGCAATTCGTGAAGTTGATAATGTTCTTTGTTGTGCCTAAACTAGAACAACTGATCGATTTAAAAAATAAATGAATTCAAAAGACTTGAAAGTCTGGTTAAACTAATAAATTTTGGTTTACCCAATCCAGCATTCATTGGTTTATTCAAAATAGAGGCATAGGTAAAATCCCCATTTTTTCTGTATTTACTAGTGGCCCGACCTACCCTCTTTCCCAGCGGGCCCAACCCCCAGTTGCCTTCATTCATGGGATGGGAACATGGTTAGTTTCCTCAAAGTTTGCTGGCTATGTGGAAACCTTCCTCGTTGCACCCAAGAACTCCACTGTCCTACTGCTGTGAACAAACCAGATGCCATTGACTCCTGTTAAAGACTTGCGCTGCTACCGTGGATGGACACAAACCAACGCCACAACAATAACCCGCCACGACAGACCAGATAACCCAATCCCAGACAATGCCACACAGACCCACAACTACGTCATCTTTAGTGACAGTATCGTCATCCAGACTCGGGGTGACCACAATGCAAACAAGAACACTCCCACAGAAGGAGATATAACTGTGTAATGATTTCAGTGCCACATGACTTCAGGCTGGCAACCTGCCCAGGTTACATCAACGGCGTCCGAACAATGTGTGCTGCAGGGAACTCCAAATAACGAAAGTAACTCCACCCAACCACTCTCTTCACAGACCCACACCCTCCTTTCCCATACGCAACAAATGAACACACCGCAACAATGACTGAATAGGGAATGAAGACGTTGCTACTGGTGAAAGACATCAGAATAAAAAATGGGATTAATTAATCCATCTACAGCATAAACACAGATTTAATTATCATGTTACCCGAGTAAAACCCACTCTGAGAAAGGCTACTGGTCTTTGTCTGGGGGTGTGCTAATGCACTAACTGAAATACATTTAACTATGTCACCTATACGGGCTATCCTCTGGTCCAAGTACTACAAACTATATTTCTTGGTGTTCCAGAAAGCAACAAACCACAACAGTTGCTACTCCACCGAGCACACCAACTACAGCCAAATCATGCAAAACAGCAGCGTGGGCTTGAACTCAGCTTAAATTATAAAGATTTCGAAAAGTGATTTTATAAACCAGAGGTACAGCCAGAAAATTGTACACATCCTAATCCACCGGACTGAAAGCATTACCATGGCACCCTAAGAAAATACAAAGAAAAAGATAAACTCAAGCTCATTGTGGACGACACGAGCAGCCAACAGACCTTGAGAGCTGTAGCTTGGTCATGCCCTCCAAGCTAAAATTAAATACTTCGCACAGTCCACATCACATACATCCAACACAGCTCCCATCTGCCGTACAGTCATCTACTGTAGGGCTTCCAACAGCTGTTGAGACAATAATGAAACCCACCAACATGCACTAAACACAGCATCCAATACAACACATTGCACAGACTATTATTATTATTATTATTATTAGGGGGTTTTGTAAAGCGCTTGGTGACGCTCAACGGCGTGTCCCCGCGCTGAGGAGCGAGTGCTTACAGGAGGACTACAGAAAGCGGAACCTATTAGCGAATGAATAATATTGTTTTTAACTTGGCTCTGAAGATTGATTCAGATGGTTCTAAGCGCAGCGTCGCAGGTAATTTGTTCCAGCTGGACGCAGCTAGATACCTGAAGGATCTGCCACCCATCCGTGCTTTAGATACCTTTGGAATGGCCAGGCGCCCCGAGCCGGAAGATCTAAGGGAACGGGGCGGCTTGTATAGTGTCAGCAGTCCTTGCAAAGGAAGGGGAGACCTGCCATTAATGATCCGATGGCATGTGCAGAGTGCTTTAAACTCCACCCTGCTTCTTACCGGGAGCCAGTGCAGGGTCTGGAGCGCCGCTTTAGAGGCAGCTCTTCTGGGTAGTCTAAGCACCAGTCGGGCAGCAGCGTTCTGCAAAACCTGCAGGCGGCTCAGATTCTTCTCTAAGGTCCCTAGATAAAGAAGGTTGCCGTAGTCCATCTTAGATGTAACAAGTGCATGCACCAGCGTTTGGCGAGCTTTAATGGGTAAGAACTTCAGCACCTTCCTAAGGCTCTTAAGAGTCCCAAAGCAAGATCCGACCACCCGATTAATCTGGGGGCCAAAGGTCAGGTTGGAATCGAACCAAATGCCCAGATTCCTTGCCTCCTGGCAGGGGATGGGTGTTGGTCCCAAACATGGCGGCCACCACGCCGACGTCCACGCCGCCTGGCATCCCCCCACAACCAGCACCTCAGTCTTGCCTCCGTTGAGCTTGAGGCAGTTGGCGGACATCCAGGCAGCAAGGTCTTGCATGCATGCTCTGAAGATGTCCGCCGCAAGACTGGGCGCACGTGATAGGGAGATGACCAGCTGCGTGTCGTCGGCATAGGACACCATGCGAAGGCCATGACTCTCCACTATGGTGGCAACCGGAGCAATGTAAAGATTAAAAAGAGTTGGACCCAGGGACGAGCCCTGCGGCACCCCCCGATCCAAAGATACTCGCTCCGAGTAGTAGTCACCCTGCCTAACTTGAAAGCCTCGACCAGATAGAAATGAATGGATCCATTTCAGCGCTGCCCTTCTCACCCCTCCTTTGCTCAGACACTGTAGCAAGATGGAATGTGCCACAGTGTCGAACGCAGCGCTGAGGTCCAAAAGTATCAAGGCCATAGTTTGGCCCTCGTCAGCACCCTGCCTGAGGGTTTCAGTGGCCCTAAGAAGGGCTGACTCCGTAGAGTGACGTGTCCGAAACCCAAATTGGGTAGTATGAAGGAGATTATTCTCCTCCACAAATTGCATTAACTGCACATTTGCTACCTTCTCCGCCACTTTGGAAAAGTAGGGTAGCAGGGAAATGGGACGCAAGTTGTCCAGCTTCTCAAAGCTTATGTTGGGCTTCTTGCGAAGGGGGAGCACCACGGCCTGTTTCCAGTCCTCAGGTATGGAACTGGACCCGAAGGAAACATCCAGCAGGCGTCTGATGTAGGGTTCAAGTGTCATTAGGCTGTCCCCCAGCCGTTTTGGGGAAACTGGGTCCCGGGGAGAGCCAGATTTCACTGATCTACATATTTTGATTAGATTTTCTGGTGTGGGGGTAATAAAGTTGAGCAATAAGTTTTGTCCAGCTTCCTCTCCTACTGGTTCTGCTAGTTCTTCCGCTACTAAGGGTAAGGCAGGAAAGGCAGAGTAGATCTTGGACACTTTGTCCCCAAAATAGTTTGCAATACGATTGCAGGCTGTTACCGAGTAATCGTCGTTTCCCAGGGAGGTTTTTGGGATGGCCAGGGATTTATATACGCTAAACAGTTCCTTAGATGAGTTCTCTGCACCCAGGATTCTGACTGCGTAATATGCGGCTTTCTCTATCCGGATCTTATTGTGATAAGCCCGTCTCTTGACGAGGTATCTCTCTTTCAACCGGTCATCGTATGCCACTCTCCACTGTCTTTCAGCACGTTTGCAGTCTCTCTTGGCACTGCGCAACGCCTCGCTGAACCAAGGTGCAGTTCTTCGTTTGCGGGCACCCTTCTTTGACTGGACTAAAGGGGCCGTGCAATCGAGGGCAGCCGTGATACGGTCGTTGAGCAGTTTGTTTGCCGTATCCACATCATCGCCTCCCGGAGGCCCATCTGTGGTGAGAGCCTTATTAAACTCTGGCAGGGAGAACCTTGCCCATTTTCGCCTGGGATAATTGGGAGGGGTGGGGTCCATGACTTTGTGTTTAGGAAGAAGAATAGAAAATGGAACAAAGAAATGATCCGTCCATGGCAGGGGCACTGGGGAGGCTACTGAAATTTCCTCCCAATTAGCGAATATAGGATCTAACAGGTGTCCATGTTGATGTGTTGGGAGCTGCCCCTTTAGCTCTAACTGTAGGGTATGGAGTTCTTGACGGAGGTCCATTGCTCCTTTGTCTGACAAATCTTCTAAGTGGGTGTTTAAGTCTCCGAGTAAGAGAAACTTGTCTCTCCTCATCGCTGTTTCTGTAACGCACTCTAAAAGATTGCCTTTAAACCTAGCCATGGGACCCGGTGGGCGATAGATTAGAAAGCCCTTCACCGTCGTTCTCCCATCAATTTTTATGGTGAAAACACCCGCCTCGCTTCCCTCCAAATGGACTGGTTCCAAATGACAGGCCAGTTGCTGTTTGAAACCAATTGCAATTCCTCCCCCTCTGCCTTCAGGTCTATCCAGACGCACCATTTGGTAGTCATCTGGTAGTGCCTGAATGATATCAGGATCAGAATTGACATCCAACCATGTTTCTGTAATGAATAACAGGTCAGGTTGTTTATCCGTAAGGAGGTCATATAGATCATGCTTGTGGCGACGAAGCGACCTCACATTGATCAGACCGCAGGATAGAAAGGTACAACTAGCCCTGGAGTCTGCTGTCCGTGTGCTGAAGCGAAATTGGCAGTGTCTACACCCTTCGTCCTCCCCTACCCTTATGCTATGGTGGCCGAGTGTACATGTGCTAGAAGACAGGCTCATCAAAGCATTCCTACTCCAGGTGAATCGGCAATCAGGACCAGGGGTTGTGGCCCTGGGCCGAGTCCGGTCGCGGACGGGCGCAGACGGGCTTGGCTTAGGCGCGGCTTCGGCGCGCGTCCGACGCGCCCGCTGCGCCAGCCCGCTGCGCCAGCCCGCTGCGCCGTCTGGCCATAATGCACATTTTATAGGAGGTGAGGAGGCCGGCGCGACTAGAGCGCACCCCCAGCCACACCTAAAATGGCGCCCGCCGCCGCCAAACACCGGTTAAAACACACGGCTGGGCGAGGCAGGGAAGAGGAATAATAGCGTGTGTAGGGGTGTCAGTGTTCCTAATCAATTTTCACATACTAATATACAATTTAAAATCCCCCAGAAAAAATGCAGTTCGATTTTAAAAAAGCTCCTAAAAACGATTTGCCAAAATTGTTCTGTCAGCCAAGTAGTTTTCCCGACAACAAGCTCGCAGCCCTAGTTGCCCTCGCTAGGGAGAGCTCCAAATAGGCCTATATATAACATACATCCAGCTGAGAACAATATGACAAAGATCCCAAAGTTGTCACCTACCAAGATACAACTCACACACACATTATAAAGGAAACAGACAGAACACCTTCCACAATTCCAACACATAACAGTATGCAATGTATTTCACAAACGTCGTGATCCTAGCAGCCCCTGCCATCAATGTACGGCGCACACAGAAAAATACAAAATAGCACACATATCCACCCATCCAACTGCAACTGAAAGACCACACCAGCTAGTTATTATGGAAACATGACTCACAAAGACCACAAAACGAGGTAAAACATCACACTGACTTCACTACACTCAACCGCCATCAATCCTAGGAAGGGAAGGATGTAAGAGTGGCATTGACATCTCTGAGAAGTAGAGACCTACAAGTGCACTCTCTTTCTAGGGAATGGCCGCCGCCCAGATGAGCAACAGACGTTCCTTAGCATGGGCTTCATGGCTGCCACTGTGACCTTCTTTAGTCTGGAAGCCAGAGTTCATCTGCCTTCAACCAGGCTACATCTCTCCAGTGTTTGCTGGTCCTGACCTACCTGGACAGCTGCGTGCAGCCTCAGTTTGAATTTCAAATGAAGCCAAACTCATTTTCCACCTATTGTGGAACAGGTACAATTTACATTTTGAGTACAAAGTTGATCTAACAGCTAGGGCGGTCGACCTCGAATCTGGGGAACTGGGTGTGAGTCTCAGCAATGACGCTGAACATCCTGTGATTCTGGGCAAATCACTTAATCTCCCTGTGCCTAACAAAAATTAATGTGTCCTCGTGTGATGCAACTGGTGCTATGTAAAGCACTATATAAAACTCTGTAAAAAAAAAAAAAGAGAGAACTGATTGTTGATTTAGATGAACCTTCATACTTTTGTATGAATATTTCTACTGATGGTTGGAATTTTATTAGTCACTGCCTTTGAGTCTGCATTTTTGCAATCGGTGTCCTTTTAGCTTCTTCAAATGCTACCACTTCTGGTATTGTGTGACCTTTTCCCAGACAGATGTCTGGAGGTGGAAGTGAATTTGGTTGAATTTTATTTAAAGCTTGGACCTTAGTTACCACATTGATGGTATAAACATGAACGTGTCGTAAAACCAGGCAGCACCGCATTGATTTTCTTTCAGCATCGACCTGCAAGTCAAGTGCTTGGGTCATTGCCACCAAGTTGTGTGATAACCCGGAGAAAGTCTGCCTTTCCTTCTGGAGTTTCTGCATGCCAGAGAACAGTCCAGTGTATTAATGTGTTGAAGGCACAATAGCTGTATTCAACAACACAAGAGTGACCACCTGTCAACGGGGTTTCACAACACATACACTTGGAGCTAATCCTACATTGTGTAGGCCAGGATGACAATGACGAAAGCTACACCTCCCAGACACTTATCAATAAGTTTACTGGGATGACAGGACAAGTGTGGATGGAGCCTCTAACAGCTGCGACAAAGTGTTTCGTCTGAGAGGGACCATCGCTTTCGATCTGCCCTAAGCAGATGCTGAACCTCTCTCCATCTCTCCACAAGAAGCCACCTTTGAGATGATGTCCTAGCTGGTCCCTACTCTGAAAACGCCCTCCTCCTCCTCTCCACCATGCCTACGCCCACTCTGAATCTTTTGTACAAAACTGAAAGCTCATTTGTCCTCTTTGGCTTGTTCTCCCCTCCGCCCGCTAGATCTCCTGCCCCGGGGTGGTGGTGCTAGTTTTCACTCTCTGACATCCTTAATGAAGCCTTGTACATTACCTTTGCTTCAGGGGGTCGTGGAATAACTGCTAGGGAAACAAATGACCTCAAAATATGAATGTATGCGCCCAGAGGCGTCACCTGTAAAGCACACCGCAGACTACAGATGTGGATTTTTCTGGCCCGTGACATCCCAATCATTTATTTGCCAGGGGAGTTTTTGTGGTCTCTAGCAAGCTCCACTCAATCCCAGACCCACCATTCATCAGTCACACGGCTCGGCGGCGTGTTTTTGGCACATACAGCCATCAGACAGAAGCAGGCGAGAGGAGCCCACGGGCTAGCAACAATGTATATGTATCTTTAGACCCGTTACCTGTCGGCTCGGTGTCCATGGCTGCATGGAAAGCATAAAAAAAATACCATATTTAAAATAACACAAATCACTGCAGACTTTTAGTAGAAAGAGCAACTATTTGAGGTCTGATCACATAATTCTTCTGCGAAGGCTACTTCTTTCTCGCTGCTGAAACAAAATGACTACCATGAATTACGCCGCACTGCTGGGCATTACCGTATCATGCTCATAGTGGCCGCAGAGGTAAATATTCACATTATTCAGATGTTCTGCAACGCGCGGCCTCACTTCTGCAGTCGCCAATGGAGACTCTGAAGGGATTCTAGTTTGAAGTGTACACAGAGCAGTGGCAGTATCATTACTCAACGAAAACATCCTGTTGTGCTGGTAGACGCTACTAATTGCTAGACAGTGCACAAGCGACATCCACAGGAGGCATCTCGCTGGGATGTGAAAACTAACCAGGCAGGACATAATAGGGAGCGAGGGCGAATCCACCTGCGAAGAAGCAGCAGCGACACAAACTACTATTCAGACTCACTGTTTGTTTCTGAGGAATCGTACCCATTCATAGGTATTTGATTAATTGATACCTTTAAATTTGTAGGAAGCTGTATCCGCTAACGGATCTTGCACCCCAGCTAACTACCAGGAGCACCGGCCCCCTACATCTGGCTGTGGAAGGCTTGTGCCCATAAAGTATGTATATATTGTACAGTGTGTGACACGAGCTATAAAGCTACAGAGATCTTCAAGAGATGAGTAACACAATGGTGTACGAGAACCAACAGATGTGGAATTAAAGCGATGACCAAGTTAGGGCTTACAGTGGGCAAGGGAGCATGGCGGGATGGGTATACCGGGGAGGGATGGCAGGGAACAGAGACGGGGCACCTCCAGGGCACACTGCCTACATTGATCATCTGTGACAGGGACATGGGAGCTGTAACTTTGAGAGGACCTTAACTTTAACATTTCTTATGTTAAGGGTTTCTGCATGCCCCCAGACACGGAGCATCGTGATATTGTCAATGCCCCTTTCTCATCTTTGTTACTTCCAGCATTGCCGCTCAGAGAGAGAGAGAGAGAGACAGAGACAGAGACAGAGACAGAGACAGAGACAGAGACAGAGAGAGAGAGAGAGAGAGAGAGAGAGAGTGTGAGTGTGAGTGTAACAATCAAAACAATTGTGTGAATTAATGGTATCTAAATGCAGTTCTTAAATGACCGTTGCATTTTAAGTACAAAGTGAGCAAAAGAGAGGTATATAGCTACGCATGTCCTCTCTAAGTTTACACATTTTTCCACAATAGGTGCATGGGCTAAAAATTGAGAATCACCCTATCGTGTAATCACTGACCTCACCACAGTATAATTAGGAGAAGACACCTCACACACAGTTTATACAGTTCATGACACAGCAGAGATGGGATGAACAGGTTCAAGGGCAGCGCTGTTCTCTTGACGAATGTGTGACTACACGGAAGTGCTACCACACTTGTGCCGATGAAGTAGGAACAGAAACTAGAACAGGGTAACTTATATCCACAAAAAATTCAGGTATGATAGCCGACTTAAGCCTTAATAACGTTGCATTAAATCTCCTGAGGAATTTGGTAACATTTTAAGAAGACTGAAGAAAGCTAGCTACATTTTTGAGCTATGAAAGTGGCTGAAACATGTCGGCAATCTGCAATGGATGCATGATAGATTTTTACCAAACATCCAAGACTTCACTTTTAACCATGGCTAGGTTACTAGTTAAATAAAAGATATCTTGAGAATATCCTTAGTAATTTTTATATTATAAACTGGATCCCTGCTTATGTCCAGATCCACAATATATCTTGAGCTCCCCAGAAGTGGTGAAGCCTGTTCAAGTGGAAAGAAATCCTTCTCGGTGTGTGATAAGATACCCATGATGAAGTATCCGACTTTAAACTATGTGTGAGGGGGTCTCCAATGTTTTCACCTTACTATGGTGAGGCAGGTGACTACAGCATACGACAATCCAGGAATTCTAGCCCATGCACTTATTATGGATAGGAATTGCAAGACCATTCCATTGTTCTTAGCTGAAACTATGGAATAGAGTGTACCCAGAGTAATTTCCTGTGATTCAGACTTAGTCAAGCATTTTTAGAAATCACCTTTGACATGTGAGCCCCTTCAAGCAGCCGCTGTATGCCCAGATCTTGGCAGTTCGCGCTGGACTGTTCCCATGAGGCACAGGGTCAGACTGATTTGCATATGGCCATGTCTGAACTGGGGTGGCGGAGTGGGCTAAAGAATGGTGATGGATTAAACCCAGATCAGTTGACTGGGGGTGAGTGTTTGATTTGCTCAAACGCTCCGTCCATTATCCCCTTTTGTATCGCTTTGTTCACCCTAAGTGTGGCAGGTTATGCTCAGACTTGAGTCCCTTGCTCACTTGGCCACTGGATTCAAGATAGCCTGGCTGATGAGGATTATGAATCCGAAACCGGTCCCAGGATGCTTGTTTCCGGTCCAGGGAAGACATGGCTTGGCAGTTCGGGCTGGACTGTTCCCATGAGGCACTGGGTCAGACTGATTTGCATATGGCCATGTCTGAACTGGGGTGGCTGAGTGGGCTAAAGAATGGTGATGGATTAAACCCAGATCAGTTGACTGGGGGTGAGTGTTTGATTTGCTCAAACGCTCCGTCCATTATCCCCTTTTGTATCGCTTTGTTCAGATCTGGTCCCAAGCACAGGATGAAACACACCTGTGAATGGTAGTGCTACCATTCATACGTGCAGGGCTGGCTTTAGCGCTGCTGGATCCCAGTGCGACAATCGCCCCACCCCCAAAAAAAAACCTTATTGTCCACGAATTCCCTCACTACCATGCTCCATCTGTACCACTCTTCTCTGCATCGTCCCTCTCTCACATGCTTTTCATTTATTGTATAATGCTACTCATGCCAGTGTAGGGTATCGGAGCACTTTACATCACACACACATTATACAGAGCCAGTGAATCATATGTGTGTAAATAAGTCTTAAGGAAATGTCACTTAAGACAATAAGGATTAAGAGGTGTATTTATTTATTTTAGAGGTTTTATATAGCGCTGGCTGGACCCAGGGGTATCAGAGCGCTTTACATTTTTGAGACAAGAAGGTCAGTAAGACATGGGTCATACATAGCATAAATGAGTATAAACAACATATAAGTCTTCGCCATACATATTTCAAAATGATAAATATGGGAAATAAGAACACCGAAAAGTGGGAGATGTGATAATCAAAAATAACCAGGCATACATTGAAAATTCCAGACGAGGATAGGGAGGTTGGTGGTCAGAATTGGGTTTGTAAGGACGAGAGCTGTAGGGTCAGAAATGAGGGCAGACGGAGGACAAGGGAAGGGGGGGTGCAGGGTGGAGTGAAGGTGGTAAACAGGGAGGTGGAAGTGACGAGGAGGAAGGGCGAAGTAAGGCTGAAAAGAAGGGAGGCAGATGTATCTGAGGTCGGACAGAAGTGGCCAGTGGAAGATGGCAGATATGGATTATGGTCCCCAATATTTATTGAGGAGATGTAGTTTGAGTTCTTTTTTGAAGCAAGGGTAGGAAGGGTTGCAACGAAGGTCAGTTGGAAGGGCATTCCAAATGCATGGAGCGTTGCCGGAAAAGGACCGAGACTGGGTGGTTTTCTTTTTTTGAATGGGGGGGATAAGAAGGAAGGTGTTTGTGCTTCTCAAGGAACGGGAGCAACCGGCTTTTGTGAGTTTGTTAGCGAGGTAGGTCGGTGTATTCTGATGGAGAATTTTGTGTGTAATGCAGGCTGTTTTGTACGTGGATCTACCTTCAATGGGGAGCCATTTAAGGATTTTAAGGGTAGGGGAGATGTGGTCGAATCGCTTGCAGTCAGAGGTAAGCCTAGCTGCAAGGTACAGCACAGATTTAAGCGGTGCGAGGTGGATCTTGGGAATTCCGGGGAGAATGGCATTGCCATAGTCGATGCGAGAAAGAACAAGGGATTGGACTGCTAGTTTGAAATCATCGATAGGGATGAAGGGCTTGATTTTCTTAAGTAGGAGGAGTCACATGTCACTGATCCTAGTAGGCAGTATATTTTAAGAGTTTTTTTTGTCTGGAGAAGCACAAACTCAGGATTTAAAACGTACCACAGTGGCTCGTTTTACTAACAAGAATGTATTTTTAACCAAAGTAACTCTTTTAGCAACATTAGGATAATGAAAGACTGAAGGAAAAAAACATAATGCGCCAATACCTAGGGCCACTGCATTTGTGCGATTAAGAGCCATGACGTTTGTCGCATAATTGTAGATTTGCGGCATCTGCCATATAATCAATCATCTGCTGTACAATCTGCACGTTCGCAACAAAACTAATTTAGTTTTTGGCTCAAATGGTCCAAAAGTTACTAAAAATGCACCAACACGTGTTGCAGCACAGAAGTCCCTTTGCAAAAGTTGAACGGTTGCCTTTCTGCTGCTTATTGCTATATTTGGGTGTTTAAATGGTACTGATGTGCAACTAATGCCCAGATTGCGTCAACACGTTTAAACATGACAAAACAAAGTAATATCACAAAATGTGCTGCATTACGCCGTATAATTAGCCTTATCTTGCTGTACAATTCACTCAACTCTGCCACATAATTCGCCCTGCCTCATGATTCCAGTGGCCCTGCCCATACCATGCAGTTAGCATGCAGCCCTTCGATGACAGTTCAAAGCTCATTGTGCCATATTAGGGTTGTAACTTATGAACTGCAAGCAACAAAGGGATATCTGTGACAAAAGCAGTAACTTTAAGAAACCCACATAAAATACAGTTCAGGAACACGTGGCACACGTTCTTTGCAGCAGGCACATTAACCTTCTGTGCTATGTTATCATAAGTGGAAACTGCCAGTAGACAAAACTCTGCTCTCTGTCCAGCAGGAGCATTAATCACCTGAGTTATATTGACATTTTTATTGTTGCTTGAAAACTTTTCACACAGGAACTCTACAGCAGGTGCTTTTTAAACGTGTGTTATTCTAAACATGGCGTCCCCCCTCCACCTCTTCCCCCCAGGTCAGCGCCAGGCGCGGCTGCACCAGTCGCACTGCCTTAGAACTGGCCTTGCTTACATGGTAATGAATTTGGACTGGACTATCTGTTTTTAGGCACAATCAAGATTAATTTGCTTTTTTGTTGGTTCCTTGTCTCTAATAGCACTGGCAAGCCCGAAAAGAAATTGAACAGAATGGACTCCGCATAACTGGCTGTTCACACTGATTCAAACATTTTCATCCATTGCTCTTGTGCGGTCTCGGTGAGTTAGAATAAATCGTGGGGTCCCAGGCTGGAGCTGCAATGAGGATTACAACTGCTCCCCTCGAGAGGGTTCAACTAGACGAAAACACATCTAGGGTTGTTTGGATTTCTGGTCAAAGGGTGCATATCCCGGGGTATAGCAATCTGTGCAACATATGCAATAGCATCAGAGACTAGTGGACGAGGGGTCCACTGAACCCAAATTATGGCTGTCCTTTTTTATCTATCCGGGAAGCAAAGGGAATATTTCCCTTGCTTGAATTTGGGCTAGCTGCTAAACTGTGAACTTAGCTACCAGGCTGGAGACAAACATCTCCTTTAGAGCAAGGCCAAAACTGATCTGCATATGGTTGGTTCTTGCCTGTAATGCCAGTGAAGAGCTAAAACAATGAAATACAATATGTTCTGCATAACTACAAGTGACTCAGATGGCCAGCTATTTTCATGCTCTCTCTACTACGTGGCAAAATATATAGTTTTCCAGAATTAAATAAGCATTGGCAGAGCCAATCTTTTTTAACTTGCCAATGCTCTTAGCTCGATACTACTAGTTTGGCCAGTAGTGGATGCCTTTAAAATTGTGACAAAATAGGCATACACAACAGTGATGGATGGAATGCTAGAATTGATCTAAGCCACTGGTAATCACTCGGAGACTCATCCCCATCTATCGTTATTCTGCAAACCATGCCACCTCAGTTTGGACCCAGCTATATGCAAACCAGTCTTGACCCTGCTCCAATAGGAATAGTACAACCCTAACTGCCGTGCTAGGTCTTCCCTGAACCGGTAAACAGGCAACCTAGGATCTGTTTTGCCCTAGTTATGGGCTCATCAGTCAGGTACAGAATGGTTCCAGAGACCCGGTGTGCACGGGACCCATATCTGGGCATATCCCGTCCCACTTAGGGCGACAAGAATAGTATATAAAACAGTGATAGATGGACTTTCTGAATGAATCTCAGCCACTGATAATCACTCAGGGCCGCATCCATCTACTGTTCGGCTGCACTGTTCAGATTGGAGCCAGGTCAAGATTGATTTGCATATAGCTGGGTCCAAACTGAGGTGGCACGGTGTGCAAAATAACGATGGATTGGGAAGCAGCCTGAGTGATTACCACTGGCTGAGATTAATTAAAGCATTCCATCCATCAGTATATGCAAATCAGCCTTGACCCTGCTCCAATAGGGACCAACAATTGTTTAATAAGAAATTGAAGCAAAAAAATATGAAACATTTATTTTTATTGAAATGCCAGTTTGATTGACTGAGCCAATGTCGTTATTTTACACAGGCTAGTACAGCCATGCAAACATAAGTAAGTTCCTCGAATCGCCTGTAGAGGGCGAGCTCTTTCTGAGTCGTTGAGAAAAATTGTTCGCTCGTTCAGCTCGACAGGTTTGTTAATATCAATCTTTACAATATGGCGTGCCCTTTAATGATCTGAGGGGGCACAGGGTTCTTGCAGGGTGCGCTGCTCAAACTTTGTGGCTTTTAAAAAATATTTTCCTTGAAACATTCCCAGTATTTTCCTTGTGAGCTATTGTCGAAGTTTTCTGAATTAGAGCTCTGTGCGATTTAGAAATGCATCGTAACCAAATTGGTATTAACTGGAGAGTTGTAATTTTTTTTTTAGATTGGACTAATATATACAGGGCCAACTTTAGCGCAGGTGGGGCCCGGTGGACAGTCTTTTTAGGCACCCATTCACCCCCATATGACCTTCTCCTCGGATTCCCTCACTACCACAAGGGCTAAAGTGCTCCTCATCTCTCTATGGCCTCTCTCTCAACAAGAATAATTTATTGGTTTAGATCTCGGCTGAGATGAACAATATTTACCAAAAAGTAAAAGTTGATAGCTTGAATATATTTAATTCGTTTTAGAGCACAGGTAAAGGCTGGCTTTACTAATCCACTTAACTATGCACATAAAATACAAATCTGACAAAACTCCCATCTCCCTCTTCGCAGGAACATTAATCACGAGAGTTATGAAATTTTTATTGCTGCATGAAAGCTGGAAGCACAAGCAACTCTGCAGCATGATATTTTACTTCGGAAGTTATTGCTAAACCGCCAGTCCACCGTGTGCAGCTGCACCTGTCGCACCGCCCTAAAGCCGGAGTTCATAATTTCTTTCTTCCTATTTTATGAGAATTCAGAATGTCAGAATGTTGTGTAGTGGCAAACGTCACCTTGCAGTACTGCACATGAAATGAGGAGTTAAAGCATACAGAGGAGCAGTGAGTGGGTGGGTTTCTGGGGGCCTAGGAGCTCAGAGTCTCCGGGATGTTGCTGGCCTTTGCTATGTGGCTCTCCAACCCCCTCAGTGAGTATGGGGCAGGCGTTCTTAAGCGCATAGAGCCCCCGGGCGATGGCGAGGTTGAGGGCAGGAGAGTCACTGAACTCATGGAGGAGAGCAGGCGAATGCTAGACTTTTTTCCTGTTAAATTCCAGCACGATGCTAGTAGACTGCCCCTTGCCAGCATCCACAGAAAGTTCAGTCAAAAGTAAGTTCAGATTTTGAAAAACTTTGGAATAGTTTGTTTCTCCTCTCAGACATGACTTAAAGGCACTCGGAAACCTAGAAGCATGAATGCACCAATACGTTTCTACATGGCACAAAGGATTTTAATGGAGAACTGCTTTTAACACTTCTCTAAATTTCACAGGATTCTCTAGAAGAGACAGTCAGGATCCATTCCAGATTAAGACCTATAACCAGCATCATCCCAGCAAGGCGCCCATTCTACATGGGTCCCTAAAAGCACTTTCTTTAATACCGCCTACAAGAATGGATCCCACCATCTCCAGATGCGGATCTCGAACTTTACATTGAAAAAAGACATCTATTTCTAGCATTAAAAGCAGGATGACCTTGTTTGCGTAATCTACAAAGCAGTCCAAATTGACCAATCAGTGGAAAGCAGGGTGTAAAGGTTGATGTGCGATGACTTGCAAATGTATGCATCAGATAGGTTACAAAATATTGCAGACTTGGGGCCTGAGTCACAAAGTTAGGAGTGTGGAGGCTCCAGACTCCACACCGTGGGCACTGCAGAGAGTGCGCTGTAAAGCGATTCCGCACCAAGTGCAGATATTCTGCCACAAATGCAGAGACCCCGCACTCGTAACCTTACTACACATAAGTACCTTAGCGAATCGGGCCCTCGTTGTTTGAAATGGTGATGGCAAAGGCCGCTAGGTCACCCAAGATGATGCAGGTGCGCCCTACCATTACAGACAGCATGTACTCACCTCCGGACAGGGACGAAGGAGAAGTGAGCAGCGGCATTGGGAGAGAAATTCCTGGGGCTGTCCAAGGGACTGCTACCTGTGAGAGAGAAGAGGCGGTAAAGAAGCGTTAGAGTCCGTAGTCGCACCCAATGTCAAACAGCACAAGCTAATTGTTGTGTAGTACCCTTGCACAGCAACAGATACTTCTGGGAGAAGCTTACTGGTGTTTGATGACGTTTGGCAAATTTAAGCATCTGACACATTCCATTTCCTTCTCAATCAATTTGCAGTGTTTGAACAGTTAACATCATCATCACGTCCTGCTAAAATGAGTTCATATGGTGACCCCTTACGATGAAATGACAGACCCGCCTTGAGTCTAACCAACAACGGGCATCTTGTCTTTGACTGGGAAAAGCGCAGAGGCCAGTCATCCAGCGGGATGCTAAAAAAACACAGCATCAGCATCACAGGTTCTGCTCAACCTCTGGGCTGCATTCAACACACTCTAGAAGGATGGACATACCCCAGAACCAGGAGGGTCACTTGGACACATTCCTTCCTAATGGGTCGTACACACAAGCAAAATACATGGTCAACCTACTCATCACATACCCCCTAAGAAGCCTTGAAAGTGTTCCTCACTAACTCCCTGAGTATTTAACCTCTACTGGAACTCCCCCTGAGACACAATGGTGTGGTCTTAAAGAGACCACAAGAGCAAACGCAACACAGATCATCTAATTCTAGCCATCCCAGGAAATAAACAAAAAGAACCTTCCACCCAAGACTTCAGTGGTATTAAGAACCTGATGCAGAAGAGCGCAAACTTATAAAAAACAAACTTTGGCAAAGCCAATTGGTCTCGTCTACGTGAGAGCTACTGGCTTTGGCAATGTGTGATGGCCATTATGTACACCAGCATGGCTGCGGTTCAGCATGGCTAAAAGTTAGTGGCATTGAGTGGGGTGGGGTTGATTGTAGATGGTTAGATTGGAGTAGACTGGATTGGGGTAGAGTGGCGTGGGGGTAGAGTGGAGTGGGGGTAGAGTGGAGTGGGGGTAGAGTGGAATGGGGGTAGAGTGGAGTGGGGGTAGAGTGGAATGGGGGTAGAATGGAGTGGGGGTAGAATGGAGTGGGGGTAGAATGGAGTGGGGGTAGAATTGAGTGGGGGTAGAATGGAGTGGGGTAGATTGAATTAGAGAAGATTGGGTTGGAGTGGGGTAGATTGGAGTGGACTGGAGATCAGATACAGACACACCCCGGAACTCACGTGGTCGGACCACTTCATTGTGCACTTCACCCTAGCTGAACCTCTTCGTACTGCCCCCCCAACCACCAAAGGACCAGGGTCACTCAACAACAATGGACAAATGCCCTCAGTGCCACACACTACCAAGCTGGACCAGACAGTAGAGAACTTAATCGCATAGATCACCAGCATTACCAACCGAGTCGCTCCCACCAAACCAGTCGAAACGAGCCAGCTGGTATACCCTGGAACTTAGTACGTTGAAGCACAGGTGGCAAGCAACTGGAAAGAAGATGGCACACCAGCAGGAACCACATTACCCAAGCCACCAATAAATTAGCCCTCAATAACTACCACTGCCAGCTCAAAGCCACAAAAAAGGGGCCCTGACCCACCGGATCGAGGCCGGCGCCAACCAAATAAAGGAACTTTTCACCATCATCAGAGAATTCACCTGCCTGTCAGCTACCAAAAACACGATCCCCCTCCTCACAAGAACTCTGCATCGCCCTCGCCGACCACTTCCACTACAAGTTAGCAACCATCAATAGAAACTTCGATCCCCAACCCTCCGAACCTCTTCAGCAACCCATCAACCATCACCGCCGACCTCCCGCTCACCACATGGGAACAACTCAGCATCCAAATACAACCACTCTTACGAACTTCATCAGAATAGGGTGGAGTGGAGAAGGATGGATTAGCGTACGGTAGATTGGAATGAAGAGGGGTAGTTTGAAGTGGCGTAGATTGGAGTGGAGTGAACTGAAGTGTGGTGGGGTAGGGTAGATTTCAGTGGGTTGGATTTGGGTAGATTGGAGTGGAGTAGATGGGGTAGATTGAGGAGTAGTTGGTTGGAGTACGGCAGGTTTAAGTGGGGTACACTGCGATGGGGTGGGTTAAATTGGAGTGAAGTGTGGTAGATTGGAGTGAAGTGGAGTGGAGTGGGGCAGATTAAGTGTGGCACAAATTAGTGTAGAGTAGGGAAAATTGGAGTGTGGTAGATTGGAGGTGAAATGGGTAGATTGTGGTAGAGTAGAAAGGGTAGATTGTGGTAGAATGGAGCGGGGTAGATTATGGTAGACTGGAGTGATGTAGATTGTGGTAGAGTGGGGTAGTTTAGAGTGGGGAGGAGTTGGATAATTGCAGTGAAGTTTGGAGTGGAGTAAATTGGACAGGGGTAGAGTAAAGTGGAGTGGTGCCTGGTAGATTGGACTGGATTGGGGTACATTTTAGTGGGGGTAGATTGGAGTAGGATAGACTGGATTTGAGTGGGGTATATTGAAGCAAAGTCAGATTTGAGTGGAGCGTGGTAGAATGGTGTGGGGTGGGGTGGGGTTGACTGGATTAGACTGAGGGGAGATGGGCAGACTGGAGTGGGGTGGACTGGGACAGAGTGGAGCAAGGTAGATCGGAATGGAGTGGGGTAGATTGATTCATAGTGAAGTGGATTGGGATAGTTTGGAGTGGGGTAGATTGGGTTAGAGTGAGGTAGACTGAAGTAGTGTGGGGTTGGTAATTGGTGTGGAGCAGATTGGAATGGTGTGGAGCAGATTGGAATGGAGTGGAGTAGACTGGAGTGGGGTAGGGTAGATTGGGTGGAGTGGGTTAGATTGGAGTGGGGTAGATTGGAGTGGAGTAGAATGATTTGTAGTGGAGTGCATTAGGATAGCATGGAGTGGGGTAGAGGTAGGAGTGGGGTGTGTAAATTGGGATGGGGCAAATTGGAATAGAGTGGGGTAGATTGGGTGAAGGGGTTAGACTGGAGTGGAGTATATTTAGGCTTTCCTGTTTTCAGTTTCTATTTTTGGTAAATTCTGGTGGTGTTTTTTCAGTATTTTCCAGTGATTTCAATACCTCAAAAAAACAGTGCTTTTCAGTGATTACTCATTTTCGCGCCATAAAAAACAACTGAAACAGTGTTTTACCGGTGTTTGTGGAACGCTTTGCTTTTATTATTGCTTGTTTTCTTCATTGATGCATGGTATATAGACAGTGTACGCACAGTGTATATGAGGTCCAAATACAGTTTTACAAGTAGAACTTATTGGAATAACCCATACAATATTTCTTCAATGAGTCTTTGGTCATTTGCGCTCTCTCTTTCCTTCCAATGAAATGTTTATTTGTGAAAAGGCCCTCTCGACTTTGGCACTTGAGACTGGCAACTCCAAAACAGCCAGTACACAATTTGCCAACTTTGGCCACTGACGTAGCTTTCCATGCCAATACTGGTGCGCCTGAAGGTCCCTGCGACAGGTTTTGCAACATATGCGTTGAACTGGGTGCATATGCCCTCAGAGGTATTAAAGCGGTCAAAAATGAAGCTGTACTTTTCAAAGTCTGGAGATAATTCCCCTTTACGGAAGGGGTCTAACACTTGCGCAGAGTACCACAGTGAGACTTCATTGACTTCAAACGACATGGTTGGGGAAGGGACATTTCTATGCATCATTGCTAGCCATTTCTCATGCATAGTAAAATAACATTTCCTGAATTAGTCCTCAACATTTCTTTGCTTGACTAGTTTCAAGCACTCTAACATGGAACATGTTGCGGTGCCAAAGTCACTAAAAGTGTCGCCCAGCCTACTTTCGAGGAGATGTTTCACATCTACACCAATTATGCTGAACACTTGGTAGACAAGGGTATTTCCTGACTCTAGTTTTTTGATTCTGTCCACTACAGCAGTCATGCTTTCCTGGAAAAACCTAAGAATGCAGTAGAGTCTACTTTTTTTCACATCACTATCAATATGCGGCCGAAGATCAAGATCAATACAAAAAAAACACTTAGAAACCGGTTGCGTACTGGAGATGCCACTAAACAGTCTCCCAACCAATTGGTGAAATTGAAGAACACATATTTGAGGCATAGGCTAGCATAAGAAGCCATTTTATCTTTAAAGCCTGATGACCCCAAACAAAAAGTCCAACCAGCCACCCTAAATGAGACTCTCAGTCCAATCACACATGAAAAATTAGTTTTAAAGAAGGGCACAATGTGTCTCAGGTTTTCGCTCTGGGACTCTCTCCCTTGTCCCCTTGGCCTTGAATTGACTAAGGATTGGAAAGTCTTGAAAACATGTTTGTTCCAATAGCTGACCTTGAAGCAAAACCTTCAGCCATCATGACTCTAACAGGCACATTCAAGAAAACTGCCAAATTGCAGTTTCTAAGTGCTCTTGAGTTAAAACTCTAAAAATCTGTATCCTTGGTACCCTTAATGCTTTTTAACCATCATGGTTTTTAACAGAGGGGCACTCAGTTACTTCTCAGAGAGACGAGACCTAATGTATATCTTTAATTGTTCATATCATAGTGTAGAATACGGGCGTCCAATGTCAGAAGAGGTTGTAACGCAACTGGTCCTTATGTAAAGCACTCTGATACCTACGGGTCTTGTTTGCGCTATATAAAATCCTCCTCCCTAAAAAACTATGGAGCAAGAATTCACACGCATCATTTATAAATGGAACTCATTTACATGGTTAGTGACAGTACAGAAAATCTGGCACTGATTTGTTACTCCTGGGCCTACCTTGGTTTAGAAGAACTTGCGGAGGCTCTCCATCCATTTAACCACAAAAATGAAAAACTATTAACCCCCAAGCTCTCTGACGCTGATTGGAACCTCTGAATTGCAGGCCGTAGACAGATCGAGTGCACCAAGAAAGTCGTACTCTTAAACAAAATACATTGTATGAGCAATACTTGTAGTTACAGCATGCTTCATCTCAGGCCCTGAATTGTATATGCAGATACTTCATTCTACCCAAGCCTGGCACTCTCTTCCGAAATGCTGCAATTTTCGCCCACTGGGTGAAAAATATTATTTTCAGGGAGTATTACTTCTGGAAACGGAGTGAATATGTCCAGCAGTTACATAGTATGCACTGCAGACCGAAACACCTATGGTGCAGAGGGACAGAGCAGGGTGTTTCTGTGCAACAGTAGTGCCTGGTCGTGTTTGGCTTTTGAATAATGCACATTTTTTAGCAACTGTTTAGTCTGTCTGTGTTCCTGTGGTGTATATGCAGATTTCGGGTGGGGGTAAGGAGAGATTCTTCCAGCAATCGGCATAATGGAGATGCAGGGGCTCTAAGAAGGGGTGAAAAACAAGAACTCCTCGTTAAGAAAATGGCCTTTTACAGACCTGTTAAGTACTCGGGTGTGGCTGCAGTAAGACGGACGCCAGGACACAATAGCTCCTCTCCCCTCTCCACGTGAGCCAGGCAGGGGGCCTGGTGTTGCTTTGGCCCGTTGGCCATTCACACCTCGGCTCCCCATTCTCTTGTCTGTCTTCGCCCCCTGCACTCTGTGATGCACTAAACAGTGGGACACTCCGTTACTTCTCAGAGAGACGTAAATAATGTATATCTTCAATTATTCTCATACTGTAGAGAACGGGTGTCCAATGTCAGAAGAGGTTGTAACGCAACTGGTGCTCATGTAAAGCGCTCTAATACCTCCTGGCCTTGTTTGCGCAAAAAAATGTATAATAATCCAGCACTGATTTGTTACTCCTGGGCCTACCTTGGTTTAAAAGAACTTGCAGAGTCTCTCAATCCACTTAACCATAAAAATAAAAAGCTATTAACCCCCAAGCTCTCTGATTGGTCCTTCCCCGTCATCGCCTCGGTGGCATGTGTGGAAGGGTGACTGATCGATAACCATGACACACGCTGCTTGCCTGCATCCCTGGATGGCACGACAGCGGCACTGCCAACCCTGCTGTGTGCTCCTGGCGGCCATGAAAGTGAAGACTGCAGCCCTGTGGTGCCCGCCCTGAATACGCTGCTCTGAAAATGAAGTCTGTTGCGTCAAGGCGCTATATTCTGAACTAGCGCCTGGCAGCTGACGTGCTGTAGACCTCAGTGCTGCATCAGACTGCTGCTTTCATGCTCCAAACAGCGCCTAGAAGTACACAATCGTCACCGGGCTCCATGTCTGCAGAAAAGGGCAACAAAACCGCTCCTTCCCATGAAGGACCCAGCATGACGGACAGGACTTCTCAGAGGTTGCAAGGCCAGTCTGCACCGACATCTGAACATCTTCCATTGTTACAGTACGCTGTCTGACGATGTATCACTTGTCTATGTAATCCAAACCGGGCTACAAAGGGCTCCTAATGCTCGTTCTCAGGCCAAAATTGGAGCTTGGCCTAATGCTTTGGCGCCATCAAGTGGACAAAAGGTGCATGTGGCCAAGTGGTGAATAAAATTTGATGAAATCAGCGATACTCGGTTTAAACCGGGTCAGCTAATTTGCAGTCGGTAGTGTAAATTCGAGCAGAGTCGGTTTAAACCGAAATCCGGACAGCCTAAGTATACTGTAGCAAAGTGGGGTGGGTAGAGTGGGGTACATCAGAGTGGAGTCGGATAGACTGTAGGGGGATGCGGTAGATAAGAGGGAGTAGAGTGGAGAGGGCTAAGTGTAGTGAGGGGTGTAGAGTCGAGTGGTGTGGCATAGAGTATCTTTGAGTGGAGAGGCATAGAGTGCAGTGGCGTGGCGTAGATTGGAGTGGTATGGCATAAAGTGGGAAGGCATAGTGTGGAGCATGCATGGTGTGGTAGGCTCTGCCATTACAGACAACACATTTTCAATTGAAATGATCATTACATTTACACAGACATAAGGTTACACCGCACACAAAAACATTTGCTTCATTTATACTAATTCAGATATATTCTGAGACATCAGCACATTTCATTTTTTTGTGTGTGTTAGAAAAAACAGAAAACATCTTAAACCCTCTCCTCTTCCATGGATACTCTGCAGGATTGTCACAAATTCTCTCACTTTGAAGTCAGAGAAAGAAAAGTAAACACCATGCTCCCTCAAAAAGAGAGCACAGCAAATGTGACAAGATAAGAACAAGGCCTGTGTACAGAAGGCGAGTTTGTGGAAGAATACAGTAAACAAGGTTTGGGAAATGGGAGGGTCGAACTCAAACTGGACAGCACAAAGCAAATTAAGCCAGACATTTTGAGTTACAAAGCCAATGGTAAGCAACGGGTGAAATGCATTCCTAGGCCAGCTTTATCAATGTCCCCAAGATGTCTTTAGCAAACTAGACAGGTAGGCTGCGAGCTAAAAAAAAGAGTGCTATGGTCTGCAGTTTACAAAACAAGCAAATACACCAAATTACATCCGATCTAGACACTTACAGGTACTGACTGCTTAACAACAGCAGAGAGTTAGAGCACTTGGATAAGCAGAGAGTTTAACACTATGTTGACATCTTAATTACACTTTCTCCCCAACCAGCATAAAATAAATAACCTTTTCAGAGATGGGTTTAAATCGATTGTTTAAACACAACCTTTATGCCACATTCCAAACCCCAAGGTAGCGACATTTTTGTGTGCAAATGTCAACTCCACGTAATCCCTTGTCTCCAATTTCTGTATTCTTTTACGCACAGAGATGTACCAAAGAAAGAGAATGTGAGAAGGTGACCTACATGAAGACATGAATATTGGGAGAGCAGTGAACCAGTACAGAGTGATGCGTGCACGCTGTGACAGAAAATAATAATACGAAAAACTGCCATTTCTAACAGAAGATGCAAAAAGCAAATACATTATAAGAATTCAAGTAAAATGAAGCATAGCAAGGACCAGGCCGAAGATAAAACAGCTCACAAGATAGGAGGCGGAGAGCAAAATACACTGAACATAGTAGAGAAAATATTGCATGCATAAACGTTTATATAAGTTTTTGGTGGATACAGATATTTCATCAATCATTAACGATTTTGGATCATGAGAAACACAAAATAATGCATTAAGTGAAAGGTAAAAAACACACACAGGACCTTCATATGAATGAAGAACATGCGCGCAACCAGGTTTAGTGACAGCTCATGTCCAGCATTTAAGAGATATTTTTGCTTTCATTTGGTTTAGCATTTTCACTGTCTTACCTATGATTATGAAATCTGGATTTTCACCATCATTTAGGTTTCAAGGGACCCACATGAATGTTGTAATAAATTGGGTTATTAGTTAAGGGAGCTGGAGAGGTTGATGACCCACACCTTAAGTAATAAGCACAGTCCTTGTCAGGGTCAACCACTAAAGTCACTAAAATAACCAGAGCTCAACCCCCTGGCAGCTATGGCACAAACAGACAGGCTTAAAATAAGGCAATATAGAAAGTATTTATGCAATATCAAAACAGTAATAAAGTCAAAATACGACACAAGAAAAACCCCAAACTAATTTAGAAAAATAGAATACATATTAATAAATAAATGGTATATTAATTAAATTAAATCACGTAGCTGCCCTAACAACGGGGCTTCCCAGAGCTGACCACCAGACTGGAGTACCATATCAAAAGAGCACCAAAAGAGATCAGAATCTCCAAATAGACGAAAAGCCAGATTTGAGCTTTTATTTTTTTTAAATAAAAATGATTCTGGATATTTCTTAACTTGAGAGGCAAACTGTTCCAAAGGGCCGGAGACAAAACTCGAAAAGAGCAGCTCTGTTTTGCTCAAATTTAATTTTAAAAATTGTCATTCTACTGGCTACTGACACCATAAAACCAATTTGGTAATATCCTTAAAGGAGTCAGCGGACAAAGAAAAGATAAGTTGAGTATCATCTGCATGTGAGACAATAGAGACCCCCAGATGTTTCACTATCTCTGCCAAAGGTCTAACACATAAGTTAAACACAGTGGGGCTCAAAGAGCAGCCCTGAAGAACCCCATGTTCCAAAGTCTGGAAAATGAAGAAAACCAGCATTGGCATAGCCAATAGGTCTCGCCTTTGGGACCTTATAAGTATTTAGCTATGCAGCACAATATCCTTAGTGCAACAACATCAACTGTGGCATGGCTAAACACTTATAAGGTCCAAAGGCGAGACCTATTGGCTATGCCAATGCTTGTTAGATGTGGCCTGAAGAGAGCTCGGAGCTGTCTGTTCTTTAAGACCTGGCTTTGCTGTGTGGTCTGCAGTGGGTCTTCGCCTGCAGACACCCACAAGCACACAGGATTACCTTGATGGGATCGCAAGCACGCAGAGAGGTAGGACATTCATTCTGGAACGTTCATGTGGCTATGAGTGCACTGAACCCTGTGGGACAGACAATCTGCCCCCACTGGTATATCTTCCCTTTAGTCAAATGTAAAGTATGAGTTCTGCTCAAAGAAAACTCATCAGCATGATTGGTATCGTAGTGGAATGTCCCAGGCTCTAGCTGCAGCTCTAGGATAAGACCAGCTCACGGTTTCGCATTGCCAAGCTGCAACAAAAAGAACTGTTGTAAACGCTAGTGGCTGTAGGTCAGATTCAGCGAGCTTGCAGAGCATGCAAGGAAGCGATGAAGGCAAGCATTGTCAGGTGTATAACGCAATGCTACCACTGGTATCATCCAAGGGGCGGTGCCAGAACCTTGGACTTCTGCAGGCGCGCTCCTTACAGCAGGAGCAGCTAAAAAGAGGGACGGGCAGGTGGAGGGAGCCTGGCACTGGACCTGGGGCTGATATTGCATGTATGCAGCATATACTTGTGAACTGTGCTCGAACGCTAAAAGTATATTCAGATCATTGCACAGCGAGCTTCGAGCAGAGGTAGGTGGGGGAGAAGAGCATGTGCATATCTATCAATGTGTCAAAGGCCGCACTGACCACACTTCATAGCGTAGAGCAAGCAGTGCCAATGCAATTAGCGGTTCACATAATGGGGCAAAAACGTTAGGCCAGAGCATAGATGACCATTTCACAAGTCGCACCCAGATGTTCGTAACAAACAGCCAGTCAGCAATTTAGGGACTAATAAAAAGGTGGCCTTTAGGTGCAGATAAAGTCGATTTTCATACTGCACACAGACCCCCCAAAACAGAAGCAAGTTGTAGCTCACGGGATGATAAGTAAACAGTACCCACGTGCGCAGTGATAAAAATCACAGGCTAAACCCAGATGCGTGTAACAGACTGCTATGGGAGCAGCAAATATTCACAAAAACAACAAGCAGTGCAGAGTGCAACTGAGTTCATAAACTGAAGAAGGCGGGGCCAGGTTTGTAGGGTAAGAACTCAAAATGTACAACCAGATTCTCGAGATATTCTGTAGCATTACGGGCCAGGATCTTTAAGCGGACGAGCACACAAAGGCAAAACCTGATGCAGAGTCTCGTGGGGGTTACACAGGACTGGTGCCAGAGTGCGGAGTAAAGGAGTTGCAAATGAGAAGGCGGGCCGAGATGAGAACCTGTGGCTTGCAGGTAAAACACCACACATACTTCTACGCCATTGGCACACTCACTAGCTGAACTCCACTGCCGACTGACTGAGATGAGGGCCTGCGACAACTTCCACTTACCCGTATACTCATCTCTGCAAGCAGGCGCAGTTCTCAACCAAGCCATTTTACTGAAATGGTAACCAATCACTGGTGGGAAACAAACTCTCACTCACTACATACATGTATGTAGGGTGCTGTCAACCACCAAGCTGTCCTGCTGACAGGTGGTACCTTCGGCCGCCACCCCGAAGCCCATCGCCCACCACACAATAGTATGTACGCACACCGCAAATGAATGCTAATCCAATTCACGCTTTTGTTGAGATGTGAATGCCTCACTAACAGACTACACAAATTCGGGGCAGGCGAAGTAACGGCATGCCCTGTCAAGTCAAGGGATCGAAAAGAACCGGAGGAAACGAGGGGGCGAAAAAGAGGTGAGTAGGTGGGGGCGTAGGAGAGTGCATGGACACTGCCTTCGCCGCCTCAGCAGAGCTCCAGATGCTGTTACTGGTCCCTTCAGTATGCCTGCGAGAGAAGGCCGTGACAGCACTAAGCTACGGCTAGGCGGTGCAGGTGGGACCTATATATTGGCGGCGGGCCCTAATGGGCATCTCAGCGAAGTGTGTCAGGCGTGATGATGAATTAGAACAGGTCGATTCCTGAGCGCTAGAGTCGAGCAGCAAGCGCCTCGACGTAGGACAGCTCCTAGAGCACGCACAGGGACTCCAAACTACGAGCGGATGAGTACGACAGCCTGTACAGAACCTACATATGCTTTGTAGGAGCAGTTTGGGATCACCGCGTGTCTGTACAAGCTCCCATCATATACCTATTTGGCGCCTGGTCATCGGTATGAGCGATAAACACAACAACGTCTAACACCAAGAGAACGGTGTGTCTGAGAGTGTCGCCGCAGAAATCTGGGGGCCACGTCATTCCAAGGGAACCTGGGCTGCAAGCACCCCGCAGTGGAAGTTTGGGACGGAGTTCTGTCAGTTACTCGGCTGGGAGACAGAGAGCGGGAAAAGGGAAGAGCGGCAGATTTATAAGGACAGCTTTAGCTGCTGGAGGAACAAGCGAGGTATGCAGCTGACTCCGCGCCACGCTGCTGCTTGAGCAACATGGACGTCACGCTGTCAATCAAATCAAGCGCGGCCCAGAGAAGCAGAGCAACAAGCATGAGGGAGCGTGGCGCGGCCCCGAAAGAGCAGGCAAATGCACTTGTGCTGACATCCGCCTTGCGGGAGCGAGCAGTGGCGGCGCGAGAGCCATATGTTTTAAATTACCACGCGCACCGCTGCTCACTCCCGCAAGGTGGATGCCAGCACAAGCACGAGTGTGGGGAAAAGGAGCAGACCGATGGCTAAAGGCCCTCCTAGGGCAGCGCATGCACTCCCTAGGTGAGACCTAAAAAGGGGGGCGACAGGCTTGGGGGGAGATGACCTGGAAAGAATGGTGACTAAGGAAGGATTTGAACCAGGACATCGATTTGCCCCGTATGCCTATGTTGTTAAGACTCCATAAAAGCACCTTATGAGAGATGGTGTTGAAGGTGGCAATCAAATCTAACAGAATTAAGGGGGGCAGAGCCCTCCTTATCCACCACTCTGTGAAGCGTCTCAGTGACTGACAAGAGAGCAGATTCTGAGCTATGATGGGGCCTGAAGTGGTTTGGGGAAATGTTCACAATGCTATTAGCTTCTAAAACAATACGCTAGAAGTTTAACATGTTTTTCTGCCACCTTAGCTAAGAAAGAGAGAAAGGATTGTTACCGGGACTAGATGGGTCAAGCAAAGGCTTTTTCAGGAGGGAAATAGCTTATGCCTGCTTCCATGCCCAGGGAACAGTAGCCGTCCCTCCCAATGCCCCAATATCCCTCCTAAGAGGCTCCCACTGTCTTGAGGAATCTGTCTTCCAAGCATCCTTTCCCAAACCAGCATATGCCTCTAGTTGTATCCAGTGTCACATACTAGTAATTGTTGATAAAGCTGAGATGTAACACCCCTGCCACAAATAAACATGGGAAATATGGTTTCAGACAGACACCAAAATGACGAAAAGCAAAGGCGGGGAATCTGAGATAGAATTTTTGCTAGCATCTTGCTAGAGGAACAGAAAACACCCCCCACACTGAGGCCTTAGTCTCTGCTCTGGAAACAGTTTCAACACCTCATTCATGGTTTTACCACTCTGAGGCCTGCAGCTGGAAGATAATGACAATTAGTCTTCAGAAGCTTTAGGCAGGGAAAATTGAACATGCTAAAAGTACTTTGTCCTCACTATTTCATACAAATCAGACATCACTAGTTTATTGAGCTTTTAATAAGTATTACAAAAAGTTCTAGCTGCTTTCTTGCAGAAGATATCATTATTAGATTTGATAATGCATCCCAGTATTTCTCTCTGAAACAACCAGCATTGCTTTAGTCAAAATAGCTTCTAGGCCCTAATAACTGTATGGCCATGTTTAACATCAAATTTCTATATGTTCTACTTTTAAATACCATGCACTCTGCTTTACGGACTACAAGGCCTACTTAAGGGTCACTTATTAATATTTAAAAGGAAGGATTAGTTCTGTCAAAAGGGATAAGTTTGACAGGCTGAATTACAGTTGTTAAACTGCTCCAGTCATGCTACAATGGTAGGCCTGAAATTATGTTTATACTGCAACAGTACTAGATGGCACAAGAGGTGGGGCAGTTCAAAGCGGCATTTAACTTATAAGTCCTGGGTACACCCTGTAACATATACTAGGGATGTAAAGGTACATTAAATATGCCAATTAGGAGTATACCGATTCAACCACAGTTAAGAGGGGAGCTCACTACTGGTTAGCAATGGTAAAGTGCACACAGATCTACAGCTAGCAACAATAGGATACAGAAAAAAGATCATAAGCCCAGGATAACCTGGCAGAAAAGGTGAATTTTCCACAAGAGTCCACTTGTGTGAATCCTTGCTATTTGCAGTGATGCTCACAGTTGTATATTAACAAACAAAATGGTTCTGTTGGGTAGCAAAGACAATTCCTTTGGTAAAGGCTGAAGACAGCTCAAAAACAAACAACAAGCACAAACTCTCTGATAGACAAAGTTTTTATATGTATTAAAAACAGAAAAAGAGACAATATCCTGGAATTACTTCATTCCATTACATTGCTAGTCAATACGTTAACTTCGTGAAAAAGTGACAATAGTGATTAAAGTGACAAGTGCAATGTATACAGTGACATTTATGTACACAACAATTATTTACAATAAAACCTTAATGGGAAATGACCAGGGGGGGGGGGGTTTGGGGGGTTTTAGGAGGAAAACGAGGTATTTTCTGTCGTTTATGAGGCCAGTTTATTACAAGTAGATATTCCAAGGAAACGGTTAATGTCCAAGTTCCTGGAGTTTTAGCTTGGCCAAGGTAATAGCGTCGACGTTTCGACCCTGATAGCGCCCCAGTTGGTGGTCGCGGCGGGTCTTTATCAAGACATTAAGGTTTTATTGTAAATAATTGTTGTGTACATAAATGTCACTGTATACATTGCACTTGTCACTTTAATCACTATTGTCACTTTTTCACGAAGTTAACGTATTGACTAGCAATGTAATGGAATGAAGTAATTCCAGGATATTGTCTCTTTTTCTGTTTTTAATACATATAAAAACTTTGTCTATCAGAGAGTTTGTGCTTGTTGTTTGTTTTTGAGCTGTCTTCAGCCTTTACCAAAGGAATTGTCTTTGCTACCCAACAGAACCATTTTGTTTGTTAATCACATATACCCAGGTTCTGAGGGACACAGGGTTACCCCTTTTTTATAAATCACAGTTGTATATTGACATGCATCTTGATATTAGAGCTTCTCCCGAGAGATGCTACCTTGATCCCCGCCCTTTTAATTCCTGCTACACTCTCAGTCAGCATCAGTGCTTCCACCTGACCGGTTGCACTAGGTTTCCCTGAATTAGGCTGGTCAGCTGGACTAGGTTTGGGGTTTTAAAGCTCCAATTATCAGCAGTGTTTTTTTTCCTAGTTTTAACCAAAATGGCTGGTCTCCACTACTATGTACTGTGCACCACTCGGTCATGACTGAATGCCCCACAATCCACATCCCGAAGGCCTTCTACGGGCCTTCAGATTCATCCGAGCTGAGCTGGAAAAATTCCACAGCAGATTCTGTTGCTTCGCTCCACGATAAAAACCCTTCTGACCATTTAGTGCTTATGCTCTCCAACCCTTTGTGTAAATGTCTGTGTAGATGTGCCCAGCTTTGATTGGCAAGAACTTATATTTGAATCGGCACACCTTTTCCTTGCTGTAGCGCCCAGCCAGTGCCAAACAAAGGAGTAAAAAAGTACAGTTCCTAGGAAACAATTTCCTTGGATTTAGTCTGGACTCCAAGATCTGCAGCTCAGCTCATTGAAGGTGTTTGATGAGGTCCAGGACACCCCGAAAGGCTGGAACCAAACCCAGGATGAGCTTCTCAGTGATTGTACGCAGACGAACAACTACTGGACTTCCCAGTAAAAAGCGGGATCACCTCAAATAGTGAGACAAACAGCCTGTATATAATGGAGCATAGGGCAAGGAAGGAATGGCCCCCTCGCCTGCTGTTCATATGATATAATAGGGCAATAATAAGGGTTCAGTGGGTCCCTCAGGCCTCTGGGCACCAGTGCCACTGCACCTGCTGCACCAATGGAAGCTACGCTCATGAATGCACCCAGCATAATGGCAGCTTCCCTACCAAGAACCATCACAAACTGTCTTGTTAAACCCTACAAGCATTGACAAATGGCCGATGCTGGCACTGTGCGGCAACATCTAGCTGCGCTCATGTCCTTGGACCGCACAGCTTCGGGGCGCTGACGGAGAGCGCATCACCAGTCATCTTAAACAGAAGGGAGATTAGAAACTGCTCCAACCAGAGGCGAGGAAAAGCTATTGTGTCCAATTCAATCAGCTTGTGAACAAAAACTGCTCCTCCGACATCATGGCAGCCAATTGAAAAGCAAATCGAATATGCTTGTGACACGGTAGCACCGCAAAGAGGCTCTAAGGGACGATAGATGAATGTTAATGCATGTTAAAAATCTGAAACTCAGCAGCCTAGATAATGTAGACGTATAAAGAAGGTAAAGGAGAATATACGGAGAAGTGCCACGATTTGAAAATCAATCTGCGGCCCAACAGGGGGTTCAATGCTTTGGTAGAACCAACCGTGAAAGATGCTCAGGCCCCTTTTGGCCACAACATTCATACCGGTTGGCGCTTCTTTTTTCACCAGCCGACAAAATGCCTGGATTTTTGATCTCAGGCTGTGCCAAATGATCAATTTGGGATTTACATCATCTCTGCCATTGAAGGATAACAACGGTCTAAGCAACCTTTCCACTCTGGGATTTCTTTTTTTTTTTTTTAAACCTTTATTGTGAAAAGTAGGAGATACATGCGTAAGCCTACAACCATCGTGGCCGGCCACAAAGACAGTCAATAAAAACAGGATAACCGTAGATGAATCTACACTCAGGATAGTACAAAATACACCAGACGTGATTGCGGGGTGCGCTACACAGGATATGAGGGTTTCATTTTAAATTTAGAAGAAGAGAGGGGGCTGCAACAACAAGGACTACACACCATACAGAAGGGGATACAATAGAAACAAGGGGGAACCACCCCATTTACCACCAGAGATAGGCTATGAGTTCGGCAAGTATAGTATTTGAGCAGCCGCAGCGGTAAGACTGGACAACAAGCAGTTTTACAGAATCAACATTTCTGGGTGTAAACCCAGAGAGCCCACCCCCAAGAACAGGAAAGAAAAGCTTGTGAAGACACAGAAAAGAAGAAGGTGTGCGACCCAGAGACAGCCAACCCTAGTAAAGAGGAAAGAACCCTCCCAAAGCCGGAAAAGAGCGATAGAGACCATAGAACAAAACAAACTAAAATAACAACCCCGCACCCTCCACCCCGCACCCCTGTAATGGCTATGGCCAAACCCACTAACAGTGTGCCTGTCGCCCCGGAACTGCCCCACAGTAGGGAAAAATATAAAGAGTGGAGGAGGAGAGAGACAGACTCGCTCCCGGGCATTCAGCGCCCCCAGCCGGCAATCAAAACCTAAACGTACAAGGGGTCATCATTGAGCAAAATGTAGACAGACGGGACTATTGCGAGCGGAGCGGAAGCAGTAATAAGCATGGAACAGGATTGGCTAAAAAAACAGCACATTCCGCCCCCCATATCAGCAACATCCACTATAACAACCACGTTATGAAAACAGTACCCCATGCAGCATAAACCAAAAACAAAAATAAAAAGCAAAGTTACAGCAGACCCTCGGCCTCTCCTCACATAATCATTATAGTCACACAGGATGGGAACCAAAGCAGCAAAAGTCAGATCAGAGTATACTAGTCGCAAGGGACAAAATCAACCCAGCGCAGCAGTAAGGAAGGCAACGTGTCGCGTAACCCTCACAGCCCCCAGCCCAAAAGACGAGGACCCGAAGGAGAGTTAGTCATCCCTGTCCAGTCTTACGTGTATCACCAGATCCAGCAACATTACCAAACTCCAGCAAGTGCGACGGGCAAGACCCAGCTTGAAAACAGACCTCCCACACATCATGCAACGAGGTAACACAGGAGAACAACATGGCAATGTCCGAAAACGACAGGAGCAGCACCAGGATCTCCGGCAGCAGGTCGCAGGAAAAGGGTCCATAAGTCAAATGCAGTCCAGCGCCGCTGAACTGTCCAGTGCATCCAAGGGCACGATCATGGAATGTTACGAGGCACGGTGGTTCTGATCCTCCAGCTGCAGTAATGGGCGCCATCTTGAAGCTTCTGGGTGCCGAAGACGGCGTCTCGCCATGTGTTGACGGGTCAGCCGATCTCATTCGTTCCACCGCGAGGGCCACCCCGTCCAACTTGCCCCCCAGTAATCGGGCGCCCTGAACCAAGGTGTCACGGAGGGCAGCTAGGGAAGCCATCAAATCGCCAAGATGTAGATCCGGTCCGTGCCCCCCGTGTATCATGTACCCCTTCTCCATAGTTGCACGGGGCCGAGCAGGGCCGGAGCGGGGCCGCGGCACAGGCAGCAAGGCGGCAAGCGGTGTAACCAAGAGCAATTAAAAGGCACCGCCGGGGTTAGTTCAGCTGAGCGGCGGCTCGTTGGAGCCATGAGCGGGACAAAACACTTCTCGGCGGAGAACTATCGAAGACCGTGTCGCACCATCCGTCCACATGGAGGCAGAACGATATGCACGGTCCTCACACTTGCGCACAGTCCGCCAATATGGGCCCGCCAGAAAAACTGCCGCTACACACCACCACGGAGCTGACCGGTCCCTCCAGGTCACCGGCGGCCGCTGTTATGCACTCAGGGACCCGCTTCAGTCCAGCCGAGGCCCCGGTCTCAGGGCCGTCGCGGGCCGCAAACTTCGCCGACCCTAACTCGCCTCCAGAAGCAGGCACGGACCTCGGGGCTTCACCATCGGGAAGCGGACGCTTTCATGTCCCCGCGCACACCGTCTTGCTGCGGTAGTGCATACAGGATGTGGTCTCAGGATGAGATGGTGATCGGAGCCGAGGGACTAAGCAGCCATTGCGGTTGCCGGCTTGGCTCCTCCCCCACTCTGGGATTTCTGCTCTCAATAATGATGACTTATATTTGAATGAATTATGTATTCTTTTTACCCACAATACCATACTGCACAGAAAAGCTCCCCAAAACTTTAACTTGCAAAGAGAATTCTTATACAAAGTCTAGTCGCAAATGTGCACTCCACAGGCTGTTCTTGACTTAGTCGCGTTCCATTAGTGTACAGATTATCGTGCCCCGAGCAGAACAATCTAAGCAAAGCCCATGGAAAAGAGGGCCATTTTGCAACCTTTGTGAATGGTGCAAATAAACAACTTTCGCAGGTGCATATCAGTTAATTACAACAAACAGCCAAAGTTGGAAAGAGGGTGGATGCAGGCAGTTGCTCCCTCACGCAGTGTGGACCTGTTGCATGACAGGGTGGCACCATGCCCACTGGGGCGGCCATGTTGTCTGCGGTGCATATTTGTACACACTGTTCTTCCTTGCAATCACGGTGCACCATTGAGCCAACCAACTGAGATGCCTTTAAGAAAGGTACTTGTATCTGTGCTCCAAAATTACCTCAGCACTTCAGTTGAGGTCACCCCATCACTAATAGAAAATGCTATTTACGTCCAAACTTCTCTTAAAGTAACACTTTTTACATATAAATGCCACTATTGTCCACTCTGCTCATAAATGCCTCCAGGTGGCGCTGTATGCGTTGCCCTTCTCGTTGAGTCTCTTTCTTTCCACAAACTTCTCTATGGGTTACCATAGAAAATCTACAGTCTTTAGGGAAACAGAGTAACTTCCTGATAGGGAAAAACACCACATAACTCGAACCGCGACAAGAGCCTTGGGAATTCACGTTACTTTAAAGGGGCCATTCAACGTAAAACACTCTTTTTTCCCCACACCTCCATCTCGAATAATCAGCCGCAATAGGCATTGCAAAATGTTCCTTCGTTTGATGGCTGCTTGGGCATGGAGGCCTCAAGTGATGTGAGTCACTGCATGGCCCCTTTAAAACATTCAAGGCCCAGGTAGGCAGAGTGGAAGGCATGTGCTCTTCAGAGACAATGAACTCAAACTATACAAGCACGCCTTCTCCTCCGCTCCCAAAAAAATAAGACACATTAGGACTGTGATAAGATGGGTGAGGTGGCACGCACGCGGGCACACACACATCATTAAAAAAAAATTTAATTAAGAAAACAAGCAATGGCAAAACCAATAGGTCTCTTTATGGCATCCACTGGTTTTAACAATGCTTTTGTCAAAATGCGATTCATCGCTGCTGTGCAGCTTCAGCAAAAAGAAAAGCACCATGACACGATATGTATATAGTGGGTACGGGTCATGTCGCTGCTGGCAACAGTCTCATTCAGTAGACATGTGCATGCATGAAGACGCATGTGTAAATGTCACCATGCATGCACGCGCCTACTGAATAACACAGGTGCCACTTTATTTACTTACATATTTATCTCTCCTAATATTGTTGCCTCCGGAAGTGAAAGCCTACTCCCAATCCAAACCATATTAATATCTCAGCATTAATCAAGCATGTCCAATTATTTACTTGGACAGACAATCCTATGCTAATGAACTCACAATTAGCATGCAAATGAACTCCACTTGTACAGGAAGGCATTGTGTTACAAAGTGCCTCATACATATGGATTCTGGTCCCAATTATTCACCAAGCCTGCTCGAAACACAGGAAAGGATCCCGACTTAAGTATGCAAAATGTATCCGACAGGGCTAGTCGAAGAACCTACAAAAGGTAAACACCCTATCGATTGCAGATGTAAGGTTTGACTTCTGGGGATGCAGGAGCTTAAAGATGACTCTTGGGAAAATAAATAAAAAATCCAGTGATTTATCTAAAAATAAAAACAAGAGTTACACCGGTGGGGGGGGGAGGGGGTTATTGATCCAATGATTTTTTTTCACATCTCTTTTGGAGCATCGTTGTTGCACAAAGGCATGTTAAAGGTTTGAATATCAAAGGATGACTTCTACCCTTCCGAACGAACAAGAAGCAGGGAAAACATGATGGAAGACGGAGCCTCAAGACAGGGTCTACAATACCAGGCGAAGATGACAAAATGTTTCCAGGCAAATGAGTTGCTTGCCCTTGCCTGAAGCTAGCTTCCGCTGCTACCAGAGATTGATGGGTACCGACTAGAAGAGACAGGCTTCGAAAACTGTCAAGTGAGAACCTGCTTATATCCGAAGCGTCTCCAAACCACTGATCAATTCTCCCCATAGATTGTTTCTTGTTACTCTATGCCACTGGTCTCTCGTCTATCATCGTCCACATCCAGGACTTCCTTCTTCTACCTTTGTTTCCTTTCCAATGTAAAAACCATGGCATTTCCACTTCATGCTGGGCCAGTTTAATACCAGGGAACGCTGCTCCTGCTGTACTTAGAAGAACATCAATATATTGAGAAATTAAAGTGATGGATGAAATGTTACTGGTCCATCTCTTTTTGTTCACTGTGCCACTGCAGGCAGGAGCAAAGCTTAACAGAATCTGCCTTGGTCTTGCCCAACAGACCTCCAGGCCAGGTATACATAATTGATTCTTTTAGTGTCCTGCTTAACTAGAGACCCTAGGAAGCAGGAACTCCGAGGCCTCTGGACAAAGCGTACCTCTTCGATTCCACTTGCCTAAACACACAGACAAGCAGGAAGCGCCAGAGGCCAGTGGACGAAAATAAAACTTATTGCTTCTCTAAATAACCAGGACCTGGAGCCGGCTCAAAAAAAGGATACAATCCCTCCCCTTTCGCCAGTAGTCTGACCCATCTCATCTTGTTGGCCCGTGCTCCAAGGTAGATGGCCCCACAGTTTGTGACCAAACTGTCAGATCCTTTTTTTAAAATCTTTTAGGCAACTTACGTGGTGTGGTGGCAGAACCCAAAATGTATTAGGATTCAGAACTCCTCTGAAGTCTATGATGAAGTTATTACAGACTACGAAGACAGGTACAGAAAATAGATGCCTCCCCTCCGGGGTCAAGAATAAAAAGAAGATTGATAAATACATTGCTCTAAATTACCCAATTGATTAATAAATCTGCCATGTCCAAGTAGATTGCAATGAATAAGTGGCAAAAGTAACATATTTGTTTGGTATGAATAATGTTTCGGATTACCAAGTTACTGAGTATATTTAAGACCCCAAGATACTACCATTGGCTACATATTTTTTGCAGCTTGCATTCTTTTTTTCTGCTGTTTAGGGGCACTATACTGGCATTAACTAGGGCTGTGAATTTGAATTCAGTCTACAGCTGAGCGATGATCATAACTTTGCAAACCTGGCAGAATTTTAAAACACAGTTTATGGAAACACTTCTGACAAAATCTAGTTCTCCCTCAACAATTCTCCCACTAAACTCAGTGCTAATCTTTTCTCAAGCAAAACTTGTGCTTTGCAAGTTTTTTTCACCTACTTTTGATTTTCCGAAGTTAATGAAGTTAAAAAAGAGAATCCTGAAGAATGTGTAAGCAACGTTTCCTCACTTCCCCAGCCTTCCTAAAGGTGGCATAACAAATGGGCTGACCCACACTTCTGCTTCATGAAACATCTGAGGCTCCAGAGGACGTAATGCTCTCCGAGGGGTGGAGTGAAATAAAGGGATTGGTTATTGATGAAGAAGCTCCAGAGGACGCAATGCTCTCCGAGGGGTGGAGTGAAATAAAGGGATTGGTTATTGATGAAGAAGCTCCAGAGGACGCAATGCTCTCCGAGGGGTGGAGTGAAATAAAGGGATTGGTTATTGATGAAGAAGCTCCAGAGGACGCAATGCTCTCCGAGGGGTGGAGTGAAATAAAGGGATTGGTTATTGATGAAGAAGCTCCAGAGGACGCAATGCTCTCCGAGGGGTGGAGTGAAATAAAGGGATTGGTTAGTGATGAAGAAGCTCCAGAGGACGCAATGCTCTCCGAGGGGTGGAGTGAAATAAAGGGATTGGTTATTGATGAAGAAGCTCCAGAGGACGCAATGCTCTCCGAGGGGTGGAGTGAAATAAAGGGATTGGTTATTGATGAAGAAGCTCCAGAGGACGCAATGCTCTCCGAGGGGTGGAGTGAAATAAAGGGATTGGTTATTGATGAAGAAGCTCCAGAGGACGCAATGCTCTCCGAGGGGTGGAGTGAAATAAAGGGATTGGTTATTGATGAAGAAGCTCCAGAGGACGCAATGCTCTCCGAGGGGTGGAGTGAAATAAAGGGATTGGTTAGTGATGAAGAAGCTCCAGAGGACGCAATGCTCTCCGAGGGGTGGAGTGAAATAAAGGGATTGGTTATTGATGAAGAAGCTCCAGAGGACGCAATGCTCTCCGAGGGGTAGAGTGAAATAAAGGGATTGGTTATTGATGAAGAAGCTCCAGAGGACGCAATGCTCTCCGAGGGGTGGAGTGAAATAAAGGGATTGGTTATTGATGAAGAAGCTCCAGAGGACGCAATGCTCTCCGAGGGGTGGAGTGAAATAAAGGGATTGGTTATTGATGAAGAAGCTCCAGAGGACGCAATGCTCTCCGAGGGGTGGAGTGAAATAAAGGGATTGGTTAGTGATGAAGAAGCTCCAGAGGACGCAATGCTCTCCGAGGGGTGGAGTGAAATAAAGGGATTGGTTAGTGATGAAGAAGCTCCAGAGGACGCAATGCTCTCCGAGGGGTGGAGTGAAATAAAGGGATTGGTTAGTGATGAAGAAGCTCCAGAGGACGCAATGCTCTCCGAGGGGTGGAGTGAAATAAAGGGATTGGTTAGTGATGAAGAAGCTCCAGAGGACGCAATGCTCTCCGAGGGGTGGAGTGAAATAAAGGGATTGGTTAGTGATGAAGAAGCTCCAGAGGACGCAATGCTCTCCGAGGGGTGGAGTGAAATAAAGGGATTGATTATTGATGAAGATGGGTGCGCAGACGATGCATTTCGTGCAGCAACAAAAGCTCTTCCGACCAACGCGCTGTCAACCACGCATAACAAAAGCAGCAGCTACTTCCACGACCACTGTGCAAGTACGTTTGGGCCTTCGTGGAGGAAAGCACAACTCAAATGACACAAAACACCCATTTTGTTACAGACTGGGGTGGGGTAAAGAAGGACGACAATATTAACCATTTACCTCCTGGCCTTTGCAGAATGTATGGCTTAATTAAGCACGACCTCACTGTGAAGCAGCGGGGTCATCTGCACATGGAATGTAACAAGTGTTAACAAAAATACAATAAAACAAGATGTCAACGTTTAGGAATCTGCACGCTTTATTACGGTTAGTAAATCTTATCTACAGAAAACTGTTGTACGTACCTAGAGTGAAATACACTGCAGTTACACCAACCAGGACCAGTGTAAGGATTTTCTGTGCTGTAGGCAAAATAGCATTTTGTCTAATGAAGCACTCCCCACACGCTTCCAGAGAGCTTGGAGGGGATTCCGAGACACAACGAAGAGAGACTGGCAATAAAAATCAGCAAAAATAAGACCCTGAAAGCACACGCTGAACCTATGCCATAAAAGTACTTATACGCTGAACCTATGCCATAAAAGTACTTATAAGGGAGCAAAATTAGTAGTTTAACTCTTTAGAAGACTCTTTTCTCACTGCTGAAAAGTCTGCCTAAGTAGGAGGTTAAAGGCATTCAAAAACCTGCTAAAGCACGGAATGAAAAGGACCACCTTAGTCCAACTCTGCACAGGAAGATTTTTTTTTTCTTTTTAGGTCGAGCCTGGAATTCGCATCCGAAGGATGCGTCCAGGTGGAGACTTATAGTTAGCTGACTCAGGGGAATGAAGGACAAGAAACTGCTACGTAACCGGGCTCGCACCATCTGCCACAGACACACACACACAAGTGCAGACACGCACGCACACACACACACACACATACAGAGACACCTGTCGCACACACAAGCGCTCCTCCCCCCTCCAACTAAGCTCTATTTAGGGACGGCTTCTATATATTACGCGAATCCCCCACTTACCGGGTCTGAGGCAGGATTCCAGCTGAATGGCGGCTGGCTGCTGTATCCGTGCAGTTTCAGTCCGGCAGCACGACGTGGGACTCTCTCCTCAGTCACGGGGGCCCCGCACTGCCATCTGCTGCTCTTCACCCGGGGACCCTCCTGGGACCCGGGACTTCAGCTCCCACATTTCTTTTCTAGCGCCGGGGCCCCCTCTTCACCACGGGAGCCCCGGAAGGAGACAGGCGCTGCCTGCAGCGTCCACATGGGCCTCCACTGGCCATGAGCCGCAGAGCACGCGCAAGCTGCATGTACGGCGCATGCGCGGCCAGCTCTAGGTTTTATTTGGGGGAGAAGAGTCAGCACTGCGTGCCGGGTGTTTGGCTTTTTTTCTGTGGCTTTTTTTTATGGAAGATCCTCCGTCGCGAGACGGTAGGTAAGTCTTGCTGTATTGATGCTTTGAGTTGGTGAATTTTCGGCAATTGACTCTGGCATGGCGCGGCCCGTAAATTGCAAGGTGACTTTATTTGCGAAATGTATCGCTGACTGAAAGAGTGAGCATGAGTGGCTGAGGGCTGGAAGAGCTAAAAAGAAGAAATAACTTGTTCGGAGGAACATGTTTTCAGGCGATAGAGTTGGGTCGCATGTCAAGACGGTAGTGTTCATCATTTTCATTCTGAGTTTACACTTAAGCACCAAAAAGTTAGACTACCTCGCCCTGCCAAGTTACGGACTCTAATATGTTCTCAGTCAATACGGAAAATAGGTCTATGTTGTGGATGGGCAGGATATCCTTCAAAGATTAAGATAACGATATTTACTGAAATTTTTAATTAGTGTAAATATTTATAAAATACTGTGATTAAACAACACTAACACGTCTCTTGTCATGATGTTAGGACGATGTGACCCATCCAGGAGACGAAGAGTGGGGCATATTATTATTTCTTTCGTTTCTCTTTAAACTCCTCGCAGGCATTCACATCTCAAACTACAATCCGTATTTTATATATACTATGCGCATTATTCGTATCGTCTTTTACAGTATAATAGCTTTATTTATGTAGCATGTGGGATATAGCGGTTTTGCCGTTTATGAGTGCGGTCAATCGTGTTGCTGTTACCCATTTCAATGAATGTTATTAAATTTATAAACTTTAGAAGAAATGTAAGCGGAGTTACTTTTGTTGGGATAACACACAGGACCCCCAGTACTTACACACAGACGTCAGCAGTGAGGCATTAACTAATTAATGTCCCTATCTGACTGAATCAGTGCCAGCCATGATTTCCTCACGTCACTGGGCAAAGAGGTGACTACAGTTAAAAAAAATTTATTTTACCTGGCAGAGTCTATATTACCTCTGCGTCTCTTGTCCTTGTTTCAGTCAGTACTTCATGTGGGGAATCCTCCATGAGGTGCGGCTCCCGTCTGTCCGCCCTTAGCTTTATTCGGCCCTATGTTCTCGCAGCCCCCCTCCTGCCCTCGGTCACTAGCCTGTTCACAGCCCTTCCTCCACTCTCACCTCTCCTCGAACTCTCCCCCCTCTGCCGACCTTCACATCCACTGATGCGCCCTCTCCTACGTGCAGCGCCCCAGCTGCCTCCTCAGGCCTCGGTGTCCCTTCCCTTCCTCCACGCCTCTCCCTCTCTTCAGAGGAGGTGGTGCACACCCCAGATCCATGTTAAAACTTATTTTTACCATCGCCCATATTAGAGTTACTCCTTATTCACCGCCTTCCCACCCCTTATCCACTCACCCGCCATTCACCCCTTTCCTGCCCATTCACCACCCTCCTGCCCATTCACCACCGTCCTGCCAAGTCACCCCTCTCCCCCATTCACCACCGTCATGCCAAGTCACCCCTCTCCCCCATTCACCCCTCTCATCCCCATTCACCCCTCTCCTGCTCATTTCAGTGCTCCTGTCCATTAACCGCTCTCCTGCCCATTCACCGCTCTCCTGCCCATTCACCGCTCTCCTGCCCATTCCCCGCTCTCCTGCCCATTCGCCGCTCTCCTGCCCATTCGCCGCTCTCCTGCCCATTCGCCGCTCTCCTGCCCATTCACCGCTCTCCTGCCCATTCACCGCTCTCCTGCCCATTCACCGCTCTCCTGCCCATTCACCGCTCTCCTGCCCAACCACCCCTCTCCTGCCCAACCACCCCTCTCCTGCCCAACCACCCCTCTCCTGCCCAACCACCCCTCTCCTGCCCAACACACCTCTCCTGCCCAACACCCCTCTCCTGTCCAACACCCCACTCCTGCCCAACACCCCACTCCTGCCCAACACCCCACTCCTGCCCAACACCCCTCTCAAACCAGTAAATGCCCAACTCCCCTCTCCTGCCCAACACCCCTCTCAAACCAGAAAATCCTCTCCTGCTCATTCACCGCTCTCTTGCCCATCAACGCTCTCCTGCCCATTCACTGCTCTCCTACCCAGTCACCCCTCTCCTGCCCAGTCACCCCTCTCCTGGCCAGTCACCCCTCTCCTGGCCAGTCACAGCTCTCCTGGCCAGTCACCCCTCTCCTGGCCAGTCACCCCTCTCCTGCCCAGTCACCCCTCTCCTGCCCAGTCACAGCTCTCCTGCCCAGTCACAGCTCTCCTGCCCAGTCACAGCTCTCCTGCCCAGTCACAGCTCTCCTGCCCAGTCACAGCTCTCCTGCCCAGTCACAGCTCTCCTGCCCATTCGCCGCTCTCCTGCCCATTCACCGCTCTCCTGCCCATTCACCGCTCTCCTGCCCATTCACCGCTCTCCTGCCCAACCACCCCTCTCCTGCCCAACCACCCCTCTCCTGCCCAACCACCCCTCTCCTGCCCAACACACCTCTCCTGCCCAACACCCCTCTCCTGCCCAACACCCCTCTCCTGCCCAACACCCCACTCCTGCCCAACACCCCACTCCTGCCCAACACCCCACTCCTGCCCAACACCCCACTCCTGCCCAACACCCCTCTCAAACCAGTAAATGCCCAACTCCCCTCTCCTGCCCAACACCCCTCTCAAACCAGAAAATCCTCTCCTGCTCATTCACCGCTCTCTTGCCCATCAACGCTCTCCTGCCCATTCACTGCTCTCCTACCCAGTCACCCCTCTCCTGCCCAGTCACCCCTCTCCTGCCCAGTCACAGCTCTCCTGCCCAGTCACAGCTCTCCTGCCCAGTCACAGCTCTCCTGCCCAGTCACAGCTCTCCTGCCCAGTCACCCCTCTCCTGCCCAGTCACAGCTCTCCTGCCCAGTCACAGCTCTCCTGCCCAGTCACAGCTCTCCTGCCCAGTCACAGCTCTCCTGCCCAGTCACAGCTCTCCTGCCCAGTCACAGCTCTCCTGCCCAGTCACAGCTCTCCTGCCCAGTCACAGCTCTCCTGCCCAGTCACAGCTCTCCTGCCCAGTCACAGCTCTCCTGCCCAGTCACAGCTCTCCTGCCCAGTCACAGCTCTCCTGCCCAGTCACCCCTCTCCATCCCAGTCACCCCTCTCCATCCCAGTCACCCCTCTCCATCCCAGTCACCCCTCTCCATCTATTGCATCACCACAACATCACTCAGCCCCACCACCGCATCACCACAACATCACTATGCGCTACCACAGCCTCACTGAACGACACAGCATTACTCGTAGCCACCACAACACTCAGTGCCAGTACAGCATCAAGCTTTATTCAGCCCTATGTTCTCTCAGCCCCCCTCCTGCCCTCGGTCACTAGCCTGTTCACAGCCCTTCCTCCACTCTCACCTCTCCTCGAACTCTCCCCCCTCTGAAGACCTTCACATCCACTGATGCGCCCTCTCCTACGTGCAGCGCCCCAGCTGCCTCCTCAGGCCTCTGTGTGCCTCCACGCCTCTCCCTCTCTTCAGAGGAGGTGCTGCACACCCCAGATCCACGTTCAAACGTATTTTTACCATCGCCCATATTCGAGTTACTCCTTATTCACCGCCTTCCCACCCCTTATCCACTCACCCGCCATTCACCCCTTTTCTGCCCATTCACCACCCTCCTGCCCATTCACCGCCGTCCTGCCAAGTCACCCCTCTCCCCATTCACCCCTCTCATCCCCATTCACCCCTCTCCTGCCCATTTCAGTGCTCCTGTCCATTCTCTGGTCTCTTGCCCATTCACCGCTCTCCTGCCCATTCACCGCTCTCCTGCCCATTCACCTCTCTCCTGACCACTCACCGCTCTCCTGCCCACTCACCGCTCTCCTGCCCACTCACCGCTCTCCTGCCCACTCACCGCTCTCCTGCCCACTCACCGCTCTCCTGCCCATTCACCGCTCTCCTGCCCATTCACCGCTCTCCTGCCCAACACCCCACTCCTGCCCAACACCCCACTCCTGCCCAACACCCCTCTCCTGCCCAACACCCCTCTCCTGCCCAACACCCCTCTCCTGCCCAACACCCCTCTCCTGCCCAACACCCCTCCCCTGCCCAGTCACCCCTCCCCTGCCCAGTCACCCCTCCCCTGCCCAGTCACCCCTCCCCTGCCCAGTCACCCCTCCCCTGCCCAGTCACCCCTCCCCTGCCCAGTCACCCCTCCCCTGCCCAGTCACCCCTCCCCTGCCCAGTCACCCCTCCCCTGCCCAGTCACCCCTCCTCTGCCCAGTCACCCCTCCCCTGCCCAGTAACCCCTCTCCTGCCCAGTCACCCCTCCCCTGCCCAGTCACAGCTCTCCAGCCCATTCACAGCTCTCCAGCCCATTCACAGCTCTCCAGCCCATTCACAGCTCTCCAGCCCATTCACAGCTCTCCAGCCCATTCACAGCTCTCCAGCCCATTCACAGCTCTCCAGCCCAGTCACCCCTCTCCAGCCCAGTCACCCCTCTCCAGCACTCACTCTATCCATCTATTGCATCACCACAACATCACTCAGCCCCACCACCGCATCACTCAGGGGCACCACAACATCACTATGCGCTACCACAGCCTCACTGAACGACACAGCATTACTCGTAGCCACCACAACACTCAGTGCCAGTACAGCATCAATCTGTGCAACCATTCAACAACAACTGGTTCGAATATGTTTTCTCAATGTTTCAAGGTTTATTACAAATGTCACAAAAAGATGTTATTTTACTTCTGTTCTTGGATTTTCGTCACAATAAAATACAATGAACTTAATCTTCAAAAAAGTTATTTACAAAAGCTATTGCCATTATAAATTAAAATAACTTTTATTTAAGTATTAATGATTAAAAAAAATGAAAAGCCATTGTTATTTGTAATAACAATACATCAAAGTCACGTAAATGCAACACATATTGCATTACAAATGCTATAGGTGTCACATTTGCGAAAGTTAAAACTATTGGCATTATAAATGTCAAAGCTATTAATTTGGCTATTTTCAAAACCAACACATAAATCAAAAAATTGTCATTTACAATACCAATAGCTCAAACTTTCCTAATGCGAGACCTATTGCATTGCAAATGCTTGTTTTATATAGCACTGGCTAGACCCGGAGGTATCAGAGCGCTTTACATGAGTATCAGATCATAGTGACAGGTTACATACATCGTTACAAAGGTTACACAGTTATAGAGCATGGCAACATAGTTACTTGTGAGGTCAAGATAAACAATAAGCACAAATACATAAGGGGAAAAGCAGGCAAGGGGAAAGATTCAGGGGAGGGGGGAAGGAGCTGGGGAAGTAGACAGGTAATGAAGGCTGGAAAGAGGAGGGGAGGGTGAAGGACATCGCATAGAAAGAGGAGGGGGAAGGGCAACGGGGACACAAACTGGTAGACGAGTCAAAGCAACGTCCAAAGTCCAGTAAACTGTGATCCCAGGGGAAGTAGTATCACTTCCCTATCTCTGTTGCGGGAGGCTCCCTTTACGCAGTGGACTCTTCTCAGAGGGGTCTCTGAAACTCCAAGGCCTACATGCTGGATACTTCCCCAAAAAGGGGAGAGGGGGTGATTTGGCAAGGGGTGCCATACCATACCTCAGCTGTGAGTGGCACCCTTGGCGCAGTGGACTCTCTCAGCGGGTGCGCTGAGACTCCAGAGTATGAATATTGGATCTTTCCCCAACAAGGGGAGAACGAGTGCTTAGTCAAAGGGCACAAAGGACAGGGGGCTAGGCAGACTAGCAAGCAAGGTGAGAGATGCAGGGGAGAGTGGATAGGAGCTAGGGAGGGTAGACAAAGGGAGAAAGAGTACTAAATAGGAACAAATTTAATTAACAAGTTATTATATAGCACTGGCTAGACCTGATGGAATCAGAGCGCTTTACTTGAGGGACAATAATGTTGCACATTACATCAGTTAAAAGTTACATAAGTTTCACGAAAAGCATTTAAAGAACATAGGGGAAAGGTGAATGGAGCAGGAAGGGTAAGGGATAGGGCAAAGGGGTAGGAGGAAGACAGGACGTAGAGATGAGGGGAAAATCTGCCCAAGGTCCGGCTGGGTAGGTAACGGCAGGGAGGGGGAGTCCACACCCCATCTTCTCTTTAGCTATATGGTAGCTCCACCGGGCATCAGCCAAATCGCTAGGTCTCCACAGTCTGGGGTATGTTCCGCAGGTTCCAAGTCCTGATGTGTAGGCAGGTTAAGGGATAGGTTCAAGGTCTGGTCAATGTCCAATTGTTATCCCAGGGAAGTAAAACAACGTGTAGGGGACCACTAAGGAAGCCATCTTGGGGTCAGGCAGGGGACTGTACTATACACTGGTACTCTGGTGGCCATCTTAAGGTTAGGCATCAGGCAGTTAAAGTAAATGTCTGTCTGAGGGCCGGGGGCTCCTCCAATGTGTGCTTCCTCCCACTCCGTCTCTGGATGTCCCCGAATACGTCCTACGTCCGCACACTCCTCCGGGAGATCCCGCCGACTCTGGCCTCAATAGGACTTACGTGTCCCTGGGTGCACACTGTGAAGTTGGGTCCACCGGACCGGGTGTTCCTCTCCAGATCCTGGGAGCGATTGCGGAGGTCGCGGGAACTCCAGCTCCCGGTGATCGTCCTTCGGCACACTCGACGCTGGGAGGAAGGAGTGGTTGGAGCCCCCCCCCGTGGCACGAAGTCTCGGCTACTTCCTGCGGCAAGGATCCCCCTCTCCGGGTCTCACAACCTGGGCATATTGCAGACCCAGGGCCCTTCAATTCGTGTCGGAGTGCAGTGGCAGCGCGGCTGAAAGCCGTTGGTGGTCTCTGGTGTCGTGAACAGGCCTGGGACTCCCCCCCCCCCCCCCGAGTACACTGACTGTCGTGGCTATGGCGCAGGCAATGTCATGTCAGGTCCACAGTGTCCTCTATAGGGCCCCTCTGCAGGCTCGCCATGGTAAAGGCCCCCGTTCACTGGCAGCGCGTGCAGCAGGTCAGAGGTGCAGGGGTAGATCAAATCTTGAGCAGGGAGCTGGTGCGGGGGTAACAAGAGCCTGGAAATCTACGTCTGCGGTGCACCGATGGGCGCCATCTTGGGGTCAGGCAGGCTCCAGACAGAATGTCCCGAAGGAGAGCAGCCACCAGGTGTAGCTGATTATTAAGCCCTCGGGTCAGGAAGGGGCAGCAGGAGTATCTGCAGGGCAAAATCGCTCGTACGGCGAGCCTACCTCTCGGAGCCGCTCTCAGCCGACAACGTCCTCAGCAAAATACTGCTCGCCACCACCGCCAGGAAAAACAACCCCAGCCGAGGGTCAAAGAGGCGAGCAAAGTCTCTCCACCGGTGCTCCCAACACTCCGCTTCAGGTAGGGACCATGGGTGACCAGAATGCAACCCTAGAATCGCCGATATCCAAGCCGGAGCAGCGCGCGGACCGGGAGCCGAGGGGAGCTACGTCCGCTCGGCTCCAGGCTCACACTGCTTCAGGCATACCCAAGGTGAGGCCAAAGAGCGGAACTTGTGACCGCTGCCCTCAATAGGAAAACAAGCATTGGCATAGCCAATAGGTCTCGCCTTTGGGAACTTATACGTTTTTAGCCATGCAACAGTTAATGTTATTGCACCAAGGATATCGTGCTGCATAACTAAATACTTATAAGGTCCCAAAACCGAGACCTATTGGCTATGCCAAAGCTTGTTTCTAGTTCCCACAAACTGCAGGATGTATACTAAGCATCTATCAACTTACACATTTTGATGCAAAATGTAGGTAGGGTCCGTCCTTGAAAGGTCCTAGAAAAATAGTTTGGTCCGTTAGCGCTTATTCGAATAATATGCAACCTGCTGATCCCAAAACGGGTTCAGCCTTTCTACGTGCAGAGGAGTAGTAGCTAGTTTAAAATGTGTTACGTTTAAGTATTAGCACTGTGTCAAACCTGCGGCTTACTGTCTGCAAACAAATCGTATAGCAGCAAGCACCTGCCACGGACTTGGATGAATGTCTGGAGTTAGGGAATCTTGGGACCTCTTACTTAGCACCACAAAGCCAGGTAGCGGAGGAAAGCTGCCTATATAAGCAGATATGTTTATGTGCTATTTATTACATTACCAGTATTATTTGGAGTGGTGGGGAAGGGGAGCATTTGCAAGGCTCGTGTATCATGATTACCATTAATCAACTATGGCAAAATAAAAAATAAAACGCACCACACTGCATCTATGGGTTATGCTCTGTAATTTTTAACCATATGAAAAACGTACAACATTGGTGTTTAAACAGTAAACAATAGACTAAATTCAAAAGGAGAAATATTCATCTGTAAAGTTACTGCCACAAGCAAACTGAGGCGTTAAGCGGTCTTCCTCATTAATCCTGTACTTCTGCAATTTCCTCGAATTAAAGATCAGATTCAGTTACTAACTGGTGAACGCACGTTTACTAGCACAGTTTTCACAAGTAGCATGGTCTACTGAGCCACCTTTATTTTGACTTGCACGGAGTCTATTTAAATACACAATCTATTATGAAGGCTGTACGCAGATAAGTATTGAACGCAGGCAACTGGAACACGTTTCAGTCAAAGAAATACAAGGATGAAAGTTCTCACAAACGTGCCGCTGAGGCTTGCTCGCAACTTGCAAAATTTGCCCATGTTGACATCCTCGGAGCCTCTCAAGGTTGATCACTTTATTTACGTTGGGTAGCAGTATTTACTGAATATTTAAGATATTAGCAATGTCACTAAGAAAACAAAGGTACCCCCTGCAGTACTAGCTCTGAGCATTCCCCCAAACATCAAAGCTATAACACGATGTTCACTCTAACGAAAGCTTGGTGTGAGTCACATATGGCAGTCTGACTCCAAGCCACACTGGCATCTGAAGAACTACAAGGACATAGACAGGTCACAGCTTCTATTGGGCAGGTTGGGGTGGTGTACGTCAAGCAATGAAAATAAAGTCACAGATCTGGAGGACTATGGCGTGTTGTTCTAACTCAGAAGAAGCAGTGTTCATCATAACCGTTTAGTAAGAAAGATATTGTGGTCCCCTTCCACTTAACACTTTTTCCAACCACCAAGGCAGCCAACAAGCCCTAGTACCATATTAAACAAAAGTGCAGCAGAAAGGTGGAGAAGTGCCCAGCTCACTCAGTAATAAAGCATTAGAGCCTGCTGAGCTGCAGAAAGCTATCTCGGTGGTCACATATTTAACTTTAACACTGATGAACCAAATAATCGCAGAAGACGAATGAGGTCTTCTAAAAATGCAAAAACAATGCTACTGGTGATGGTATTATTCTGCTCAATTAAATAGTTAATTCACTTATTTCCCCACTGTTTTTCTAAATTAGAGTCTATTGTACGTTTTTATTTTCTAAGCAGTTACTGATTTCAGAACTATGTAGTAACGGGTAACATTTGCGCATTTGTATTTTCAATAAATCAAATGTTTATCATGAGAGCAAAATTTGATCTAAAAAAAGTCTAAGATAATGTCACATTCTCATATAACCAAACGTGCAAATAAGCTAAGAACAAAACCAATACAAAACAAATGCCCAACCTAGTCAAACGATTAGAACAGACTGAAAGTTTTTAGAGAAAACGCTCTTTTCATTTTCTCCTGACAGCCGTTTAAGTTTCGCTTCCCGGGTACCTTGCAAAGAGGTCTATCTCTATTAGGAAACAAATGAGTGTATCCAAAGAACATACAGTGCTCCAGATAATTACCCTTTCGAAATTGTTGCACTAAGGGCATCACACTGTTGTGTAGTTAGATCTAGAAAATAGGTGGTGCACTCAGACATTAGCATATTTCAGGCATGAATGTAAGAAAATGCGTGTACAATATTAGACCATGCCAAAAGGTGCCACGAGTATACTCAAATGTCTTTGCTGCAGAACATAAGAGCAATTTGCATCTGATAAATGTATTCAGAATGCACAGAGAAACCATAGTCCAAAGGCAGGACTGCTCATTCACTGAGATTGTCATTTCCAATAGCAGTCCAAAGAAATTCCATTCAAGCCAAAGTGCTGAATGCATAGTTTCTTTTGCAATCAGGGTCATGTCCAGCCTTGCAGCAATAACCGGGCATCACCTTCATACAACAGAGAGGCGCATGCAGCAGCCAAACAAAACAAAACAAGGGTAACAAATAAAAAGCTGCCGTAAAAGCAAAAGTGATCGCGATCAAGCAAAAGTGATCGTGATTGCAGGGACGCGCTCTGTGGTGAGGGAGGGGCCGAGCGAGGCGCTTGGGAGAGCAAGGAAAGGAAAGGGTGGCGTGAGGAATGCACGCAACAGCAAAAGCAGGCTGGCGAGTGGTGTGCGCACACCATGATGAGAGAGGATAGCCATATGGCGCCTCTGCTCGTCATTGTGCGCGTAAATGCACGCTCTATGCCTGCCAAAAGCGTGTGGTAGCTCTTTAAAAACCCACACACTAAATGTCTCACCGACCAGCGCATGCGCTGGCTCAGCAAGACCTAAACATGAAGGGGTATAACCACTGGGCACTACTGGTGACAGCTGCCCTCAATAGGCAAAGGATTAAGAGGAATAACCAGCACGTAGACAGGTGACAGCTGCTAGCAATAGGCAAAGGATGAAAGGGTATCACCAATGGACACCACTGGTGACAGCTGCCATTATTAACCAAAGAATGAAGGGGTATAAACGATGGGCCCACTGGTGACAGCTGCCCTCAATAACTAAAGAATGAAGGGGTATAACTGATGGGCCCCACTGGTGTCAACTGCCTTCAATAGGCAAAGGATGAAAGGAATACAACCATAGGACACTATTAGTGATCGCTGTCCTCAATAGTTAAAGGACGAAAGAGTATCACAAATGGACACCATTAGTGACCGCTACAATCAATAACCAAAGAATGAAGGGGTATAAACGACGAACTCCACTGGTGACAGCTGCCATCAATAACCAAAGAAGGAAGGAGTATAAACGACAGGCCCCACTGGTGACAGCTGCCATCAATAACCAAAGAATGAAGAGGTATCACCAATGGGCCGTACTGGTGACAGCTGCCATCAATAACCAAAGAATGAAGGGGTATAAACAACAGGCCCCACTGGTGACAGCTGCCATCAATAAACAAAGAATGAAGGGATATAACCGACAGGCCCCACTAGTGACAGCTGCCCTCAATAACCAAAGAATGAAGGGGTATAAACAATGCGCCCCCAGGTGACAGCTGCCATCAATAGGCAAAGCATGAAGGGATATCACCAACGGGCACCACTGGTGACAGCCGCCATCATTAGGCAAAGCATGAAGGGGTATAACCAATGGGGACCACAAGTGACAGCTGCCATCAATAAACAAAGAATGAAGGGGTATAACCGACGGGCCCCACTGGTGACAGCTGCCCTCAAACCAAAGAATGAAAAGGTATAAACACTGGGCCTCACAGGTGACAGCTGCCATCAATAGGCAAAGGATGAAGGGATATCACCAACGGGCACCACTGGTGACAGCCGTCATCATTAGGCAAAGCATGAAGGGATATAACCAATGGGCCCCACTGGTGACAGCTGCTATCAATAAACAAAGAATGAAGGGGTATACACGATGGGCCCCACAGGTGACAGCTATCATCGATAGGCAAGGCATGAAGGGGTATGGATTATTACAGAGGGAAACCAATAGAGAAAAATCTGTGTTTTAACCCCTTCCACGCTCATGACGAGCTGGGCTCGTCATGAAGTAGCCTCCTCGCACGCTCATGACGAGCCCAGCTCGTCATGTTGTGTGGGATTTCCGATTTCTCAGCACAGCAGGGGAATATGCTGAGCATCCATGGGGTTAACATCGACTCTGCACTGATTATGAATCTGGCGGTCCACTGACCGCCAGTCTCATGGTAGCGCAGCGGTGGCAGTCTGACCACCCCATTATAAGTTGGGCAGTCGTACCACCATTGCACCTCCACAACCGCCAGGGATCAGAGATCCCTGATGGTGGAGTGGTGGAGCAGCAGTCTTGAGGCCGCAATATGCTGGCGGGACAGCGTGGCCCTGCCAAGCATATGGCGAGTTGCCATGGTTTTAATTGAAGTTCCTTCATCATGAAAACTGTGGTGGAGAGGAAACAAAGGGGGCCCTACAGGACCCCCTGTTGCCTCAGGGCCATGGGGTGCATCCAGGGCAGGGAGGTGAGGGGGCATGTTTTGTGCCCCCCTGTGTGCAGGCACCCCAGTACCTGCACGGCATGGGTTGCATCAGTTCATGCCATGCAGTTACTGCCTTTGACGTTCGATTGTGGTGCCTATTTCATAGGTACTGCCGTGGGATCGGCAAAGAACCACCGACCAGTGGCAAAAAACTCAATCTGGCAGGCAGTGCACACCCAGGTTTGGCGGAGGGGAACGGCGGCATGGCGGTCCCGCACCACCAAACTAGTAACTGGGCCCTTAGTCAGATCAAAAATCAATAGCAACTAAAAACTGTTCATTTCAATTACACTTGATCAAATGAGTGATAAACTGGTTCACACCTACTCAGAAGATCACGATTTTGAATGCATTTGCTTAATCGTGTTTCTATATTGTAATTCTACCTACTTAAGCTTACCAGCATACAGAATTTCGCTGCAAAACTGGCCACAAGGACATAGTGTAGTTTCCATATAGTTCCTATATTGCCAAAACGTCACTGGCTACCAATAAAAAACAAGCATTTGCAATGCAATAGGTCTCGCATTAGGAAAGTTTGAGCTATTGGTATTGTAAATTACAATTTTTTTATTGATGTTTTTTTTTTTATTGTGAAATTAATAGCTTCGTCATTTACAATGCCAATAGTTATAACTTTCGCAAATGTGACACCTATAGCATTTGTAATCCAATTTGTGTTGTATTTACGTGACTTACATGTTTTGATATTACAAATAACAATGGCTTTTATTTTTTTTAATAATGAATACCTAAATAAAAGTTATTGTAATTTATAATGGCAATAGCTTAAACTTTTGTAAATAACTTTTGTGAAGATTATGTTCAGTGTATTTTATTGTGACGAAAATCCAAGAACAGAAGTGAAATATTAACATCTTTTTGTTACATTTGTAATAAAGCTTGGCACATTCAGAGAACATATTTGAACCAGTTGTTGTTGAATTGTTGCACAGATTGATGCTGTGGTGGCGCTGAGTGATGCAGTGATGGCGAACGAGTGATGCTGTGGCATTCAGTGATGCTGTGGTAGCGCACTGTGATGTTGTGGTGCCCCTGAGTGATGCTGTGGTGGTGCTGAGTGATGCTGTATGCTATGCTATGTTTTGTTTTGCTATCCTATGTTTTGTTTTGTTATGCTATGCTATGTTTTGCTATCCTATACTTTGATTTGGTATGTGTGTTTTGTTATGCTATGTTTTGTTATACTATGCTATGTTTTGCTATGCTATGCTTTGTGATTCTACGCTATGTTTTGTAATGATATGCTATGTTTTGTTATGCTATGCTATGCTTTGTTTTGTTATGTTATGCTATGTTTTGTTATGCTATGCTATGCTGGTGAGGGTGTGTGAGTGACGGTGAGTGAGGGTGAGTGACGGTGAGTGAGGGCGAGTGAGGGCGAGTGAGGGCGAGTGAGGTTGTGTAAGGGCGAGTGAGGTTGTGTGAGGGTGAGGGTGTGCGAGAGTGAGGGTGAGTGAGGGTGAGGGTGTGTGAGGGGGTGTGAGGGTGAGTGAGGGTGTGTGAGGGAGAAAGGGTTGTGAGGATGAGGGGTTGTGAGGGGGTGTGAGGGTGAGGGGGTGTGAGGGTGAGGGGGTGTGAAGGTGAGGGGGTGTGAGGGTGAGGGGGTGTGAGGGTGAGGGGGTGTGAGGGTGGGGTTGTGAGGGAGTGTGAGGGTGTAGGGGTGAGGGTGTGAGGGTGTGAGGGTGAGGGTGTGAGGGAGTGTGAGGGTGATGGTGGTGATGGTGTGTGAGAGTGAGGGGGTGTGAGGGTGATGGTGTGAGGGTGTGTGTGAGGATGAGGGGGTGTGAGGGTGTAGGAGTGTGGAGGTGTGAGGGTGAGGGAGGTGAGGGTATGAGGGTGAGGGGGTGTGAGGGTGAGGGAGTGTGAGGGTGACGGGGTGAGGGTGACGGTGGTGAGGGTGAGGGTGTGAGGGGTGTGTGAGGGTGAGGGGGTGTGAGGGTGGGTGAGGGTGGGTGAGAGGGTGTATGAAGGGGAGAGGGTGTGTGAGGGTGAGGGGGTGTATGAGGGTGAGGGGGTGTGAGGGTGAGGGGGTGTGAGGGTGAGGGGGTGTGAGGGTGGGTGTGAGGGTGGGTGAGAGGGTGTGTGAGGGTGAGGGGTGTGTGAGGGTGAGGGGTGTGTGAGGGTGAGGGGTGTGTGAGGGTGAGGGTGTGTGAGGGTGAGGGGGTGTGAGGGTGAGGGGTTGTGAGGGTGGGTGAGAGGGTGTGTGAGGGTGAGAGGGTGTGTGAGGGTGAGGAGGTGTGGGGGTGAGGGTGTGAGGGAGGGTGAGGGAGAGGCATTGGACATTGAGTGACACAAGCACGGAGCACTGAGAGGAGAAGGCACCGGGCAGTGAAGGACATTGGTTTGGGGCGGTGTGGGTAAAACATGAAAAAAGCATTTTTGCTAGAACGGTGCAGCCCACCCAAAAACTGCTGGGTCCCAAAAAAGTTTTCAAAAAATAAGACAGCAAAAGATGAGCAACAGTGGAATGGATGTAATGAACAACGGGATCAGTTGGAGGCAGTAACAGAGGAGCTTCGATGGTCAAATGAAAAATATTTAAAAGAAAGTGAAACACGTCCCCACAAACATATAAGTGCTTACCTGTATGTGTTTTGAGCTTCAGTGTGTAGCTATCGTTCCTGTGGGTTTGTAAGAAGAAATCGGGCTTGCAGGGGGGAAGGAATGAGCCACTCAACAGACATGAACAATTCACTCACCATGTAGTGGATATTGGCAGAGACATGTGAAGTCGTGCAGAAATATGTTTTGGTCAGCACAATCCAGATATAAAGTGCATCTTATCAAGCAGTTGTTAGTCTAGAACTATGAGATTGCTGCGAGGCCATACTAATGGCAATACAGCGTTATGCAAATCTTTGTAACAACATATACTGTTAAAGGAAACTGCGCGTTGGCATAGATCTATACACAGATATGTTGGGAAAAAAACACAAAACAATGCGGTGTCTAGGTAACTGGTACGCTTTCAAAAATAATAAAAGGAAAGACTTCTTCTGATGAAACCTAAGGCAGTGACGTAACTGCCTCTCTGGTTTCATTAGCTGGAAGAAAAACATAAGTTGATAGAACTGTAGTGAACTCGTGGGAGAATTTGGTGTCACTCTAGTAGGTTAGTGTACGCAGTTAGGAGTTTTGTAGACTTCGGTAGTGGGGGCGGGGGAGAAGCTGTGATCTCACTAAAAGAAACACCGACTACCGGTAACAGACACCGGGGCAAATTAAGCAGTGGTAAAATTAAAGAGAAGTTTCTGGCACCAGACTGCAAGGGACTGGTCGGGGGCCACTTACTTGAAAAGCAATTACCATTCCGTATATATCGAATATAACTAGAGTTGTTCCACTGGAATGTAATAAAAATCTGGAGGAAATAGAATTTCAGTCCTCCATCAAGGGCTTGTCAATAGTGGGCCCGTCACAACACCCGGCCACAAGTCTAAGGGAAATTAACAAAATAATTGACAGAGGATCACAAAATATATAATTTAAGGCCCTCATATATCACGAGTACTAACTGTCCAACTATAATGAAATTTAACCTTGAACGGCACCTTCAATTTCAAAATTAAGAAATAATAAAACAATATTCAAAGATCCAACATGATTACATGTTAGTTCACCGTTATACTCCATATACAATCGACAGACAAAATACTTGAATAAAACCAAGCCTAACCAAATCTGGAATACATATTGAATATATGCAGAAAAAAAATTAATCGGTTTCCACATAATTTCTAGTTGTGGATTAAATGTCGAATAGGTCAGAAAAGTCGGCTTCCGCACAAACACTGCAACCCAGAAGGGCTAACTTGTGACTATTAGTGCGCACGCAATAACATTGAATGCAAGTGCAGGTCACATATATAAAGAATTGCACCAGCCGGCATATGCATGGAGAATAAAATCCGGAAATGAACAAGTGACACTCGTCCATACAAATGTCGGTGCATACTTAAATATGTGTAGCGGAAACGTTCAAGTTAGACCACTATTTTTAAAAAAGGGGGGGGGGAGGGAGAGTAGAGCCCTCACGGTCAGTGCGTCTTCGAAAATAGCGTGCGGGCTTTAAAGACATGCAATCAGGCACACGGACGTCTTACCTCGAGGATCCTGCTACCGCGGTCAATTTAAAATGAGTGAACCGCATCTATACAAACGCCGATATTTTAAAGGGCGTTGTGTTAACATAACTAACGGACTACGAAGTGCCCGGATGAGTAGTCGCCATTTTGAGAAGTTAGAAAGTTCTGATTTCGACCGTCAAAAAGAGGCTACTATAACTTTATTAGTCTCAATAAGTCACAGACACAAAAAATTAGACCCAATTCACTATCTGACTGCTTTCCCACGCACCGATATAAAAAAAACGGAAGTCAGGCACTTTTGCCTGAGACGGGGGCGGGGCCTGCAATCCGGCAGGAAGTCCCACCCGCCGCCACAGCCGCCGCCGCCGAGGAAGAAGTGGAGCCGGCCGACTGATGGCCTCTCCGCAGCCCGGGGCTCCCAGGTGCTGGAGGGAGCCCCGGAAGTGAAGTCCTGCCCCCTGGTACCAGCGCTGCCGTAGATGACACACTGAACACGCCGAAAGAGCCCGGTAAGTGGTGGGGGTGGGGGTCGCGCGTGTGTTCGAATGTGTCTGTGCGTGTGTCTGTGTGTGTGCGCGTGGGCTTGCGTGTGTGTATGCAGTGTGTGTGTGCCTGTGTATGTGCGCATGCGTGAGTGTAGTGTGCTTGCGCAAGGGAATGTGGACAGGAGAGGGGCACGGCGCCGTGCGCGCTCACGAGGTGAAAACTGAGCTACTCTGCGCTCGTGCACCCTTTCCTGTCCACATTCCCAATAACGGATCACAATAGTTGTCGAAGCAGACTCTGCTATCAATGCTTCGCATTGAAGCAGAGGTCGTGCTTCGACCTAAAAAAGAGTGCTATTCAAATCATGTTGCCTAGTAAATAAAGCTGTACACCATCCAAACTGGTCACCAATTGGATATCGCTTTAAACAATATCAACCTAACTGAACCTTGAGAACCAGAGATAAATTTAATTTGATAATACCAAGATTGAAGCACAAGACAATAAATGGCAGAGCTTTCGGAATAATAGCAGTTCAAATGTGGACTCCTATTACCAGATACACTAAAAAGAGAACAAGAGTATCTGAAATTTAGGGAAAGCTTAAAGACCTGGCTGTTCCCCCCATCATAATCAGAGTAGCCCATGGATAGCAACTGGATTTTGGTTTATAATCTGTTTTTAGGACTAAAATACCTCCGCGGGGTGATGGAAATGTTAGCTATACACTGTAGTTATCGTGCTAGAGGTAAGAGAGCATTCAGCTCTTAAACAAGGGTCTCACATTTGAAAATATTAAGGGACCAATCCGGGTATTAGTAGTGAGTTCCAAACTATCGAGACCCTTCTCTTAATGGGCGCAATAGGTATCTCTTATCTCTTTTTCATTGGATAGGCTTATCCCATAGGACCATCTGTTTCCACATACTCTTCTCATGCTTAGTTATTCATTTTTTCTATGCCATTTGTACATTTCCACCCTCTGCTTTCATCTTTCACTTTTGTTTTCTTTTCTGGCACAATCCCCATCTCCATGGACCCAGCTCCAGTGGAAGAAGTTTAGAAGCCCAAGGAAAATAGCCTGTCTTGGGTGCCTCTTCCCTTTCAATAAGCCATTTTGAGAGCCATTTGTTTTAGAATGGTGCCCGCTTTTGAACGGCGAAATAAAGGAGGAACCTGGAGCGGCCGTACTACAATGCATGGTTTTTGCTGGCTAGTCTCGCTGGCACAGAACTTCACATATTTAATGATGAATGCCAAAATGTAAAAACATTTTTCTCTGTCAAAAACATGGCTGCTTTCTGTTCAGAGATAAAACAAGACCATTTTTAACATTCTAAGTTTGGCACATATGACAAATACATGGCATTTGCCACAGAATCCAACATCTGCAGATTTTAATTTTGTTTCGAGCTCCAACAGGTCAAAAGTTACTAAAAACATGGCGGCACATGTTGCAGCGCAACAGACGGTCCTTTGTAAAGATTGACTGGTCACTTCTCAGCTGCTTCTTGGTGTATTTGGGTTTTAAACAAGCATTTATGAGGTGAAACCTTTGCCCTGACAGTGTTAACGTGTCAAAATTAAGTAGTGAAGTAATACTACGACAAAATGTACTGCATCACGCTGCGTTATCTGGTTTTACTTGTCGCATAATTTAGTCAACTCTGACGCATAATTTGGATCGACCCTGCTGCACAATAGAGTGGCCCTCAATATATGTATTTACAATGATGTTATAAGTAGCTACATCTTGTCAGAGGATTTGTCTAACTCACTCATTTGAAAAAAACTTCCAGTTACTGTAAAAAGGTGTAAGTAGTCATTGCGACATTCAGACAGCGGTACGCTGCGGAGAGCATACCACGCAGAACATGTGGAACTCATTCAGGGTATGTAAAAGGAGTACCAGTTCTCAGGGTGTGGTCCTAGGGTGGCTCACCCCATCAGATTCATTCCGGATCCGTGCACCAACCTCTTCCCTTGAGTTTGTCACTTCCTACATTCCCCTGTGATGTTCTAATCTATTCCGAGGAGCAGTTTTCTCTTCCTGAAGCCAAGGGCTAATCGCCGACACATTGACCCCCAGGTGCTGAGGAGATTGAATCCCCAGAGTAGGGAGGATGAGTTAATATGCCCATCAAACACCTGTCAGGAAAGGGCTCTGGCTTCCGCCTGGAATACAAATGACACCCTCAAAAGTAAGGCACGCGCCAGGGCTGACAAAAGCCATCTCGGGCTGCCGCGACTTCACATCGGCTCTCCATTAAGCTGGACTATTTATTTCGAAGGCCATCAAAAATAATCTTCTATTTAAATGGAAACTTAATTTGAAAAGGAAAGCTAAGAGGAATTTAGCATGCTATGAATTTTAATGCCCTTGCCTTGCATTTCTGACGTTAAGTAGATGCAGTTCACCATGCTTAAAAGGTCAGGCAGCCCTAGAGAGGAGATCTTTTATCACCACCGCTCTCTTTGTACACTTGATCCAGAAACCTGCCCATTGTGGGTTTAAGCATCACAGAGAGGACTGCCAAGTTGTGACAAGTTATCACCATGAAAGATATTTTATTTAGAAGCAACAAAGTGATGGAGGGAAAGTCTATATCGGTCTGGAACTCCCAATTACTCTGGGTGCATTCCCTTCCATCATTTAATACCGACAGGGCTCAACCACACGTACATCAGTCTGGGACTAAAGAACAGTTCAGCCAAACTCTTAAGCCTAGTTCTCTCCTAATGGGAACTCAAGGAAGTCCAAGATGCATTTCAAGTTTTGGATTCACCAGTGAGTGACAAATTGATTTTGTGTGGCTCAGTGAGACAAGCACCCATGTATGCCAAAACAAGCCTATTGGGAGTGTGGCCTGGCATTGCTGGTTCAGAAGGGGCCACGGTCTAGTAGACTGTGCCAGGATACAGCTTAAGGATCGATGTGCATGTTGCTGGACTCATTCTGTTCTAGTGGAGATGAACAAATGGGAATGGTACACAACCTAGAAAAATTGCGAGCAGTTTGTATAATCTGAAGTACCTTTTTATAGCCACATACTTTCTGTGGGCTTTCACTGTTGAATGTATTGTGCTTCAGAGGAAGGCCACAGGTTGTGTATGCGGCCTCCAGTGCGTATACATGCCCAGGATGTGTACGTGCTCGCCAGCATATACTTAAGATATACTACAAGTAGAGAGGTGACCTATTAGCTAAGCTGTCATCTTTGGAACCTATGGGCCTGGGTTTGAATACCCAGGCTCTACACCAAGTAGAAGGATTTCCTCCCACTGGCTGAACACATTCAATATGCTGCACAAGGCATACAAAAACATTGACATAAATTCCAAATTATGTAAACTTGACCGCCAACAGAGAAGACACTTTAGAGTCTTGGGTTCTAGTTTTCAGGTAGGATCAGGACACATTTCAACATGGTACGGGGTTGCCAGCCCAGAACTGTACCATATCTCGATTCAGGTGTGACCTGGGAAAGAGTAGGCACAGAGCTTGGTAAGGCAGCTGAATATTTCACCCTTGCACTATAGGATGTTAGGATGAGAACCCCATCTCACCAACACCCAACCACAAGGGATGTGCTGGACTAGGGAGTTGCAAAATCTTGTTTTTTCTGGTGACACCTCTTGTGAAGCTACTCTTGCAAAGCCGGCTCTGTAGAATTCTTTCATCACTGTGGAAGCCACAAAAGTGGTAATGGTAGAATACAGCGGAGAGGGCAACACGGATATCTAACCAGCCCTCATGGGAGAAGGGTGACATCCCCCAGCTGGACCCGCCACTTTTAAAAAAAAATAACTAAATAAGCAAGTCTTCCTCCCAATTTTAAAGCAAGGTTGACTAACCCCTCGCACTTGACTCCACCCTGCCTCGGGGCACATCACGCTTTCGGGGGTCTAAATTCAGTAATTCTTCCTGACTTTGACACCGATCTTCTCCACCTCATATGAGCAAGTAAGACATCTTTCCAGAAACAGTCTTAGTGAGTCCAAAAATGAATATCTTCTTGAGAGCTACGAAACACAAGCAAACAAAAAACTGCATGAAACAGCTGTGAACTCCAACCATGACTTGCTGACCCGACTGAAAGTTTGTTCACTTCCGTCCTCTCAGCCTAATATTTAAGTAAGCTCTAACCTAGACTTACTGACCCCGCCTGCCTATCATTTAAGTAATCTTAAAGGGAGAAGTTGATCCTTGAAGTGTTTGGACAGAGAAGGGAGGCCAGGCTGTGGGCTTTGCCGTCACTTACAGATCTAACACGTCTGTCGCCATCTTCAAATGCCTGCCGGCTTAGCATACATCTGTCTTCTTCAAGCAACCCACACTTACATGCCATATCACCCTCTAGAGACAACTGAGCAATGCTTTAAGCAAAGGCCATCTCTAATCATTGCATCAAACTCTACCATTTTCCTGGGACGTTTTAAACTTCATGAACTTCAAAATGTCCCAGAAGCCTCCAGTCTTGAACAGTCCGTGAGTGCAAATGAACTTCCTCAACCCCCCCCCTCTCTTGCACTCAAAGATTGAGGACTAGTTGACTTTTTTTTTTTACTGCAAAACAGGTTCTATATTAGAGCAAAATTCAAAAGTACATGAACCAATCAAACACAGCAACCACAAAATAGACAGCTAAGAAAAAAGAAGGTAATGTGAAATAGAGTTTGATCCCCAACCAATCTAACCCCTGAGCTGCACGGACAATGAGCATGTTCTAATATCCTACTATCATGAGCCGTCCTCAATGGCTAATTCCACTCCATATTATACACCTAGGATATGCCAACAAATGATGGAAGTAGCTACTCCCATGCAGGACTCATGTCTGAACCTAGCAAAAGCAATGGGTAACTCACATCTCTCTATTTTAGATTTCAGTTATTATGCTGATCCATTTACTTTCTCTAAAATTATTTAACTGCCTCATGCTATTTCATGAAACGCTTAAATAGTTTTTTCACACCTAAGTGTGTAGCACTTTTTAGGGCTCGCCTACGACGAACGCGCTGAAAGCGCGTTCTCGCAGCGAGAACTATAGTCGTCGTCTCAGCAGTCTGAGAACGACGAAGGGAGACAATAACTGGCCGCGCGCAGCGTTTCCCCATAGGATAACGTTGTGCGCGCGGCCAGGTCTTGTCTCCACAGCTTAGCATGGCAGAGCGGATCGCGTCGCGCGCCTCTCTGGAATGCAGGGGGAGTCTGCAGAGAGGCGCGCGACGCTGATAAAAGCTTCGCTGACGTGCTCTGTTTCCGGTCGCCCTAACTTTGAGCGCCACCCTCCTTCCTGTTTCTGGTTGCCTATTGGAAGCATTTCTGTAGCAGCTCCTTTCCATAAACAATCTCAATGTGCTGCAGTCATTTCATTCGCTGTGGGGCTGCCATCTGTGCCAACGCGGTACTCATTCCTGGCACATTTCAAAACAGCACTTTTACCGGCGATGCTAGAACGTATGCAGCACGCGCCAGAGGCGGGACTTTCCCAGGGGCAGCTGGGGCTCTTCTCCCCTCCGCCAGTTTGATCGGCATTGGAAGCATCAACGCCTGAGTCGGCAGCCATTTGAAGATCCGAGCATAAAGTAACGCTTCTGCGTTGTGGGAGGGGCGCGGACCTGACTTACCACAGGCACCTAGCCCACAAAATGACAGCTGGGAATAAACGGCGTTATAAAAACAAAGAGCGTGGTACACGTGTGGCATCCTTGACTAATAAGGCTATCACGATTGTTATTTTACACACTACAATTACAAAACGTAAACTTTATTATATGGTGTCTAAAGCTGTGGCCGCTCTCATTCTTGGGAATAACATTGAAGCTAGTAAGGAAGTTATCTGTGGGTTGAAATCCCCGCCCCCTAATGCCAAGCAGTGTGGAGCTAAGCAGTATCCACCCAACTGCATCTCAGAAACAACAAACAACCTAACAATATGGAGCTCAAACTGTGCTGTGCCACAAGAACAGATGCCACTGTACCTTCTTTCAATAACCTGAAATCATTAAATGCCAAGAAACATAAATGTACCAGACATCTCTTCAACTGGCGCTTTCACCCACCGAGCTATCTCAACATTGCCAGGGTGTACTACTGAGAACAGCACTTTTACCGGCGATGCTAGAACGTATGCAGCACGCGCCAGAGGCGGGACTTTCCCAGGGGCAGCTGGGGCTCTTATACCCTCCGCCAGTTTGATCGGCATTGGAAGCATCAACGCCTGAGTCGGCAGCCATTTGAAGATCCGAGCATAAAGTAACGCTTCTGCGTTGTGGGAGGGGCGCGGACCTGACTTACCACAGGCACCTAGCCCACAAAATGACAGCTGGGAATAAACGGCGTTATAAAAACAAAGAGCGTGGTACACGTGTGGCATCCTTGACTAATAAGGCTATCACGATTGTTATTTTACACACTACAATTACAAAATTGTCTAAAGCTGTGGCCGCTCTCATTCTTGGGAATAACATTGAAGGTGGTAAGGAAGTTATCTGTGGGTTGAAATCCCCGCCCCCTAATGCCAAGCAGTGTGGAGCTAAGCAGTATCCACCCAACTGCATCTCAGAAACAACAAACAACCTAACAATATAGAGCTCAAACTATGCAGTACCACAAGAACAGATGCCACTGTACCTTCTTTCAATAACCTGAAATCATTAAATGCCAAGAAACATAAATGTACCCGACATCTCTTCAACTGGCGCTTTCACCCAACGAGCTATCACAACATTGCCAGGGTGTACTACTGAGAAATCACTGCATAGATCCTGGTCTTCAAAACAGATTCAAACTCAAGTACTCCATGAAGAGCTATTATTTTTGTAACTTTTTTTTCCACATTTATATATATTACATTTTGGTTCAAGAGAATAACACACTCCTTTGACGAACTGTCACGCGCCGCTGGACGGTTTAATGGAGGTAATAAAAGATCTAAAATGCTAAAATAGAAAATAATGGAGGTAATAAAAGATCTAAAATGCTAAAAAAAAAAAACAGGCCGAGTGCAATCACTTAATGTGTTTTAGACCTGGCGCGGCTCCTGCGTCTTGTGATAACATGTCATCATTGGCTGGCACCTACTGTGCTCAATATTCACATGTAACTTCAGAAATGACGTCATAATTAACATCATTCTTCACATTTCATCTGCTCCTCTCGTTGCATTTGTTTTCCACTGCAAATGGAAATTTTTAAAAACTTGGGCCCTGGGTCATACATCTCACCCCAAACTCCCTGGTCTTTCCTTACGTTTCACTGTGCACGCTGCCTTTCGGATACGTCAGGGCCGACAGACATTCACAAGCGTCAGGCATCCACAAGCGTCAGGCATCCACAAGCGTCAAGCATACGCAAACCTCAGACATCCACAAGCGACAAACATACACAAGCTTCATACATCCACAAAACTCACAGAACCACACACACACGACCACACACACACAACCACACATACACAACCAGACACACCCACTACCACACACACAACCACCCACACAACTACACACACAACAACACCATCAGTGCACACTTTCACCAGACACTAACAACATCAGTCATCAGTGCACACTTTCAACAAGCACAAACACCAACAACCGACATTGCACACTTTCAACGGACACAAACACAACAAAAAGTCACTGCACGCATCCACCAGGCACACAACACCATACATCACACCAACACCACTCACCATGCTTCCGCCATGCACACACACCACCAGCTGTCAGTGCACACTTCCACCAGGCACACAAAACAACAGGTGTCAGTGCACACTTCCACCAGGCACACACTCACCAACAGATGTAAGTGTATGCTTCCAACAAGCACACACACCACCAGCCATCAGTGAACAGTACCACCAGGCACACACACCACCAGCTGCCATTGCACTCTTCCACCACTCACACACACCACCAGCCATCACTGCACAATTTATACTAGCACAGACACCACCAACCATCAGTGCACACATCAATTGTTAACGCAACCACAATTAACTATTGTAACAATCACAGTATGGCGCTATTTCATTAACAATATATTCATCTAAACAGCATGCCACCATTTCTACAAAAAAATTGACATAGTTTGAGGCTACATTTTTTATACTTTTAGGCCACGTGGAGTTGCAATTTTTAGCAATACCAATAGCTCAAAATTAATTAATGCGAGACCTATTGCATTGCAAATGCTTGTTTTTATATTGCAAGCCTTATCTGCAACATGAATATCTATATAATCTAATTTCACTGTGAGTTCTAGAAACTACATATTATATTATTTTATCTTGTCCGTTTCTTTGCCAGCATTACCCATGGTGATCATATGCAAAAAATTTAGGCATTCAATGGAAGACCATAGCGGTGCAAAACAAGCATCTAGTCAAAGAACCTGCAGGTCATCACTACCGAGTTTAGCACAATGATGTCTAAATCTAAAGTCACAGTGCAGAGTGATGTCACCGCTTTCTACCAATACCTATACTAGGCTTTGACCATAGGATTGGTTTTCCACGCGGCACAGTATGGCCCACAATTCTTAAAAGTAGCTGGAAATCAACCTGGTTCATTGAATTACACTGCATTACGGCCTTAAAAAATGTATTTGGAACAAAACAAATCCTAAACCTATTTGCCATACAAAAAACTTAACGCTCCAAGCTAGTCCTGCTTTAAGCCATCTGCCTACTTGTCAGAGTTCAATAAATCCCGCCCTTTGCTCCACCTCATGCGCAGTCTCCGCTCCACACAGCAGGTGGCCCGCGAGACCACCAGGAGGCCCATGAGCTTTTCAAGACTGGAGTCATTCTTCAAAGACTGCTGGCCAATATTATGACTATCATGCTGGGAAGTATTTCATGCTTCGGCTTACAAAAAAAATGGAATTCGGTCTGTGCTGCGCCAAGCCTTAAGCGGCTAGTTCAGATCTGGCCTGCGACGATCTGTCCTCATTTCCCCCTCGCTGAGGACAGCTGACATGCGCTGATGGGAGCTGAGCAGCATTTAAATGTGCAGCTTACAGTAAAGCGCTTTCTGAAAATGATCTCTTTCTAAGGATTTCATTCTCATCTCATCTTCCAGGAAGCCACAGGACAACACTGATTGAAGCCACGTCCAGAGACCAGGGCAAGCGTGTACAGAGAAACCATTCGCAATTCTCTGTAGTCGCTGGCATTTATATCGCAGCACTGTATGAGTACTTGACGCGGACCAGAAAGCGAAGCTATAGCATCACAATTCAATTAATATCACAGCGCACTCAGACCAAAGGTGTCGCAGGATTTCAGCAAAAGAGTGGACAGGATAATGGTTCCTTCTCCTTGTGATTTAAAAGTGAAGGAATGGAAACAGAGGCAGAGAAGACACTTAATGTCTCAAGAGTGCACGTTACAGGACATTGGAATAGCCACTCGTGGTAGCCAAGACGTAGTAAAGCTTTGGCATTAATGTTTGAAAGCTTTAGAGATGGGTTGAACAAACATAAGTGTTTCTAAACTGGTCCAGGGTTGCTTGTGTTCTAGGTTCAGGAAGCTCTTGGGTTGGCAGTTCGGGCTGGACTGTTTCCACTGGACCAGGGTCAAGACTGATTTGCCAATGGCTGAGTCCAAACTAAGCTGGCATGGTGTTCAAAATAACACAGTATTTACAAGGGGCTGAGATTATTTTACGCATTCCATCCATCACTTTTTTTGTATAATTCAGTGTTTTGCAAACAAGGAAGTAATCCGTTTCTTTTGCATGTCTTTAGCAACATAACACAGGTGTCCAACAAGGGGTATAAATGTGCTGGATAAATAGTAGCCACTGCCCCACTATCCTCATGGTTGGACGTATGTGGCAAGCATGGGATCCAGTGAAGAATTAACATACTGCGCATGTTTTTATATTTTACAAGAGGAAGCATAGTGCCCTAGGGAGATGGTACACAGTTCACCTCCCTAATGTGGGGTGGATCTCAAGCATCCATGAGAAAGGGCATGTCGAGATGTATGGGATATCATGGCTAGAGCCAGTTCAGACCACTACAATGATCCAAGCGCCTGGAATTCTTTCCTTGGCCTTCAGCAGGGCCATCCTCCACCTGAAGCAATTCAGGACTGTGGGCCTCTATCATGATTACCACCTCAAGCCTGGCACGACTGCCTGAACTTTGAGGCACAGATTCATCTTGTAGAGGATCATCCATGAGAATTTGCTGCCTGCCCAAGTTATGTTATGTGCATTTAAGGAGGACACTATCACTGGTGAGGGTATCCTGGCACTGAGCAGGTGAAAGAACCTTGCGTCGAAGGATTCCATACTCTCTTTGGCAGCAGGTTCTACCATCTGAAGCTTCTTCTCTTACTCATGGCCAATGATGAACTACTCTCAGTGCTTAGAACTCCCCTTTTACTCTGGCATGGGTGAACTGAGGTCTGAAGATTCCACAGAGTCAGAAGGGAACCTCCTCCACTGGGCCAAACTTCCACCTTCAGACCAAGTTTGCCTGGTCGACCTTTAATGATGTTGCTACTAAAATAAACGTTTTTTAAACTCTGATTTGGTCATTGCTCTTAATGGGCAGCATTAATTACCTATATGTATAAAAACATTTACCCTAACCCTATAAAGTACTCAAAAAAATTTATTGTTTCTTATTTTTCATGCATATTTTACAGTGGTATTTAGAAATACATTTTTTGCTATTAGAATATCTAAGTTTGCCTCTACACCAAGTCTTCATCACTTGATGTTTTATGTTACACTTGGTTTCTTTATATTCCAACTCCTTTGGAGAGATTTGGCCAAAATCAAATCAAGATACCGAATATGAGAGCCAAAGATACCTCGAGGTGTCTGTGGAGTGGATTACTGTAGCAGAGAAGTTGCTGACGTTCAGGTAAAAAGCATTCATCTCTTCCGCTTCTATTCTCCAATGTTCCTCTTGCGTGATAACTTATTTTCCAGATATGGTGAGGACACACAATGAATATTAAATCAGCTTCTGCAACCACCCTTACATCGGATATAAAACCTTTGCTGAATCATTTTAACACAAATGTGTTTAAACTATTCAGAGCTTCGAGTTACTGGGACTGTTCTCAAGCAAACATTGAATATGACACCACACTGTGAATTGCAAATTACAAATGGAACCAAGCTTTGGCAACGTCAATAGGTCTAGCTTTAATATGCTAATGCATGAAGACACAGGCACGCAGAAATTCTGCTTGCTCGTGAAGCATGCATAAATGTTATTTAGAACTGAGGCCAGATTTCTTGCCTTTGGCAGTGCTAAAAAAAAAAAACTCGGAAAAAATAAAAATATTGCTTCTTGCGCACAATGCACAAAGAGATAAAGAATTTCAGACAACAATAAGGTGTGATGATTGCTCAGACTTTTAAAAGGGAAAATAGTCCTTCATGCATTCCAATAAAAACACTTCCTAAAGGGCGAGATGATACAAAAGAGGGCCGATTGCATGAGCTGAGAAAAAAATACTTCTCTGGTTGGAGCCAAAACCTATTGGATGAATATATTATTGGTAAATATAGAAGGCTGAGCCGTCAAGTCAGAATTAAATACATTACAGGGACCAGAGAGATTAACTGTGTATAGATTAAAAAAAGATAGCTAAGCTCAAAAATGTGCAAGGATTTGTTGATGAGAAACTTTTTCCACTAGGTGTATTTGCCTCACATTATTACTACATTGTCTACTCCTAATGAAGTTCACTTGGTGGCTTCCATCAAGGAAGGCGTGCCATTCAATTAGCCAAAACTTTTGAGAAAATAATTGCACAACATTTACTAAACACCAACCCAAACACTCTTCTTGCTCCTTCCTGGGTTTTTTATTAAAATGAAAGCAGCTTCTCTCATTGTGGGAAGAGAACTTGTCTGCAGGTCCAACGAGTAATAGAGGGTCGGCCTAGGGTTTCCCAGTTGCGACAAAAACGCTTTAAAAACCTAGTATCCCCTCATTTTACTGACAATGGACTACTGGCCCAGTCAATGGTATAGTGTGAATTTTCTTGTCATTTCTCTCCATTAGTTTCTTATCACATTCCTGTATGGTGTTCTCCTCCTGATTTTCATGTAAAAATAAACTTTGCAAAAACCAACAAAAAATACCTGTGTATAGGGCGTCAGCAAACTTACACAGGGCATTTTAATAAATACTTGGATATCAAGAGGGCTCTGGTGGTGCTTACTAATGGTTTCCCAACTGCAGGCGTGGAGGGCTGAATTGCAATTTATACCAATGCTCACGGTGTCTTAAGCAAAAGTCCAATGCATGATGAGAAGGTAGAAGAAAGCAAGTGTTGGACCCGGTCCTTTGGGCAGGTTCACCCCGTGACTTTTTGCTTTTTCCTAGCCTGTTTTTGGAACCTGGATTGGTGATTTTAGGCCTCTGCGCACTTTTTCACTGTGGTACAGTGTAAAGTGCGTGTGCTCTCTGTGTATGGATGGTGAGTGACCTGCCCTCCCATAGGAATGAATGGGGAATATGTATGCCCATGGTAGATTCCTGATGCATGGGGAGTGCAGGGTCGAGTTTGATATGTGTGAACTCGTGAAAAGGAATGCTGCAGAATGGTGTATGCGGCATGGCTGTGTCTAGTCTAGAAGCGCTACTTTTAGAAGTTGGCATAATTGTGTAGTGAGTCTGCTGGCACGTGATTGGCTGATGGGCCTGGCCCAGGCATGCCTGGGCCTGCTGGTAGATGGACTGTCTGGTGAGTAGGACGGGGTCTGCAGGGCCCCGGAGGAGGGGGTCTGAGTCAGCCGTAGATGAAAGGCCCCCATCTGCTGTTAGGGAGGGGAGGAAAGAGCGTCTGGTGGAACCAGGCTGTGCCTGTCGGCCCACCCCTGATGGCTCTCCCTTCTGATGGCCCACTGTCACCTCTGACCTGAGGCTGACAGGAGAAGGAAACCAGATACACCCAGGGCTTAGGGGCTCGCTTACACAAAGACTTCAAAAGACTTCAAAGCCTTTTCTGTGTATAAGAAGGGGCTGTGTTCCCTTCCAATTTGTTCTTGTTTTCTGACTTGAATCTGCCAGGGGCGTGCTGCTGCTTGAGCTCAGGGGACTCCCTGAGTCCTGCCCAGCCCCAGGACTCCTGATGGACTTGCCTGGATTCCTGGGGGACCCCTCTGCCCTGCCTGGGCGGATGGGGGGACTTGGTTTTGCCCCCCTGGGAAGCTCTGGGGCTCTGGCAGCATGGAGGAGCTGCATTGTCCTGTGGATAGCGCTGGAACTGGATTTCTAGCGCCTGGAGGCGCTGAGCTTCCCCCCCTGAGCGCTCTGCCTGTTTGCTAGCGCTATGGAGCGCTTGATTTCCCCCCAGCGCGTAGGAGCGCTTTATCCTTGGCCATAGTGCTTAGGAGCGCTTTATTGTGTCCTGTTTATTTGATGGAGTGGGCCGATCGAGTGCCTAACTCGATTTATTCTTTGTTTAAAGAAGCCGGTGCCCACCCGGCATTTGCCTCCCTTTCACCGCCGCCGCCCGGGCTTGGAAGCGCCTGAGGAACCGAAGGCGCCGCGCTCTCATTGGCTGAGAGAGCCGGGCCCCCTCACCAACGCCGCGACGGGATAGGCCCGTGCGGCGCAGCGTCATGGCCCCTGTCGGGCCGTGATTGGAGGAGGAGAGGAGACTCGTCATCGGGGCCGCGACAGGATTGGCTGGTCGAGGCAGCCCCGGGAAGCTGAGAAAGGCTGGGGCGGCGCGTGTGTGGAGAGAGGGGAAGATGGCGGCCGTTGCAGGGCTCCCGTGGTCGAGAGGGAGCCCCGAGAGAAGGGAAAAGCCTGGCTGCCTCGTCGCCGGTCTCCCGTGTGGAGAGGGAGACCGGACCTGCTAGGCGCCGAGAGAGGTGCCGGCCGCCGGGAGGACGCCGCAGAGAGCGGCGCGACGATGGAGTCCTCCCCCCGCAGCAGAGTCGGTGAGTGAAGGGCTGTGGGGGAGGAAGCTCCGTGCGGTGCCGGTCGAGGCACAGAGTCAGGGCGGCCCCGGTTGGCAGCGGGTCGCCCCAACGTAGTCTAAAGCCCAGAGAGGCTCAAGGGGCCAATATAACCTTGTGTGGAGTCTCTTTTGTGGTGTACCTAGTATGTTGTTGCTGTTGTGCGCTGACGCAAATGCTTTACACATCGCCTCCGAGTTTAGCCTAGACTGCTCGTGCCAAGCTAACTAGAGGGTGAGCAGGGGTTATCTTGGCGTGTGACTTCCTTGCCCTGACTGGAATGGTGGTTTCGGCCTGGCTTTGGCGTCAGCCTTAGCCTACCCGAAATAGCCGGTTTCCTACAGCAAGGCAGTCAGCCGCCAAGCTGTCTGCTGAACAATAATGGTGTTGAGGACTGGTCGAGTGGACAACAGCTAAGCCACAAAGTTGCTGATATTTTCAGACCCCATTCTCCGGAAAGGACTACTTTGATGATCGTTGCCATGTCCTCTCCCAAATCATCCTTACCCTCTTCCTTCTGCCTGCCTCCCCCACCCCCCCCAAAACAGGGCATGGATAAAAGTAACCTACTCTGTGAGGAGGATGAGTTCCTGAGGAGGAAGCTGTGTCTGAGGTAGCGGTCACAATTTTTATTGAGTCTCAATGTTTTAAGTCGTGCTTCATCAGGTAAGGCTACTCTAATGAATACATAGTATTCTTTTAACCCTTTAGGTGCTGCCGTCGGCCAACGGTCGTCACGGGCACTACCTCCCCAGTGCTGCGTGCGACCGCTGGACGTCCAGTTCAGCACTGGATAATGGACAGCGCAGCACTGGGGAGGTTTGTTTACGAGCTCCTAAGGTGTTAAGAACATTTCAATTCAAGCAAGTTTGGCAAAGGCACAGAGGAAAGATAAAAATCTAATTCCATATGGGGAAGGGTATACAGCCCCCTCCATCTGCCTAGAACTAGTCAAACTGAGTCACCCCAGTTGGGGCGTCTACCAGACCCTTTTGCTTGAGTTTTTTTTGCCCCGATTAAGTGATGACATTGAATCATGAAACATTTTGGCAAATATCTTGTTGATTAGAAGAAAACAAAAATGTTTTTTTTTTAAAACTATATCAATAACACTTTAGAATATTCAGGGTTTCACTCGTACACTTTCTTATAGCATAGCAAAACTGAGGGCGACGGAGTCTTCCATCTACTTACAAGTGAGTGAGACTTGTTAAACAAAGGGCAACGCTTTAGGCACCGGGACGCTGTTGCAGCAAAGGCAGGACCTCGCCACAACATGCTCCTGGCCCACGCCACCTGGGAGCAGTGAAGCAAGTATGACAGAGTGGAAAGGCTGCTGAATCAGACATGTGCTCCTCTGCATGCAGAGATGGTGCCAGGAGAGGACTGCCCCTCGCTGTTATCAGCCTGCCAGATCAATGCCGTATCCTTGGCCTGTTTCAACACCCTCCACATCCTCCAAAAAAGCATTCAAATTGATCCCATCTGAGTCCAAAAAACACGGTCATGCATGCTCTCATCAGTAGCAAACTGGACTTCGGCAATGCTCTCTACGCTAGAATCAACAAGAAACTACTTTGCAAACTCCAGAATGGGGCAGTCAGTCTGATCCTAGACATCCCCGGTCACAACCACACCACCCAACACCTCTGCGATCTCCGCTCGCTCCCCATCGAAAGAAGAATAACCTTCAAGCTCCTCACTCACGCATGCAACACCCTCCACAACATCGGACCTTCATACCTGAACAACCGCCTCTCCTTCCACATACCCAAGAGACACCTCCGATCAGCTGACCTCTCTGGCCACCATCCCACGCATCTACAAGACCAGAACAGGGGTAAAGCCCTTCTCCTACCTCTCAGCTAAGGCCTGGAACAACCCCCACGCCCCCACCCCCCCTCCAGCAAGTCCCTACACTGCTCCAGTTCAGGAAGGACCTCAAGACCTGGCTCTTCGGATCACCCCAGCATGCAAAGGAGAAGTGATCCCCTGCAACTGCAGAAGATTATCAGCTTGTTCAGTGTCCTTGAGATAAACACAGCAGAACGTCTCTAATTAGGAACCTGTGGTAGGAAGAGAAATTCCCTCTGAAAATCTACAAGACAAAATAAAAACTACCGACAGCATTTTTATCAGAGGATCCAGGCGGAATCAAAGCGCCTGCGACGCTCGCGCGGAAACGTCTTAACTTCTTAGAGTAAGTCAATGAACAAGGCCCTCTGGCCCTGCCAATAAACCGGGTCTGCAAGCACCGAGAGGCGCCTCAAACACATAGACAGGCGCACGCCGACGTCTGAGTCTGTAGAAACGCCTTAAGAAAGGGTTGTTCTTGCTGGGTGACATGACGAGGATCGCGTGCGCCTTTTCCTATATGATGTCTTGATATTATGGCCCTTGTCATCTGATTACAAGCACTGGCAAACTGAACATCGCTTCCAATACGTCTCTAATACCACTAGGTGGCACCACCCTTCCATCCTGCACAGACGACCGTTCAGAGCTTAATCATTTAAATATCCTGAACTGTTAAGGCGCAGAGTACAGGCAAGAATTTACTCTGCGTTTTTTTGTTGTTGTTTTTTTTTGTGCAGTTTTATATAGCGCGAACTAGACCCGAACCGAATCAGGTATCAGAGCGCTTTACATATTTTCCAGTTACGTTACATGAGGACACACTTTCATTTTAGGCACGGGGAGATTAAGTGATTTGCCCAGAATCACAGGAGGTTTTTGGCGTTAAAGAGCATCATTCTGAAATTAAAAACAAAAAACACTATGATACAACGAGCTGTTTGCATGGACTCCACATAAAATCTGACAAATGAATGGGTCAATAGTTTGACATAATGCTGGGTTTTGTCGCTCCGATAGGCATTTAAAGCAGCGCATGTCAAGGAAGCATAGATGAGGGGGACCTGCAGTACTCGGTCTCCTGAATCCATCTTACGTTACCTACTCCCCGACATACGTCTGCCAAGCAGAGGTACACTGGAGACTGCATCTCACAAGGGTAGAACAGTGCAAGTCTGACACTAGTCCTTGCAGCCCATGCCCCGACCTAGTGCATCGGGTGCAGTGGCACCAGAGTCCAGGCGTCAGAGGAGCCACTGTACCTCAAATCAAAATTGATGTTTACTATTACGTCTGGCCGCTGTTTAAAGGAATTTATAACATACGACTGTTGGGGCAACAAATCAATGTTATTGTACTGTTCCCTTGACGAGTCTTGTCCAGACCCCACTTGCACTTTAGTCGAGTTTGCACAGATACGTTTGCACTTTAACCTGGGAATAAGGAGTGAACGGAAGGGCACAACGTCCCTTTGAACAAGCTTGTAATTCTGTTGACTTCATTTGGTACTCTGCTTTCTGCTGAACTAAATCACAACACACGGTTGTAGAGACATACTGTGTAAATACGAAGCTTGATTATTATATTATTCTGTTTGGAGGACTCTTGCACAAACGTCTTCTGCACTTTAAGTGAGGATGCAAAAGACACCACCGCACTTTACCTTGGAATAAGGCTGCACTAAAGAAGACACTGGGATACCCTATGTTAAACACTCTAAATAGACTTAATTTATCATTTTTGTTCTCCCTAATGGAATGTTGTCTAATGTCTTATCCCCACCGTCGTCGTTTATGTAAATGAAAGCGTTGCTATGGAGATAACCTATATGTTACATCTTGGCACACTCACTTTAACCAGAGCTAATCGCATATACTGTGACTTTGTTTACACTTCAATTTCTACTGCATTCCTCTATGAATTCTGTAACAATTTTTCTTTTTCTGCCATTTATTATACTAATTTACACTTTTAAATCAAAGGTAATAGGAAAAAACTAGCGCTTCTGCTGTAATCTGCAATAGCATACAACTTTTTAATCCGCGAAGTTCACATTTTTAAACAGAAATTTGCCTGAACTAATACCATTTGCAGTCAGTAATTATGAAGTCTTTTTTCAGCCATTTGAGATATGAACATTTTATTGGCTTTTCTATACAATATACTATGGTTCTTATTAACTGAAAGAAACTTAATTTGACTTTTTTTGCTGTGTTTTTAGTGTCAAACCAGGGGATGGGGGCCCACTTTCCTTGCTTCTGTTAGGGCCCTTGGCACTCTTGCTAAGCAAATGCCCAGCACCCTAGCAGTCTGCACTGGAAGAAGACCACCAGGTCCCTCTTGCACCATCTTCAAACCCACCTGCATCATACATTAAGTCATCACAACCGATACACCCATCAGTCTCGCTGACAAGCTCATCACCTCTGATGGCTCTCAACACCTGCAGGCAGACACCAGCAGACCGAAAGAGAGAAGCCTACTAAGTAATGCTACCCACAGCTTCTTCACAAGGTCCCTTAGTTTTATAATATTAAGCGCTCCCTTGCAGGCTGTACTGTAGAGTAAGCCTGGGAGCAGGAGCATGTATATAGGGTCAATAACACCAGGGAGCAAATCAAAGGAAACAAGCAACATCCTGTCCATGGAAATAGAAACTGTGGGAGGCAGAGTGGATTTATCCCCCCACCCCAGTGGAGTGGAGGAACACAGGGGACAATGTTACCTAAAGATTTAAAAGCGCAAACTAAACATTAAACAGTGACAGATAGACAATGTCATTGAAACAAGGCTAACCTGAGGAGCAAACTCTGGTGGCTTTATAACCCTTTTGATTTGTAAATGATTGAATTGCAGTCATTGAAGTGTTGATACTCTTGTAACATAGTTCTGTTTGTCAAGCCAGGCCAGCAGCAGAGCAAGGGACCTCAGGAGAAACCATGTTATGTTAATAGAAGTTACTGCTCACTACCTCCACTTGGCGGTGGGGAGAGGGTGGGGTTGGGGAGTAGAGGGGTGGAGATTTTTTAGATGAGGCTCAGTCACCAGAGGTTGCTCATGGGTTACAGGAGACCTGCGAAGGGCAGCATGGCGTCAGATTTTTAGGTGTCGCCTGGCGATCCGCTGCGCAGCAGCTTTCGCGTAGGCGAAATCTTTTGAGAAAAGTATGTTGTTTAGTCCCGCCTCTCTCTTCCATTGGCTAGCTCCATAAATGGAGGCTAGCCATTGGAAGAGAGATCTGTCGGTCATTGTGCGAGGCGATTCGTGGGCGTTCCAGCGATTTTTTCCCTCTCCGCCCCTTTTCAAAACGTCATGCGGCGGTGGGCGGATGTATTTTTTTTTTTTCCGTGATGTTTTGGCCATTTTGGACGTGTGTTTTGCAGGGGTGGGTTGCGCGATTTCAGTCCTCTCCTTTTTCAGGTAAGCAGCATTTTGTTTATTTACGTCTTTGCGTGTCTCGTTGCTGTCTTCCTCTGTTCCCGGATTGCCCGCCTCCTGTTGATCGCGCCCAGTGCCATCGAGCCACATTGCCCAATGCCCACCCGTCCAGTATCATCGCTTGATCAAGCCCATCATTTGATTGCTCTGTGTCCCTGTCCCTGTCCCTCCCCTCTTATTTGATTCCCCCCCTCCCGTTTTCCCGCGGGCCATGTTGTGGATTGTATGTAAATACCCCGCAGGACGCGCGAGCCGCCTCTTCTCACACCCTGGCAGCTGAAAGGGTCTGAGGAATGCCAGATATTCAGAGCTAGTGGCACCACCCATGCCCCCAGACACCCCCACTGATTCCAGGTCCCCTTTCAGGCCCCCTTTCTCCCAGCGCGCAGGAGAGCAGGCTGCGGTGGTGACCTCCGGGGTGGGCAGGCCGCTCTCCTTACGCAAATGGATGCTTGTGAGCAGTGGCTGCAATACTTCACTGCGGGGAGTTGTGAAATGAGGAAATATACGGTGTTTACTTTGTGAAAAACAGCCCTTTACCACTTGATCACAGGTCGAGCACGCTTCCCAGGTTGGTCCAGCAGCATACGTACCCAGGGGTTTCTTTCGCATGCATCTATCTTTTTATATGTTTTTGCTGAATGTTTTTCGATTTCTTGTTACGCGTGGTGCCTAGAACTTTTTTATTTATTTCTGCAGCAACTGGCTGGTGGTTTAAACATGACTGTTAATTCCAAAGTGTGTAAGACAAAGAGCTGTTGGAAACCCCCAGGATCCACAGTGATGAGTGTAGACCCAAACTTCCATCGAGCACTTCTCATAAAAAAGTCGTTACATAGTTATCGGCTGTACTAAAGTAGGAGCGGGAGTCTGGCATCCGAGGTGTGAGATTGTTGGTGATGCGAGTTACGTTCGTATTTATCGGAGAAAAGTATAATATTTCCTGGAGTAAAACTCCTGCATGGCGCAGATTGGTCGGCTGGATCTCGGGGTAGTGGCTTTTCGGTTTTGGGTTATAGTGTGAATAGAATAAACAGAATGTGCTAGCTCCAAGAAAGGTAATCACTGGAGAGGAGCTAACATGCCACAGAAAAACAAACAAGCATTTACAATGCAACGGTTTCGCCTTTGGAGAAGTTAGAGCTATTGGCATTGTAAATGACAAAATTTGTATTTATGTGTTGGTTTTGAAAACACATAAATAAATGGCATTGGCATTACATTGCCAATAGCTTAATCTCTCACAAAGATTAGGTGTTCATCCAATCCTTGGCCTCTCTGCAAAGGCACTGACCTTTTGGCGTGGTTCTTCCCCCATCTTTTTGCCTCTGACTCATGTGTTGTGATGCTGTGCTGGATTTCGTTTTTGCTGATTAAGATGCTTTGGACACTCTGCCACTGCTGATCAGTGTCAGAGTGTAAGTGCTCCCTCTGTAAATTGTGATATTGATTGAGTATACCTAATTGGCATATTTGTATCACCACGAAGTCCCTAGTAGAGGGCACTGTGTGTGCCAGGGCTGGTGATGACAAATGCTACTAGTGGGCCTGCAGCGCAGATTGCGCCACCCACATGAGTAGCTTTAAAAGGGCGACTCAGGCCTGCCAGCGCAGGGGCTGTGTGCAGTCAGTGACTGCCATGTCAGCCTGGCCAGTGTCCCCACTGGCTAGGCCTAACCCTTCCCTGTCTGTGCACATCAGTCACCCCTATGGAAGGCTCCAGGTACCCCCCTGGGCAGGGTGCAGTGTAAGGATAAGGTAGAGCATGTGCTAGTGCAGGTAATATGCTCTGGTAGTGGGCTGCAGCCATTTTGTGTGCTCACTGCTGTAAGGCTATCTTGCTCCATAGAGTAACATGGAGGGGGCTGGGCCCATGTGATACCAGCCTATCTTCCCCTAGGAACAAGATGGGACATAAGTGAAAGATATCCCTGGACTCAGAATTTAATGACACATCTTTTAGTGAAGGGTGTTTTAAAATCCTGTGTTGGAGAATAGCACTTTTAGAAAGTGGCTGTTCTCTTGTCTAAACCTTTTTCTGTGTGCCTGGGTTTGTGGAATGCCTGCCTGGTCTGGATGTGACAGGGAGGGGCTGCAGAGCCCCAGAGGAGAGGGTCGGAGCCATCCCGGGGATGAAAGGGCACATCTGCCTGCCTGGGAGGAGGGAGGAAGGAATGCCTGATAAGTGCTGCGCTGTGCCTGCCTACCTCCCCCACGTTAGCTCTCTCCTGGTGGTCAACTGAGCCCCCTGGCCCTGAAGCTGACAGGAAGAAGAAAACCAGAGACACCTCAGTGCTCCGCAACCCCCAGAACTGGTTTAGACTGGACCAAGGGCCTCCATGCACAAAGACTTCAAAGACATTGAGGGGTATAAGGGAAGGACCCCTGACTACAGAAGATTAGATTCTGAAATTCTGCAACCAAGAAGGAACCTCTGCTGGAAGGAGGACAGCTAGGGAACTAAAGGAAGACTGCCTTGCTGTGTGCTCTAAGGGCTGACCTGTTCTACTGTCTACCTGGAAGCTGAGGAGAAGAAAAGGGGCTTTGCTGTGTGCTGTGACCCTGCCTACTTGAAACTGCCAAGACTCTGCTGTGTGCTGTATCTACAACTGAATCTCCAAGGGCCTTAGAAGAGCTGGCCTCCTGTTGGGAACCCAGGACTAAAGGTTCCTAAAGCTATCCCAGAAAACGGCTGGAAAATCGTGCTGTTGGGACCCGAGACGCGTGGTGCTGAACTGCGGAGCGGGAGGAGGGGATCGGTGTGCTCATCGGCACATTAATCATGAGGGTTGGAGGCTTGTGGAGCCTCCCCTCGTGAAATCTGCTCCCAGGTGGTGGCAAGGTCGAGAGGGGGGTCTAGTCGAGACCAGCGCCCTTGAAAACCCTTTGCCGCCAAATCACCACCGCTGCCCGGGGCCAGGAAACCCCCCCGCGACTTGCTCCGAGGTCCAGGAGCTGCCGCGGCGAAGAACGAAGCCGCCGCGACCCCATTGGCTGAGGGAGCCGAGCCCCCTCACTAACGCCGCAACGGGATTGGCCCGCGCGGCGCAGCGTCATCAGCTGTGGTGTGCCGTGATTGGCGGAGCCGGCGGAGCGTCATCGGCGAGGCCGCGCTGCCATTGGTTGGCGGTCTCGCGCTCAGAGGGGCTCGACTGAGGGCCGCGACAGGATTGGCTGCCTCCGCTGAAGCTGCGGGAGGCGCCGAGGAATTGCCGTAATCACCGCCGGGACCGGGGAAGAGATCTGACCCCGCCGAGGGACTTGGAAGCGTCCCGCACCCCTGGCCAGCCGTCCCCCTACCAGGTGAGCCTCACCGCCTCCCCCGCCGCTCGTTGGATTGTCGAGAGCGTGCGGGAGAGGAAAGGGGACCGGCCGGGGCGGGGACGCGTGCAATCTGCACGGCTGGTGCACCTTGGTGTGCCTGAATCCCAGGAAGACGCGAGGCTGCCCCGGGGACGAGAAAGAGTCCCTGGGCCTCGCGAGGGAGTGGATGTACAGTGCTAGAAGCCCATAGCGATAAGTACATGTGGGCCATGTGTTTACTGCTCGTCTTGAGAGCGGTGGGAATATAAATCAGTGGCCATATTCTTTTACCTTCTGATTTAAGAGACTAGAGACTGTTTTTATTTTGATGCTGAGAACTGCCTATTTACAAGACCTACTAAGAATTAAGTGCAACATTTTTCTAAATGAAGTGTTTATCGTGCAACTGCTTGATTTACCTTGCTGAAACTAGATAAAGTTATATTTTATATATACTTACCTGTGTGGTCTCAGTTTGTGGTGGATTGGGAATTATTGTTGTGTTAAGTGCAAATGTTATCCACATTGCCTCCGAGTTTAGCCTAGACTGCTCGCGCCATGCTACCTAGAGGGTGAGCAGGGGTTATCTCAGAGGGTTATTCCGTCGCCCTGACCGGAGCTAGGGGTCCCTACTTGGGCCAAGGTACTTACCTTTGCCATCCAGAGACTCCCGGTTCTAACATTGGTGGCTCGCGGTGCGGATTTTGAACTAATAATTGCACTTGACCTGCAGTGATTTCTTGTACATCACTAGTCTAGTTTAGCGGAACAGTTTGCGCAAGATTTTTCTTTTTGGTGAAACCTTTTTAGTTGAAAAAGGGTAGGAGGTACCATGTCTCAGACAGCGCAAAGCATGAATGTAGAAGTGGAAGTGGAATTTGAAATCCAGGAGTTGCTCACCTATAACAAGGAGCAACTGAGAAAATTCTGCAGACAGCTTGAATGCCCAGTAAGGGGCGGCGCAAACAAGGAAGAGCTACGGACAGCTCTGAGGGCCTGGTGGGAGGCCAAACATGGTGAACTAGAAGCTACTATTGAAGAGGGTGGCGCACAGGAGATTGTTTTTCTGCCTAGTGATTTGCCAGTGGCGAAGCCAGCGTCTAGGGCCGGCAGCACCCACTCCAGTAGGATTATTTCTCCAGAGGAGGTGGAGGAGAATCAGAGAGCTAGGGCCCATGAGATTGAGCTGTTGAAGCTCAAAGCGGAAGCCGACGAGAAGAGACTGCGCCTAGAAGTTGAGAAAGAGGCGCAGGAGAGAGCGGCACAGGAGAGAAGGCATGCTCTCGCTTTGGAGGAAAAGAAGCTCCAATTGGCTCATGAGAGGAGCATGAAGGAGTTGGACTTCAAATATAAAGAGAGGGGGTCCAGTTCTAATGGTGGCAGCGCACAACCAGTACAGGCGGGTAAGGTATACATACCAAAGGATCTGGTACAGAATTATCAGAGGGGTGAGGATATTTATGCGTGGTTCAGAGCGTATGAACTTGCCTTACAGATGAATGAGGTGCCTAAGAAGAATTGGGGAGCAGGATTGTGGAAGCATTTTGAGGCCTCGGGGAGGGATGTTTTGGCCCCCTTAGACGCAAAGGATGCTTTGTCCTACTCCGCCATGAAGGAGGCTTTGTGCCTCAGGTATGGGCTCACTGCTGAACAGTACCGCCAGAAGTTTAGGAACTTCAAGAAGCTTGATTCAAGTACTTGGGTGGAGTGTGTGAGTATGTACACGCGTGCACTGGAAGGTTGGATGAAAGGCAGCAAAGTTACTGATTATGTGGGGTTGTGTCACTTGATTAGTAGGGAGCACTTAAGTAGTTTGTGTGTCCCAGAGCTGCGCCAGCATCTTTTGGATAGTAAGTTAACTGATCCCAGTGAGCTTGCTAAAGAGGCGGACCGGTGGACTAGCACCAGGGTCCACAAGGGGGTGGTAAGTACCCCAGCCAAAGGTGGACAGGGTCCCCAGCAGAAGAGTGGGGGGGACACGGGTAATCAAAAGGAGTCTTCTAAAGGGCCCCAAAGTAGTTCCCAAGAGAAGGTGTCTCAACCCCCCAAGTCTAAGAAGTCCTGGCCCCATAAGGGCCCGCAGGACAAGAAGACCCTCACTTGCTATGCATGTAGGGAGGTGGGGCACATTGCTCCAAGCTGCCCAAAGAAGAAATCAGCACCCACGGGTGCTCCAGCCCCAACTCCGGCGTTGGCCAGTGTAGCTTTGGGAGGGGATTTGATTTCTAGTGGGGAGGAGGTGTTAGCATTGATGACCCTTGTCTCTCTAGGAGACCAAGAGATGGCCCAGGAAACCTTGCTGCCCCAAAACACTAAGAAATACGGGCAGAAGGTGACCATCAATGGACAGGTGGTGGAGGCTCTGAGAGACACAGGGGCCAGCGTGACATCTGTTAGGTGTCAGTGGGTGTCTGAAGAGCAAATTGTTCCCCAGGTACTCCGGCCTGTGGTGGCAGCTGACAGTTCAGTGCGCTACTGCAGGCTGGCGAAAGTTCCATTTGAATGGGGAGGAGTCTCCGGTATTTTGGAGATTGTTGTAAGTGATGCCTTGCCTGTAGATTGTCTATTAGGTAATGACCTGGAGAGCTCCCCCTGGAAAGAGGTGGAGCACAGGACTCACTTGGAAATGTTGGGTTTGCCTGCGTGGATCTGTGTGTCCACCCGTGCAATGACAGCAAGAGAGGGCGGTCTAACAGAGCTGGAGCCTGGAACAATGGCCCAGGGACCTGCCAAGAGAGGAAGGGGTAGAGGGCGCGGGAAACCGGCCCCCACTGTTCCCACGGTCCAGGAGGAGGCAGACCCGGAAGGGGATGCCCTGGAACCTACAGGGGAGCAGGTGGCCGAACTAGGGGAATTGCCTGAGCTGTCCCAGTGGCAGCAAGAGGGTGGTCCCTCCAGGGAGGAATTCTGCCAGGCTCAGAAGGAGTGCCCTTCTCTCATTGGTGTGCGGCAGCAGGCTGCCGACCAGGCCGCAGGCCTGGGGTCCAAGGAGCATTTGATCTATTGGGAGGATGACTTACTTTATAGTGAGCCTAAGTTCGCTGAGCCCGGCGCAGCCCGTGTGCTGGTGGTACCGGAGCACTTCAGGAACTTCCTACTGGGTCTGGCTCATGACGTGCCTCTCGCAGGACATCTGGGGCAAGACAAGACCTATCACAGGCTTGTCACCCATTTCTACTGGCCCCAGATGAAGACGCATGTCTCTGCCTTTTGTAAGTCTTGCCAGACTTGTCAGGCCAGTGGCAAGAGTGGAGGGAGGCGCGTGGCCCCCCTCCAACCCTTCCCCGTGGTGAGCACCCCTTTTGAGCGGGTGGGCATTGACATCGTGGGGCCCCTGGATCCCAAGACAGCCCTAGGCAACAGGTTTATCCTGGTCTTGGTGGACCATGCCACTCGGTACCCGGAAGCCCTTCCGCTCAGGACAGTCACCGCCCCAGTGGTGGGCCGTGCCCTGATGGGGATCTTTTCCCGGGTGGGATTTCCGAAGGAGGTCGTTTCGGACCGCGGGACAAACTTCATTTCTAAGTATATGAAGTCCCTGTGGAGTGAGTGTGGGGTGACCTACAAATTCACCACTCCTTACCACCCTCAAGGAAATGGTTTGGTTGAGAGATTCAACCGCACATTGAAGGGCATGATCATGGGCCTGGAGGAGCCCATGAGGCGGAAATGGGATGTCTTGTTGCCATGCCTGTTGTTTGCCTACAGGGAGGTGCCTCAGAAATCCTTAGGGTTCAGTCCCTTTGAGTTGCTGTATGGCCACCCTGTCAGAGGGCCTCTGGCTCTGGTGAAGGAGGGGTGGGAGAAATCCCGTGGGAAAACCCCTCAGGATGTGTTCAGCTATGTGCTGGCCATTCGCAACCAGACCAAGCGCTTCAGGAAGCTCGCTCAAGAGAACCTGGAGGCTAGCCAGGAGGAAATGAAGAGGTGGTATGACCAGAACACTTCTCTGGTTGAGTTCCAACCTGGTCAGAAGGTGTGGGTGATGGCGCCAGTGGAGCCTTGTGCGCTCCGTGACAAGTGGTCTGGCCCATATGAGGTGGTGGAGCGCAAGAGCGAGGTTACCTATTTGGTTAACCTGAAGACTCCCAGGCAGCCCCTGGGAACCGCCTCAAACCCCACTTTGAGAGGACTGAGGTAACTATGCTCATGGCTACAGATGTTGGAGGGGAGGAGGATAGTGATCCTCTCCCTGACCTCCTGGCAGTCAAGGAGCAAGATGGGTCAGTGGATGGTGTGGTCCTCTCCCCCACCCTGACCCCAGAACAGCGGGAGGACTGTCGCCAAGTGTTGGGTCAGTTCGCCCCACTGTTCTCCCTGACCCCAGGTGTCACCAAATGGTGCGTCCACGACGTGGACACTGGAGACAGCATGCCTGTGAAACAGAAGTTTTACAGGGTGGCTGACAAGGTCAGAGCTAGCATCAAAGAAGAAGTTTCAAAGATGTTGGCGCTTGGGGTTATTGAGCCCTCCAGCAGCCCCTGGGCTAGCCCAGTGGTCTTAGTGCCTAAGAAAGCTGCTACCCCCGGTGGCACCCCAGAACTTCGGTTCTGCGTGGACTACCGTGGGCTCAATGCGGTCACCAAGACTGACGCGCACCCCATCCCCAGAGCTGATGAGCTGGTGGATCGGTTGGGAGCTGCCCAGTACCTGAGTACTTTTGATTTGACTTCAGGGTACTGGCAGATTGCCTTAACTGACGGGGCAAAGGAGAGGTCAGCATTTTCAACGCCAGAAGGACACTTCCAGTTTCGTGTTATGCCCTTTGGGTTGAAAAATGCTCCCGCCACATTTCAGAGATTGGTCAACCAGGTACTGGCAGGGCTGGAGCAATTCAGCGCAGCCTACCTGGATGACATTGCTGTGTTCAGCTCCACTTGGGAGGAACATCTGCAACACCTCACCGAAGTGTTGAAGGCTCTGCAGAAGGCAGGCCTCACTATCAAGGCCAGTAAATGCCAGATAGGGCAGGGATCTGTGGTGTACTTGGGACACCAGGTGGGGAGCGGCAAGGTGGCGCCCCTACAGGCAAAAATTGATACCATTCTGGCTTGGGAACCCCCCAAGACCCAGACTGAGGTGAGAGCCTTTCTAGGTCTCACCGGGTATTACAGACGGTTTGTCAAAGGCTATGGCACCATTGTGGCCCCTTTGACAGAGCTGACATCTAGGAATCAGCCCAGGAAAGTGAATTGGACTGAGGCCTGTCAAACTGCTTTTGACACCCTCAAAACTGCCATGTGCACAGCACCGGTGCTTAAGGCACCTGACTTTTCCAGTGAGTTCATTGTGCAAACTGACGCTTCAGAGCAAGGCGTGGGAGCAGTACTCTCACAGATCAATGATGAGGGAGGAGACCAACCTGTGGCTTTCATTAGCCGGAGGCTAATCCCCAGGGAACAAAAATGGAGTGCCATTGAAAGAGAAGCTTTCGCTGTGGTCTGGGCTCTGAAGAAGCTGAGGCCCTACCTGTTTGGGACTCACTTCCGTGTTCAGACCGACCACAGGCCCCTCAGATGGTTGATGCAGATGAGGGGTGAGAATCCAAAATTGTTGAGGTGGTCCATTTCCCTACAGGGGATGGACTTTACGGTGGAGCACCGCCCTGGTACAGAACACGCAGAACACGCCAATGCTGACGGTCTGTCCAGATTCTTCCGCCTTAGTGATGAGGACTCCCAAGAGGTTGGGTAGTTCTCCCCACTTTCAGCTGGAGGGGACACGTGTTAGCCCTGACACCTTTTGGCGTGGTTCTTCCCCCATCTTTTTGCCTCTGACTCATGTGTTGTGATGCTGTGCTGGATTTCGTTTTTGCTGATTAAGATGCTTTGGACACTCTGCCACTGCTGATCAGTGTCAGAGTGTAAGTGCTCCCTCTGTAAATTGTGATATTGATTGAGTATACCTAATTGGCATATTTGTATCACCATGAAGTCCCTAGTAGAGGGCACTGTGTGTGCCAGGGCTGGTGATGACAAATGCTACTAGTGGGCCTGCAGCGCAGATTGCGCCACCCACATGAGTAGCTTTAAAAGGGCGACTCAGGCCTGCCAGCGCAGGGCCTGTGTGCAGTCAGTGACTGCCATGTCAGCCTGGCCAGTGTCCCCACTGGCTAGGCCTAACCCTTCCCTGTCTGTGCACATCAGTCACCCCTATGGAAGGCTCCAGGTACCCCCCTGGGCAGGGTGCAGTGTAAGGATAAGGTAGAGCATGTGCTAGTGCAGGTAATATGCTCTGGTAGTGGGCTGCAGCCATTTTGTGTGCTCACTGCTGTAAGGCTATCTTGCTCCATAGAGTAACATGGAGGGGGCTGGGCCCATGTGATACCAGCCTATCTTCCCCTATGAACAAGATGGGACATAAGTGAAAGATATCCCTGGACTCAGAATTTAATGACACATCTTTTAGTGAAGGGTGTTTTTAAATCCTGTGTTGGAGAATAGCACTTTTAGAAAGTGGCTGTTCTTTTGTCTAAACCTTTTTCTGTGTGCCTGGGTTTGTGGAATGCCTGCCTGGTCTGGATGTGACAGGGAGGGGCTGCAGAGCCCCAGAGGAGAGGGTCGGAGCCATCCCGGGGATGAAAGGGCACATCTGCCTGCCTGGGAGGAGGGAGGTAGGAATGCCTGATAAGTGCTGCGCTGTGCCTGCCTACCTCCCCCACGTTAGCTCTCTCCTGGTGGTCAACTGACCCCCCTGGCCCTGAAGCTGACAGGAAGAAGAAAACCAGAGACACCTCAGTGCTCCGCAACCCCCAGAACTGGTTTAGACTGGACCAAGGGCCTCCATGCACAAAGACTTCAAAGACATTGAGGGGTATAAGGGAAGGACCCCTGACTACAGAAGATTAGATTCTGAAATTCTGCAACCAAGAAGGAACCTCTGCTGGAAGGAGGACAGCTAGGGAACTAAAGGAAGACTGCCTTGCTGTGTGCTCTAAGGGCTGACATGTTCTACTGTCTACCTGGAAGCTGAGGAGAAGAAAAGGGGCTTTGCTGTGTGCTGTGACCCTGCCTACTTGAAACTGCCAAGACTCTGCTGTGTGCTGTGTCTACAACTGAATCTCCAAGGGCCTGAGAAGAGCTGGCCTCCTGTTGGGAACCCAGGACTAAAGGTTCCTAAAGCTATCCCAGAAAACGGCTGGAAAATCGTGCTGTTGGGACCCGAGACGCGTGGTGCTGAACTGCGGAGCGGGAGGAGGGGATCGGTGTGCTCATCGGCACATTAATCGTGAGGGTTGGAGGCTTGTGGAGCCTCCCCTCGTGAAATCTGCTCCCAGGTGGTGGCAAGGTCGAGAGGGGGGTCTAGTCGAGACCAGCGCCCTTGAAAACCCTTTGCCGCCAAATCACCACCGCGGCCCGGGGCCAGGAAACCCCCCCGCGACTTGCTCCGAGGTCCAGGAGCTGCCGCGGCGAAGAACGAAGCCGCCGCGACCCCATTGGCTGAGGGAGCCGAGCCCCCTCACTAACGCCGCGACGGGATTGGCCCGCGCGGCGCAGCGTCATCAGCTGTGGTGTGCCGTGATTGGCGGAGCCGGCGGAGCGTCATCGGCGAGGCCGCGCTGCCATTGGTTGGCGGCCTCGCGCTCAGAGGGGCTCGACTGAGGGCCGCGACAGGATTGGCTGCCTCCACTGAAGCTGCGGGAGGCGCCGAGGAATTGCCGTAATCACCGCCGGGACCGGGGAAGAGATCTGACCCCGCCGAGGGACTTGGAAGCGTCCCGCACCCATGGCCGCCGTCCCCCTACCAGGTGAGCCTCACCGCCTCCCCCGCCGCTCGTTGGATTGTCGAGAGCGGGCGGGAGAGGAAAGGGGACCGGCCGGGGCGGGGACGCGTGCAATCTGCACGGCTGGTGCACCTTGGTGTGCCTGAATCCCAGGAAGACGCGAGGCTGCCCCGGGGACGAGAAAGAGTCCCTGGGCCTCGCGAGGGAGTGGATGAACAGTGCTAGAAGCCCATAGCGATAAGTACATGTGGGCCATGTGTTTACTGCTCGTCTTGAGAGCGGTGGGAATATAAATCAGTGGCCATATTCTTTTACCTTCTGATTTAAGAGACTAGAGACTGTTTTTATTTTGATGCTGAGAACTGCCTATTTACAAGACCTACTAAGAATTAAGTGCAACATTTTTCTAAATGAAGTGTTTATCGTGCAACTGCTTGATTTACCTTGCTGAAACTAGATAAAGTTATATTTTATATATACTTACCTGTGTGGTCTCAGTTTGTGGTGGATTGGGAATTATTGTTGTGTTAAGTGCAAATGTTATCCACATTGCCTCCGAGTTTAGCCTAGACTGCTCGCGCCATGCTACCTAGAGGGTGAGCAGGGGTTATCTCAGAGGGTTATTCCGTCGCCCTGACCGGAGCTAGGGGTCCCTACTTGGGCCAAGGTACTTACCTTTGCCATCCAGAGACTCCCGGTTCTAACAGTCACGTATACCGGCTGCAGTTGTTCAATGCAAATGCGTGGTTAGGGTGGCTATCTACGCAAACGTTAGTGTGCATGTTTAGTCATATCCTTAATTAAATAGGCCCCGTTCCTTTCATGCTTCTCACTTTTTCCATCCCACTTAAAGCCCTGCGCACCGTAATGAATGACCGAGATGAACTACAGCAAAGGTCCTAGACAGCAGCCTGCTCTCCCGCGGAGAATGTCGTGCGAGGCGAACACTCGTCTGCAGAGAGATGCTGCCACCAGGTAAAGACCCCTTCCCACTCATTATGGTCAAAACCCACCCAACGGTGCGCAACGGCACATAAACTGATAGTTTATGAGCAAATCGATAGTAATCGTTGTGTTAATCGACAAATTTGGCGAAAATCACTTAGGTGCCTAAGTTGGAAGAGGCAGTGAAGTGATTAGCTCCGTATTTCAATAAGCATAGGAGCCGCGCTGGGAGGTGAGAATGCCTAACCAATGCAGAGCTGTGATCCAAAATGGTTTCAGTGCGAGTGCACACTTAGCAACTAATGTTAATTTTGAAGCCAAAGGGTTTGTCTTTGCATACAAGGACACTGGCCTGTGTTGCCTACTGTCTCGCACCACAATCCAGGGTTAATGGAAGCACACAGAATTATGTTAATCAACTGCTACTGCAACCACTGGACAACTCCGATTTACAGGATAACCACTGAGAATGTAGATAATTCATGCAAATGTCTAAAATCCGGATACCCTGAAAAGCAGCCATGACTTCAGCCTTCCTGTACCAATGCTGGACACCAATTACTTTGTCAAGACACACACGAACACCAACTCACATCCAGGCTCCTCGCCCCCGAGAGTGCCCCTCATCCACCGACCCCCACAAACAGACACCAGCCACGCACGCAGACACACAAATAGAAACCCACACCAACAACTCCTGTCACACACGCGAGTACCCAGGTATACAATTAAACAGCAGCGCCGTGCTCTGCTTTGCCCCTTTTTAGTATCAATGACAAGGATTTGCAGAATGTGGCCCACGATAGCGCGTAAAGTCAGAGGCAATTAAACGGGAATGTAAAAGCAGCGCTTGGGGAGAGGGGTGCGAGCTGTAGTGTGCTACGGGAGTGATGGGCGTAAGCTAATGTCGCTCACTCGGCAGCGTCTGATATCCCTGGCCCTGTGGGCCACAGCCTTTGGTTACTTGGCATAGCCTTCTGTAACTACTGGGGCTGTTTGATCGAAGTACAGACACTGGAAGGGATCCCAACGTGACACACGGTAGCGAGAAACAACATCCAGTTCTATTTTCTTTGAATACTGGGACTTTTGTTTTTCATTTGTTTGCCAAAAAATAGCACTATAAGTACTAAAATACAAGAAGGGAAGGTGTGTGACCCCACCTGGCATAGAACCGTATGTGTCAGGTTGTCGCTGGTTGTTGAGGTGTAGTTAGGATGTGTTTCATTTCTGACATTCTGTGTGTCTGGACTGTTGAAGAAAAAAACGTTTCAGGCTTCGGGAGGTAGACAGAGTGACACCACCACCCAGCGCCTCGGCATCCCACGTTACAAGGGAAGGGGGCTCATCGCGATGTGCTCAAAATAATCCGGACACCATCGACTGCTCAGAGTGGCGACAGTCACGTGATCTCCATGATGTCGCACTGTGTAATATTGTTGAATCTGAACTTTAACCCAAGTGATAGAAAAGCTACAATCTCGGTTCCCCCACTTCTACACATTGCGTGATCCTGAGAACATCACGAGCTCAAAAACAAACAAATGCCGATGTGTACATGTTAGGTAAACAATGGGCACTGATGTGCCGGAAAACTTCTTTAAGCTCTAAAAAATGAAACAATGTCCACTATCAACATAAATGTATTCTATTTCACTTATTTTGGAAAGTTCCTGATTTCTTTATCCCGAAGCTAGCAAGAGAGTACGTGCTGCCTAGTGGAGTAGAGCGGGTTATGCAAATCCTGTAGTTTGAGAGCCTGAGAATCCAGTGTGGCCAACCTCCGCTGGGCCTGGGAGGAGCTGTCTGCCTCATGAACTTTAAAACGCAAATTGGGAACAGCTGTACCCTTTGCCAGGCTGGCACCGCTCTGTCTAAAAAGTGGATCCTAAGTAGGGGGCATGAGACGGAAAACGCGGGGGGGGGGTTGCGGGTAGTGTGGGGCTATCCTTGGTGTTGTTCGGGAGTCTCGGGACAGACATGAATCAACCCCCCGCCCCCAACCGAATGCACTACTCGTAGAGCGCAGATACACAGCTGTATTACCCAACACACTTGGGCTCACAGAGGGCAGCACGTGCCAACAGGGACCGGCAGTCTCTGTCTGCCCCCTCGGTGGCATAGGCTGGGGTGTTTCCTGGTGGATACCTCCCCGTTCCTATACTAAAGGGTCTATGACAGATGAACCAGGGGGCACTCTCTTGTCTATAGAATAGCAAGTATGGCGCCTGCTTATCCAGAAGTGTAAAGAAAAGCGCAACTGGAAACTCGGCTGGTGTTCGACCAAGCAAGATCTGGGTTTCATTGTAGATGTATACATCTGACAGGCACAATAGGAGTCAGACACATGGCCTTCTCGTGGCACTTACATCAAATGGAGAACAGCAAAACATTCTCCTTCCAAAAGCCTGTGCTGATCTGGCACTCCGAAGGAAGTGGCAGCTCTTCAGATGCAAATCTAGGCTCCCACGAGGGATAGCAAATCAGGTTGGACCTCGTTTTGGTCACAACAGAAGGCCTCAGCAATCAGCATTTTCATGGAGGGCCTGGCTTCTCAGCACCAAGCCAGCACTCTCATATTAAAATCACTGTGAAAAAACAGGAGCCTCGCCGAGTACAGACTAGCACAAGCATGCCGCCATAAAGGTGTTAGTGAAAGTATTTAACTAAAGCCACAGCATGAAAAACAGTGCTCCTTAAAAGAAGGGGCCAGCGAGTATTGAAGACAGCTGGAGTGTGCTGTGACCGCGTTTGCTTTGCTCTATCCCTTACGCTTTAAGCAAAAGTTAATTTCCCCAAAATATCTGCAGAACCATATATCTCTTCTTTTATAAGACGTCACTGCTTGAAACTAAGCTTTTATGTGACCATTTTGCATGTACTCGATCCCCCTTCCCAAAACTGAAAGGAAACGGGTATTTTATCTCTGACCCCAATAAAGATCATTCCAACATCTGAATACAAACACATAGAAAAGCGGAAACAGCTCTTGCCTGCACAAACGTGCAGATTACTTACGCCACATCCTGCTGGTGGCACTACTGGGCTCGTGAGACTACAACAAAGTAATGCCTTTTAAAACACCAAAATACATTTCGCGCTATATAGCCTTGGACACGTGGTAATACAACCCATTCATGGAGAGGATGTGGCCTAACAGCCAGAGCTGCGTATTTGGAGCTGGTGGACCAGGTTCGGATCTCGTCTCCTGTAATTATGGGCAAATCACTTGTCTTCCGATGCCTACCAACCAATGAATGTGTGTCTGTAACATGATTTTAAAGCGCCCTGATACTTTCGGGACGAGTTCGCGCTTTATAAAACTACCCGCAAAAAAAGGCAATCCCAGAACCGAGCCCCGCAATCAATACCTGATACCAATCTCCAATAATTTCGGTTGCAGAATCTTCCCGCAGCAGTCCGGAAAACCAAGTTGCAGAAACCAAAAAGCAATCGCCATCGCTCAACTGCCAAAAATCTCGACGGCTCTCACTTTCCCTCGCCATCACAACGTTCACCAAACATGGCTTTCCAGTGCAGAACTTCCGGCGTGACCGGAAGTGCGTCGTAAAAAAAATCTGACCAGTCCCTATTCTAGTCCGATTGCACTTTTACAGACAAGCGTGTGTGAAAGGATGAGCAATTCTACATCTGAAACGGTAGGAAATATGAATTTGGGCATTTGGCTTTGTCTGAAGTGCTTGTTTGAGCTGCATCTGGCACCAACAAGCTTCACATGGCCTCTTTCTTCTTCTGCTTCTCCGTATTGCATTATGGGACATGTAGTTTCAGCTCTAGTACCACGTAACCAATACATATGCATGAAAAACGTCAGCGGAAAAGGTCAGATGGAAATAACATAATTTTTTTAAATTTATTTTACAGAGTTTATATAGCGCGAACTTGACCCGAATCGGGTATCAGAGCGCTTTCCATGAGCACGAGTTGCATTACAACACCTCCCCGTGCACACCTATTTTCCAAACAAGTAGGTAGAAGGCAATCAGTATAATTCTTCCAGGAATTGAAAAACTGCAACAAAATCTGGCAAATATCTATATATATATATAAATACCTTTTTGTGCTTGTGCACTAGACACGTCTCACTTCACACGCGAGTGTCAAATTTCTCACGCCCTCCTTCACTAATGCATGCGAGAAAAAATAAACACTACAACAAAAGAAAGCAAGGATCCCTGGCCATGTATGAAGACAGCTCCCCCGGAAAGTAAACATTTCGGCATTCTCTTCTATTATCGAGAAACGCGCACAAAATTCCACAATTCATAAGCCATGTATACACAGACAAAAGAAAATCTGGTCCGTGTGCAGCGTTCGGTGCTTCCACGCTACACAGCCCACCGCCTCTCCGACTTCGTCCTGCAAGCAACTTTTATGTGGTCACTTTAAAAAAAGATTTGGCTAACAACCTCACGCATCTTCTAGACCCCTGGGTGTAAGAATCAAATACAACAAGAAACAACGGCACAAACCTCATGGCCTCGGTAGACGCTGGCGCTGCTCGGAAAGCACAGCGTCCTGTAGGGATTCGGGGGCGTGCTCTCCCCTTCCCATTGGCTGGAAGGTAAAATTCCAGCCAATGGGAAGAGGAGAGGGCGTGACTTAAAAAAAGCCCGAGAAACGCCCCCGAATCGCGTTTTTCCCGACAAAGCGTGATTGACAGCCTCTGTCTCCCAATGGCTAGCCTCCATTTATGGAGCTAGCCAATGAGAGACAGAGGCGGGTCATCAATCCCACATACAACTCAAAAGGTTTTTTAGCGCATGCGCACTACGTGCGCACTTGCAGGCAAAACCTAAAAACCGGTTGCTGGCACACTAGAATTAAAACTAGCCACTGGCAATTACCATTTCCAATTAATTGTGTTTTTACCATCCATTGCTCCAAACAGAGGCTGGCCATGAACAGGTCTAACGTGGTCTTATTCTAGTAAAAACAGTCTGACCTGAACTGCCAGGCCAAGTCCCCCCCCTCCCCCAAATACGTGGTCACCAGCAATCCCAGACTGCTGCAGCACTGGCTCTCTTCAATGGGGTTTAGTTTGAGTCCTGTGGCACATGGAGCATGCACCCCTCTCCTGGTCAGACCAGTCACACTTATGGTGTCTCATATAGTAAATCGAAAAAAGTGATGGGTCGAATGCTTTGATCTCAGCTACTGGTCATTTACTGTGTCCAAATCCCAGTTAATCATTTATTGTTCACTATGCCACTCCAGACTGAAAACAACTGTTTGCAAATCGGATTTGGTCGTGCTATAATGGGAAGAGCAAAGCCTTAATTGCTGGGTCTCATGCTGTGTAGACTGGAAGACAAGTAGTCCCAGAAAGCTGGTTATATGCGCCAGTGTTTCTGTTTACTCTTCTGTGCGTGACTTTGTAAAAACAGTCTAGTGACCAGTTGTAAGTCCCACCCTCTAGGTGTTGATCGCCCCTCAGTCTGAGCCACCGGTTCTGTGCTATAGTGGCACTCTGTGTAGGTAGGGAGAGCATGGGAAAATCTGTTGAGTGACATGCTGGATTCTTATTTGTTCTAGGTGATTAAAGCTTTGGGACTGACTTGCCAGTTTCTAGGCTCTTTTTAGGTGCTTATGCACTCTAAACAGAGTCTTCCTAAGTATCTGCAGCTCTTGAGATGGCATCCTTCAGCCAGCCTGGGCTCTACATGCTTGCAGCATTTCATCAGAACACATTTGCAGCCCTCTGGTGAATAGTTGGCCAGTCCGTACACAGTAGGCCTCGCCCTTTTAATGTGTCAAGAGCGCTGGAGTGTCTATCACTTTACCATGAAATCCACCTGTTTTGAACGCCTGTGATCTGTTGAAAAGCTTATACCCAGAGGTGTCATAAGCTCTTGAGGCCATTGTGCTTTTAACAACTCTTCTGTGTGTGGGCGTCAAGAAAGCTGTGGAGATCTGCTGTAAGCCCTGTTGTTCCAAATTTGCAAAGGGTTTCGTCACCTGTCACCGAGCTGCACCTGCGCTCAGCTGCTTTCCTATGCTTGACGGGATATGAATGCACCAGAATTGCCTCACTGAAAGCCCTGCCCGAGCTCTTGACCCATAATCCATCTGCCACCAGTTCTACCTTCTATTAGCTGCTTTTCTGTGCTTGGCAGTGGTGTATGGATGGGGGTTCCTGTAACTTGATAAAAGCCTCAATAGCTTTGTGTGTTTAGAACTCTTGACCCTGCATTCCTGAGCCCCCAGTTCTTCCTCCTTTGAACTGTTTTTCTTGCACAAACTCAAGTTGTAGGCACAGCTCTGTGGTGACCTACTGTAATTCTCTTCACATTCAACAGCCCTTATTTTCTATAGCTTCTGCGATCTCATGAACGTCCATTGCCTACAAATGGTCTCTATTACACTTCTGTCTGCCTTTGTGTGCATGACATTAGGATATGGTTGAAGCTTTTTGATCTTCTCTTCGCTTCATCCTCTGCGTGTGACACTTCTGAGCCTGTAGCTCTCTGTCCAAGGTTTTAGCTTTTTTTGTTGTGCTTCATCAGGACTGTGTTATGCAGCAACCTCGTGTCTAGTCACACACATTGTGAGGCTCTGGGTGTGTGTGTGTGTGTGTGGCTCTGGGTGTGTGTGTGGCTCTGGGTGGGTGTGTGTGTGTGGCTCTGGGTGTGTGTGTGGCTCTGGGTGTGTGTGTGTGTGTGTGTGTGTTTGTGGCTCTGGGTGTGTGTGTGTGTGTTTGTGGCTCTGGGTGTGTGTGTGTGTGTCTGTGGCTATGGGTGTGTGTGTGTGGCTCTGGGTGTGTGTGTGTGTGTGTGGCTGGCTCTGGGTGTGTGTGTGTGTGTGTGGTAGTAATTGCTGTCTGCTGAGCTCGTCCAGTAGGGTACAATAGGTCTTACATTTGTGAGAGATTAAGCTGTTGGCAATGTAAATGACAATGCCATTTATTTATCTGTTTTCAAAACCAACACATAAATAAAATGTTTGTCAATTACAATGCCAATAGCTCTAACTTTTGCAAAGGCGAAACCGTTGCATTGTAAATGCTTGTTATGTTCAGTCACTAGGGTTGATCTTGAGTGAGTGTGGGAATATTCCACAGAGAAAAGCACACCTTTAAATCTTATACTACGCACAGGCATCGAAGTGTGAATAGCTTCTTTTACATGAGATGTGTGAAGTGTATTTATTGAACTCTATATATTAACTGCAACTGAATAACATTAATTGAGGCACTGATCTTTGGTATTAAACTGAGGAGAAAAGACTGTATCCATGCAGTCTCTGAACTGCACAATTTGTAATCCTGCACTCAGGATTAGAAATGCAGACAACCAGGTGTGCGTGACTAAGTTTACGTGACTACGTTTAGGAAATTCACTCAAGGTGGCAGGACCTTCATGGCTGCAGCGACTAAGCTTTGGAATCAGCTCCCAGCTTTGCTGAGGTCTTGTTTCCTAAGTAATATGAGTTTTGGTCTCAATACTGATTAGCTGACCTACTAACGGCTATTTCAAACTTCTAGCTCTCATGTTTCTCAGTTTTAGTGGCTAACACAAGGATACCAGTCAGTGACAGAGTGCTTTAAAAATCCTATGAATAAATAAAATCCAGCTTCCAGACTTCAGTGTGCGACTCAACATAGACAAGCGCAATGTAATTGCTCACTCTGCAGACACCTTCAGTGCACGACTGACATACTGACATCCAGCAACAATGCCCTTCAGCTGACGCGCCCAACTCAAGGCACATGAAGAGTGCACAGATACCAATTCTGCCTGCCCTCGCATTTCTACATCAGCAGCACTAAAGGCAGCAAGTGTTTGCCCGCTGCTGCCACCTGTTTTCCGTCTCTGACAGCTCTCTGTGCCAACAAGAGGGCAGTCTTCAGGCTTACGAGTACATGGCATTTGACAGTGCATTAACCCCTTCAATGCTCATGACGGAACGGTTCTGTCATGAGCCACGGTGGGTGTGTGCTCTTGACGGAACGGTTTCGTCATGGCACCCACCCATGGGGGAAGCTCTGGCGCTCCCCCACATGGGCAGCCCATCTAACCCTCAAACAGGGATGGCATCAGAAGAGATTACGCTGCCACTCTCGACCACCCACCCCCCTCGACAATCCCATGATATCAGCATGCATAGCGTGCGCCAATGTCATCAGGAGCCCTCGGACGTAAAAGAAGCCATTTGCTTCCTGGTTTCCGGAGGAAAAGGTAGTTGTTTCTCCAGAGGAAAGAGTTTCTTCTCTCCCCTGATGTTTCTTTGCAGGGCACTCCTGCTGCACGATCATACATGGAGTCGCGATCGTGCAGCAGGAATGCCCCCACCAGGCACCAGGGATTTTTTTGTTGCTGTAATGGAAGCGACCCCTTGGGAAAGGGTCGCTTCCAAAGAGGATAATTTATGTGCATCCATTTTCTGGCCCCTGGGGACATATGGCCCTTTCTTTTGGCCTTTCTGCCCCAGGAGGGGTGGGGGGTAGAAAATCCCACTAGGCACCAAGGATTCTTTATTTTTATACAGGTGACCCCTTGGGCAAGGGTCAGTTCGAAAGGGGGCAGTTTTTTCTCGTTGGTTTCTGCCCCCGTGGGGACAGATCAGCCTTTTTTTTTAGCCTCTGGGGAGTGGGGACTAGGCACCAGAGATCTATTTTTTTTTTTTTTTTTTAACACAAATGGGAGGGTCACTTCCAAAGGGGGTATATTGCTGTCTGCTGTTTTCTTTCCAGATAGGCCTGTTTTTTGGCCTTTTTGCACACAGGGAGGGCAGAAAACTCACTGGACCTAGGGATATTGACTAAAAGTGTATGGGGGTTGATCCCTTGGGATAGGGTCGCCACCCCAATTATTTTTATACTTGTGGCAGATTTCTGCCCCCCACTATAACAAGGATTTATTTGTAAATGGAAGCAACCCCTAGGTTCGTTTCCAAATGGGTGCATTTTGATTCGGCCATTTTCTGCCCCGAAGGACATATTGGGCAGATTGATTTTGTAATAATTGTAGGCCACACAAGTGAGTATCATTTTACTCGGGAGACCGAGGGGAATGCTGGGTGGTAGGACTTTGTGTCGGCGTGGTGATCCCAGACTGGAATGTGATGACAATTTGATTTTATACGTACATTTGAGGTTTGCAGGGGATTCTGGGTAGGAAAATGTACAGGGATCCATCCAAGCCATATTTCCTTTGACTCCCCAAGCTGTCTAGTTTTCAGAAATGTCTGGGTTAGGTAGGTTTCCCTAGATGGCCGCCAAGCCAGGAATCAAGAAAGCAGGTGACCCCTTGCAAAACCAGGTCATTTTGTGATTGTGATGTCTTAACAATACGGTTTGGGCACTGTTGGACTAAGCTCTTTTTGCAGGGTCATCCCAAAACTTTTTGCCTTCCTCCTGTATTTTTTTCTGACCTGTTGGTGATTTCATTACTCTGGGCACTTTTTCACTGCTGATCAGTGCTAAAGTGCATGTGCTCTCTCTTGTAAACTTGGTAAGATTGGTCTACACCTGTTTGGCATATTTAATGTACTTATAAGTCCCTTGTATAGTGGTATTCCATGTACCCAGGGCCTGTCAATTTAATGCTACTGGTGGGCTTGCATCACTGCTTGCACCACCCACCGAAGTAGCCTTTCAAACCGGTCTCAGGCCTCTGCCACTGCAGGGCCTGCACGTGCAGTTTACTGCCGCCATGACGTGGCATATAAAGTGGCTGCCACGTCTGCAACTCCCCTTTTTCTGCATATCAGTCACCCCTAAGGTAGGCTCTAGCTAGCCCTATGGGTAGGGTGCTTTGTAGGTGAAAGGTCGGACATGTGCCTTAACTATGTGGTATGTCCTGGTAGTGACAAACAGCCTATTTGGTTTCTCACTGCTGTGAGGCTGCCTCTTCTAGGGATGCATTGGGGATTCTCTGATATGTGCTTCTCCGACACAGAGGGGGACAGCGTGATCATGTTTGGTATGTTTGGAATAGGAGTGATAAATCCTGCTTCTTGCCTGGTGCCTCATCCTTGATTCTCCTCAGTGTCTAGTTTTAAAAAATGTAATGGTTTGCTAAGTTTCCCTACATGCCGGCTGAGCTAGGGTCCCAAATCCACAGCTAGGCACATTACAAAAGAAAGGTCAGAGTTCTGTGGAAAAAAGTGATGCGTCCATGTTGCGTTTTGAACCGTTTCCTGCCGCAGGCATAAGGCCTACCCACACAAGTGAAGTGTCATTTTTATCATGAGATGTAAGGAAACACAGAATAGTAGAACAAGTGTTATTGCCAATTGACTTTCTTTGCATTTCTGCCTTCCAAATGTAAGACAATGTGTAAAAAAAGAAGTCATTTTGAAAAATGTCCTCTAATTCACATGCTTATATGGGTACCCAGAATTTCAGAGATGTGCAAATAACCACTTCTTCTAAACTCTATATTTTGTTCCTATTTCGGAAATATATAGGTTTCCTTGAGCCCTATTTTATATTTTACAAAATAAACTGCTTTATACCCGATACACAATGAAAAACCATTGCAAGACGTAACACAGTTATTGGCTCTGGGATCCACGGGCTCATTGTGAGCCTACTATAACCTTGCAACCAGAAAGATCCAGCAGATGTAACGGTATATTGCTTTAAAAAATCTGCCATACTTAGAAGAAGTTACAGGTGAAAACGTTAGCACAAATTGCTGTTTTTTTCAGCTCCATTTCAATTTGTTTGTTTTTTCAACTGTTAGTTTCTTTTAAAAACAAAAATATGCAATGCAATAGGTCTGGCATTACTGATAGTTTGAGGCATTGGCATTGCAAATAATAATGCAACACCAATGGCTCATACTTTCAGTAATGCAAGACCTAGAGCAGTGCAAATGGTTGTGCAGTGAGCCAGGAACAAGCATTGTATGTCTCGGTGCAGTACCACAATCTGCTCCTAGAGCTCCCTAGTGAGCAAGGCACCAGCACTGCATGTCTAGGCGAAGCACCGCAAGCTGCTCCTAGAGGTCCCTAGTGAGCATCATAAACTTTGATGATTTGGTAAAATTACCCTACCCATAATGCATTGCATGCAAGACAGTACCCGGAGTACACTCACATAGCTATGTCCATATATACAATTAGTAACTTTGCAATGTGACAAAACAATTATTATATTAATTCCAGATTAGGTTGTACTCTATGTGAAGCTGATGAAGGGAAATTTATAGAAGGATATAATATAAATGTGAGATGTGGTAGGTGCAGTACCGCAAGCTGCTCCTAGAGGTCCCTAGTGGGCATCATAAACATTTGGCCACATATGCAAAATCCATCCAGCCCATAATGCATTGAATGCAAGACAGTAACCTGAGTACATTCAAATAGATATGTCCCTTTATACAATTAGTAGCTTTGAATTGTGACAAAACAATTATTATATTAATTTCGATTAGGTTGTAACTATGTGAAGCTGATGAAGGGAAATGTATAGAAGGTCTAATATAAATGTGAAATGTGGTAGGTGCAGTACCGCAAGCTGCCCCTAGAGATTCCTAGTGAGCAAGGCACCAGCACCTCTTGTTCAGGTGCAGTACCCCAAGCTGTTCCTAGAGGTACCTAGTGAGCATCATAAACTTTGAAGATATGGTAAATCCATCCTATCCATTATACATTGCATTCAAGACTGTACCCCGAGTACATTCAAATAGCTATGTCATTATCTACAATTAGTAGCTTTGAAATGTGACAAAACAATTATTATATTAATTCTGGATTAGGTCGTACTCTATGTGGAGCTGATGAAGGGAAATTTATAGAAGGTCTAATATAAATATGAGATGTGGTATGTGCAGTACCGCAAGCTGTACCTAGAGGTCCCTAGTGAGCATCATAAACTTTTGGTCACATATGCAAAATCCACCCTACCCGTAATGCACTGCAATTGCATGCAAGACAGTACCATAAGTACATACAAATAGCTGTGTCCATATATACAGTCAGTAGCTTTAAAATGTGACAAAACAATTATTATATTAATTCCAGATTAGGTTGTACTCTGTGGAGCTGATGAAGGAAAATTTATAGAAGGTCTAATGTAAATGTGAGATGTGCTAGCAAGTAAAGTAACCACTGCCAACCTACTTTAGGACCAAGTGAATGTCCTGTATAAAGGCCTTTAAGAAAATAGTGCCTTGAGGCTGCAATGAAAACCTAGAGCATTACAACACATGTAACAGGGGATGCCCTCATGGGAGGTTACAAGAAGAGACAAACCAGTACTGAGGAGGGACTGCAAAGCCTAATGACCAATGAACAGCCACAGTTTACGAAGGACAGGGACAGGCGGCAATTAAAAAGATGTGCGGGAAGTAGGCGGAATTTTATACACATATCCTGAATACAGCAGGTCTAGCTCTCCAGGACCATTATTGCTTTCACATCTATTTCTACCACTAGATATAAGGAGGTTGAAAGCACAAAAAATTGCAAAAATAGGCTTTTGTCCAAGTTAAATGCCAAAACTGTATAGAAAAGTTTGGTTTTCCGACAAAAGTCTGCCTGTTCCTGAAAGCTGAGAAGATGGTGATTTCAGCACTACAAACCCTTTGTTGTTACCACTTGCAGTGAAAAAAGGACAATGCTTTCTTCTGCAGCACTTTTTTCACGTTTAAAAAAAAAAAAAAGCATTTTGCTGTATTTTGGCTAAATTCTGGATTCTGGGTCCCCCCCCAGGTAAATCCACAAACCATGGCTACCTTTAGAATCCTAAGGGTGATGGGAAAAAAAGGACGCAAATTTGACAGGAATGCCTTATGTGGACAAATAAGTTACAGGGTCCTTAGTGCAAACTACCACAAATAGCCACAAAAAAAGGCTTTGCCCAGGGCTGGGGGGCGGGGGGAGGCCTGGCAGCTAAGGGGTTACAAACAAAAACACACTGTTACATAAGTTGGAAAAAAAAAGGGGGATAATTGTATTGTTTTGCTATTCACCCCAGGCGAGACAACACAGCAAACTGTGAGAGGAGGAATGCACACAGCCGCGCACAGTTGTGGTAGGTTCCCATGCTGTACAGTGTGTATGACGAGAAAACAACTAAAGAAACGTTGCAAAACCAAATTTGTAAAATACATTAAGGGGAGAGCTCTATTAAGGGTGAAACAGCCGACCTGGCGTTTTGCAGGGCCTGTAAGTGAAGCAAGAGGAGGCTTCTGCCCTCCCTTCCAAGTCCAGCAACAGGCAGCCACATTGTGTGGTGTGGTCTGCACACACTCGCTCCCTCCACTGCACCTCACTCCTTGGGAAACCTGCTGATCAGGGTGGGGCGGTCATTTTGTGTTTATTTATTTATGCGTTTTTATATATCGCGGACTTTACCCGAAGGTGTCAGAGCGCTTCACAATAGGAACAGAACTGATACATGAGAACATTACAGGTGAACAAATTACAAAAGCAAACGCTAAGTTACATGAGGCAAAAGTGACAATAGTGAGCAAACAAAATACACGAGGTAGCAAACGGTGCATTACAGGAGGAACAAGTGACGTGTTGGGAAAGAGGCGTGCTGCTATACTGCGCCACACCCGTATGGGCAGTATGGCTTCAGGGCCCCGAAGGCTTTCATTTATTCTGCTGGGGTGGAGGGTATGCTGCTGCTGATCCCCACCCTCATTGGAGGCCATGTTTCCAGCTGGTGTTTCTCTAATGGAACACTGCACATTGAACGAGGAAGGAGGTGCTAGTGGAAGGCCAGCATTTGGGCAGATGGTAACTTGGAGGGAAGCGCTGCCACACAGAAGTGCTGTACTGCAGCCCATGCAAGAAATGGGGTGGCCACAACAAAAGTAATACCTCTGAATGCACTCGGTTAGCCTTGGAAAAACAGTTTCTGCAATTTTTTTGAGCAGCCCAAATCATTAATTGTTGATAAGCGCTGATTTCCAGAATTTATAAAATACAGGAAATACCCCACTGTAATACACACCAAAATGAAGACTGGAAACTCTGAAGTCTTTCACCCGCTTTTGCCACCTTCTGGCAACTATAGCTGAACAGTAGGACATCAATGTCTGAAATCTCTTCTGTGGAAATTCAGCTGACCAATTGTTACCCCATGAATAACCTGCTTACATCTTGGGTAAAAGTTCACCACACCTTAAAGTAAAGAGATGCCTACATATACAAATATTCTTCAAGACTTTTTGCTGACAAAAAATCCCAGTAGTACGAGTTCATGAAAATTAATAAACATTAATTGCCAATTTAAAGCCTCCAAGACACTGGTACCCATAGCATAGCCGCAGTCCATCTTGTATTAAGACACATGGTTGATAACGACTCGCAATTCACTTTGTTCCAGGTGTTAGTTCTTGGATTGATAAAGCTTTCAAATATTAATTTAAAAAATATATATACATAGGGTTCCAATCACACAATAAGAAATGGATTCTTCTATCTCTACAGTAAATATCAGTGAATTACCTGTGTGTCCATGTAGTGGGGAGTGCGGTCTTGGCAGCGTTGGCGATGTGCTGGAAGTGATGATTAAACTTTTTCTGTTACTTGTGCGGCAGCTGAAATAGGAAAACGTTGTCAACGTTAGACACAATAGGAACAATGGATGTCTTCTCTCATACAGCAACCACCATGAGACAACAACAGAAAAGTAATTTATCATGGAGCACATCTAAGACAGCTGGAGGCATTCCAGCAGCAGAAGTCCATGATGACCATCGCAGAGACTTCCTAAAGCAGAACTGTGCCAAGGAGTTAGAAGACATGCTCACTTGTGAAGCGCACTTCTTAACGTGTTGCCCAGTCGAGACCGTGAAAATTATGTACCGCCAATGATTCCACATGCATAAGTCTTCAGGCAGCATTTTAAACCTTGGCAGATACCATCATTGACAAATAAAAGAAAAAATACTCAATATCTCCTATCAACAGGAACTGTGTGGTCATGGGTAAGACATCAGGTTCAATTCTTAAAAAGACAACTATATGGACTTGTAAGGCAGTGCTGGAGGCACCATCATTAACAATCAATCAGCAACTGTTGGTAGCATAGGATGCTGGAGGAAATCATAATACCTTCTCTAGGTCTCACGCTTCTATTCAGCAAAACCTTTAACAGGTCCGACACACTAAGCACACTCATATGTTGTAGCAACATCAATTGTGGAAAACATTTGTACTCCAGTGAGGGTAGGGCCCACAACTCCTCTCAGCAATTGAAGTTATACAATATAGAGTGCATGTTTCCCGATTTATGTATATTTCCAAATGGATAGAATTTAGAACACAACAATTTTTTGGTACTTGAACACAACTTCATTGTAAAAGCACAAATAGTACATAAAGAAAATGTTCACTGTTAGCAACAGTTGTTTAAAGTACATTTATTATACATAAGACAGAGCCGTGGTGAATCCTTTATACAATTTTCAGAATATTTCCTGTTAGCTATTCTGCAATTTGAATTATTTTGCTTTGAGTTCCAATGTATTGTGCGCTGTCAACATAGATACAGTTAGGAGTATCTTTATAAGGTTATATGCAGCTTTCCAAGGGAACACCTTTACGCTCGTCCTTGGCGTAAGTATTTCAATTATTTGAAACCTCCATTGATTCAACAAGCTCTGCTCACTTCTTATTTTCTTTCCAGGTTTCTAGGAATGGCTGATCCTAAGCAATCAGGAGCCTCCTTCCCCTCTAATGCCAACTGCCATCTGAACCGCTCTTCTGGAGTAGTGGCCACCAGAGAACTTAACACACAGTCCAGCTCAAGCCTTGCTAGTGCCAACAAGCTGTTTTCTTTTTTGTACTGGCAATAACTCTCCTATGCTTTCCAACATTCTTCATTCTCTCCCTAAGGACCTTTCCCATCGATTGCCCACTTCATGTAAACGTTTTGGTGACTTGCATGATCTCACGTCATATCCTGTTCAACTTTTTGCGATTTCTGTAGGCGGTATACCAGACACTACACTTCGCTTCAGTGAGTGTATGATGCCACTCCTGAAAACATTCTCTTATGCTCCCACTTCTCCTGATCCACGAGGCATATGGCAGATCTTGTGATCATTAACTATTCATAGGCACACACACCTTCTCCATCAGCTCCTTCCTAGTGTTAATGTTTTTTTATGCACCAGAGAACTCATTCCCCGGCACCTCCGTTTTCCTATAATGACCACCCACCTTCTCTACTCTCTGTACGCTGCATTTTAGTCCGAGTGGAGCGAAAAATTGGAAGTTTAAAAAAGCAGCAACCGTGTGGGGCGTGGGTTTGGAGTGTACATCTGGGACTCTGAATTATACTTGTTGCTTATGTAACTAAGTCAGTTCTTTCCTACAAAGGGGGGTGCTATACTTAAAGGAAAGATGCATAATCTTCCCTATTCGAAGCCAGGCAGGCGTGCTTTCCATAAACGAATCTTTTCGGAGCAGTTAATGTACTAGATTAATCTTCCCTTAAAAAAAAAATTATAATGATTTCAAGATAAAGTTCGTGTACTTTGCTTTATTTAGAGGTTGGGGCAGTTGTTTTAACATAGTAAAATAATATAATAGTGGGACAAGTGAGTTTGAGTATTTCACTGTTTGAACAAAGGAAGTGGAGCATATAGAGAAGAATAATCTGGGAATTATACAGGTTTTCCGGTCAATAAAATGTTGGTTTTGCACCGAGAGGTTCAAACTGGCAGACAATAGCGCAGTTCAAGTTGCCTGTGGTGTCACTTTAAACCCCTCGGTGGGGGGTTCCTTGATATTGACGGATATTGACAGATAGCCATCTACAATTTTAGGTTGTTTATTGATCCCCTGTGAGGACACCCCCCCTGACTGCTGGCAGTGAAACAGAAGAGCCATTGGGCAACCATGCACAACATGGCCTCTTTTATCCTCTCGCTGCCACACCCAGTAGCCCCAGTCCACACACAAAGACATTCACCATACACCAGCCTGCACTCCTTCAAACACCTGCATGTAAAAAATAAAATGTTAACACAACGCCAGGCATTCTGCAGTGCTTGTCCACCTCCCCTCTCACTCACTGCACAATGACTGCGCGTTTTGCACTCAATGTGAGTGCCAACAGCGAGCAGCGTGCTGCCAGGGCTCTGATGGACCTCCTGCAGGAAACCAGTAAGTCCAGACGAGGTAGGGAACACAGGAGACCATCATGGACACCCCCCACCCGTCCTCCAGATCTCCACATAGCCATGGTTGGGTAGATCAGCATTCCCTCAAGCACTGGATTCAAAGTAGGGTCAGCTTGTCACAGTGCTGTCGCAAGAGCAATTAAAAGCAAGAGTTCATTGCCCTTACGTCACATATGTAAATAATCTGGGTTTAAGGCAGGTGAGCACCATTGCGGGTTCCTATAAAAGCAATACAAACATAACTCCAGGCTGTGTTCAGCACAAAGCAGTCTTTACAGCGTGTTCTCTACTGCCCATGCACTGCTCTTCAGACACTTGATGAAAGGTCGCTGAGGCTGGGACACAATGGTCTTGGCTTCTGTTAATTCGCCATTCCCTGGCAGCCGAGCTCAAGCTGCTACGAAATCACTAAATATTCCCCCGAAAGGATATCCAGAAACCTGTCCAAGTACCACGGTCCTAGGTTGCTAATTTTGAATTCAGTTTCCTCTTAGAGACAGGGTGTTTTTATTAGATAGGCACTCCAGCACAGTATAACACAACCAACCAGTCCTCAGCTGTGCCAGTCCTTCACCGAAGCTGAGAGTACTCAATCCAAGAGATAGTGTGTGTTGGAGATCATGGTGTTTCTTTGAGTGCCACAAGACACACTCTATTGAACCCAAGCCATGCCCGGTGAAGAACAGGCTTCCAGAGATCAAGGCTTGGCGAAGCGTGGTTTTAATATAAAACCCTAGAGAAGCAGAGGCTTACAGCGCCTACACGCATGCTCTGAAGGGCTATGGCAAACAAATAACTCTTTTAATCCACACAAATCGCTTTGTAGATTTAAGTGTTACTTAGCGAACCTCATTAAAACGTGTATTGCTTATTTGCATAAAGAGCGCAGGCTCCAACAAGGGAAGGCTCTGAAGAGCTCCAAATCGGCAGCCAGCCTAACATCTCTAAAGAGGGCCAGCATATTACTGAAAACACTGTGCAAGTGGCGAGTGGAGACTTCCATCAAATACTTAGAAAACAGGAATGTTTTTTATTCAATAAAGGTCATTTATCTTCACTGGTTGTTCAGTGATTGCTCATCTGCAGCCCAAGCATCTCAAAGGCTAGAACTGGTGATGGCTCTTTTGTCATAGTTTTTATTTGCATCCACAAGTTAGTAATTCACTTTCGTCTTCCATTTCCTCCTGTGAATCCGTCTGTGCTTTTTCTTAAATGCTCTAAGCGTGGCTCTCCTCATTCAATCAAATAATAATTTTCTTTACATATCCGCCTTCTTGCTTTTAGTATTACTATCAACGCTAAGCACCAGGAGGCATTATCTAGTTAAAAGTGCACATTACAGGCCCTCAAAGTGCGACAACTAAGGATATATCTATTCGCTGGCACAGTTACCATCAAGATCCATGACAACAGTCCAACCAAGTTTAAAGTCACTCGTTAGTCTCTTCCATTTGTCGACCAGGCGCATCCTGGGAGTTACGAGTCTTGGTTTGATTCCTTCTAACTAAATGGAGCATCATACCGGATAATAATTTAGAAGAGAAAGCCTCAGGACTACAAATATGTAGTCATGCCAACATGCACCCATCTTCATGCAGTGTAAGTGTGAAAACACAAACTCAAATGTATTTCTTAATCTTTACTGGCTATAACTAGCAATGAGGAAGAAGTGTGCCTTTTAAAAACCCTCTGTACTCGTTTCTAAAGTCTGGCTGATCTTACACCAGGACAATGAAGTACAAACCCATTTTATCAGAGGACCAGAAAGTTCCTTAAGATCTTAAGTGAAGTGAGCGAGGATCCCACCAAGTGCCTTTGCATACAACCAGCTAGTTGGTATTTTAACCATTCGAGAATTCTGCTGGTCAGCGTCTGCCCTGAAAAGAAACAAGTATTACGAGAGCACTGTTAACACATTTCACATGCACTCTTATGATTGCAAGCCACATGCATTCATTACCAGTGCAAATGTGGCCTCACACAGTGTTAGGATCATCCATTTATGCTTACCCGCATAGTCGGGTGAGCTAATGGCACCTTGCTCTTGGTGCACGCACTCGAGGCTGAAACATGTTGACCTGTCAGAGCCTGTGACAGGTTGAATTCTCCTGCCATAGCCCATTTCTTTTAATCCTGACCTCCGGATGGACAATAGGACTATTAAAGTTTGTTTTGACATACCAGAGAGTTAGTTTTAGCTCACTTTCACCCGCCTTCTTCAGTCCCTCCACGCCCGGCACATCTGAAGGTTTTAGTATACCTTTGCGTGAAATCATAAAACATCCCCGAGATCCTCCCTCTCAGTGAGGGGGTTGTAACCCACACTGCGAGGAGGATACCCAATGATGAAGCATGCCACCTATAGGTGGGTGAGGGAAACCGTCCTTTAAATGGGATTCCCACGCACTTCTTTTTTTTCACTCTAAACCCAGGAGTGCTTTTTTGTGTTGCTAAATTTGTCTGCATTGCCATAAACTGAAGTTCTTCTACGTTGGTCAAGGAAGCTCCATGCTATTTTTTTAAATATCAACAAGAAATATACAAAATGAATCTAAATGGATGTCATTTACATAATCACCGATTATCTTGAAAATTTGTCGTAGATTGTCTTGGCAAATGCAGATAAACTATAACATGGTCTGAGCGACAAACAGGATCATTTAGATAATATAACAATAACATGCATCAGCTGTCTCTTCCAAACATGCTAATAATAAATACTAAAGATGAACTTGGGAAACCATCATCAAAAAGGTAAGCGTTGAGCAAAAAAGAGGAATTATGGTGTTGAGCCATACAGCAATCTTCTTCCTAAAATCATAGGATCCCTCCCATCCCTATGTCACAATGTATGACATTTGAAGTTCAAATAAATACACATCTTTTGTTTGGTCCCCAAATCAATGCTACACTTAATGCAGTAAACCTACAACTTCCAATTCCCAGGAAGATCCTCTAACTAATACAAATTAACAAATTAATCATCAAGTGTACAAGTGCAAGTATGCATAACTTCAATAAAACTCAGACCACAAAGACAAAAAAACACACAGATAAAGCAGGTATGAAACTTCAAGAAAACAACCATGCAAGACCAGACTTGAAAGTCCTTCCTCGGCTCCTAGTGGATTCATATTCGAAACCCCTTGCACCACCTACAGGGCCTAATAGATCCAAGGATCTACCTGCATACAAAACTGCACCCCACCAACTAGGAACCTTAGATCAGCAAACCTGCACCATTGCTGCACTTGGACCATCAAACGAAAGCAACATGGAGGTAGGTTTGTGGGCCGCTGGCACCCTAGGCCTTTGACACCCACTTGGAACCCTTGTTAAGAGCAGGATTTAACCACCTCCTGGTTCGGAAATTCCTAAAAAGTCGTTTTTTTTAAAATTGCCATTCCATTGAACACCTACAACAAGGAAAGCAATAGAGTAATACCAAAAAGGGTGGTTACACCTATTTTGTTGGGGCCTCCCTACAGACGACCCTCCCTGCAACACTTGGACCCCTTACTACTCTTTTCAGCATGCTCAAATTGAGGCAAAGTGACATGTTGGTGCTTTACAAAAGCCATAAATATATAACTACGTTTTCCGTTTTCATTCTTTCCAGTCTCATCGAGCATAGAGTGTCACTAATAGTGCTTGAGCGTGTGTAGCTCATTGCCTTATGCCGCATGAAAAACCTACTCTATTAGAGACCTTGAAGGTTTTTATTTAATTAGCTTATGACTTTTTAGAGACTACAAGCCACTTGTGGTTTTACAACATGTTACAAGTAAGTCATATAACAGTCACTCGTAACGTCAAATCACACTGAGCCCGAACTTGTCTTGAGGAGATTGAGTTTGGTGGCCCTTTAAGGTGATGGTTGGGGGTAGACATCCTCCATGGCTCAGCAATTTAACTCACAGGGTTTGTGCTTAACTCCTTTACCGCAGCGTAAATTCAGCCGCGGTGGGGGAGTTCTATTAGGTGGGCGGGGTCACATCGGCCAACGGACGTGCTCAGCACTACCAAGGTAGTGCTCGCGACGGCCGTTGGCCAACGCGCGCACGCAAGGGGTTAAGGACCATGCTTACCTGGATGCTTTAAATTGAGCTGTGATGGAGATCTGACAATAGTGCAATGGTCGTCATTCTACTCTTACCATATGTACCAGACGTTATCCTACTCTCTTTCCGACCCATAGGTATCTTAGTTGAAGACCTACAGAGTGAAGGTGGAACGGGGTCTGCCTGTCCTCGGAGTGTGACACACTGATCTCCACTTCCATAAAAACGTTGTGCCTTGAGAACATGGAACTTGCTGCTAACCCGCAACCATCGCCTACTAACTCCCTCAACCCCTTTTCGGAATTTCTCCAAATATCAGTTGAGGAACCACTGGCGGAACTCTTGAAGTGCAAGTCTGGCTCTCGAGGAGACCCTTGCGCCCTTCTCAGTGTTTAGAATGAGCCCCCCCAACCCCCTCCACCCCCCAAAGTTAAATCCAATATTGAAACAGATTTGGAACTCCTCCTTGAAATCTGGCATCTTTCTGACCGCATGGAAACAGGCATTCTTGCTGCCATTGCTAAAAAAAAACTAATGCTGATGCAGGAGTGCTCAGCAATTTTAGACCTATTTCCCTGCTACCAGCTGCTGCCAAAATCTTAGACGTTGGCTCAGCAACAGGCAGCTTACTTTGGAGAAGCTAATCGCCTCCTACATGATTCTAAATTGGGCTTCTGAGCTGGGTACAGCACGGAGACAGCACTACTAGAAGTCTCCGAATCAGTACGAGCGACATTGGACGGCAGCGCATCTGCCATGAGAGTACTTTTAGACCTGTCTGTAACATTCGATATGGTTGCACACCAGATCCTGTTGGAGAGATTAAGTCATATAGGCATTCAGGGGACGTTACATTCCTGGATACAGTCCCACCTTGAAGACCGTTCCCAACAGGTCTTTCTTCGTCCTTTCTCATCCTCACCGAAACCACTGGTGTGCGGAGTGCCACAGGGCTCGTTCCTGAGCCCGTTGCTCTTCAATCTATACCTTGCCCCACTGGCCACTCTAATTGTATCATGGAGCGTGAAGGTAGTTTCCTATGCAGATGACACTTAGCTGGCAAAGAACACTCCGCTGCAGCCTGCCATAAATTCAAGGAATGCTTGAAAAACATTTCTAATTGGAAGAACGGTAATGGTCTCATATTGAATGCAGACAAGACTGAGGTCTTGTTCTTTAGCCAGGTGTCACCTCCCCCATCAAATCTTCGGTGGCCAGCAGAGCTGAATCTTCCAACAATCCCGGCTGATTTAGCGAGAAATCTGGGAATCAGGTTTATTTATTTATTGACATTTATAAAGCGCAACATCTACCCGAAGGCGTCTTGGCGCTGGTTAATTTGCAAGCTTCAGATGGTAATTAAGTTAGATGCTCTGACAAGAAGCCCACTGAGAAAAACTTATTTGGTGAACAACCACGTTTTAAGTTTCTTGCGAAATTGGAGCAAAGTAGAACATGTTCTAATATTCTGAGGCACAGATCTCTCTTTCACAGCACAAATCTGGCAGATATCTTCATTCTGTTTTTGGAAGCTGAGATCTATGGAAGGAAAATCATACGCTTTCTGCCGTAGGAAAGCGTAAGATCATGGTCCATGCTCTGGTGACCTCTCAGGTGGATTATGCCAACAGACTTTATCTGGGGCTTCCAGCCTACCTGATTCACAGATAATTCAGAATGCAGCGGCGAGGTTAATTCAACAGGTACCCTTCCTGCACCATACTTCGCCTCATTTCAGGCAGTTACCTTGGCTCCCTATGGTCAGGAGGATAAAGGTCAAGGCTCTCACTTTTGCCTTCAGAGCCACAAGGGGCATTGCCCCATGCTATTGCAAGCAGAGGCTCAGTCTTTATCAAAAGGAGTGGACCTTGAGATCCAATCACGTGCGACTCCTCTGAGTCCCACAAAATTTCAAAACTCGTCAAGGTGGCAGGTCCTTCTCGATAAGGATGGCTAAACTCTGGAATGCACTGCCTGCCCACCTGCGCCTGAACGAGACAGAAAAGGAGTTTAGCAAGGTCTTAAAAACTTGGCCCGCTGGCTGGTCTTTTCTTAAGTCTCGCTATTAGTGTCAGACACCTCTTTTGAGGTAGCTGTGCGCTCTACAAAAGACTATTGATTGAGTGATTGATATAGGATACACATGACCCCCGACGTGACTTTTAGTTCACCAACAGCATTGCCATCAGGGCTGGGGCAAGACTGTTTCTCAGTTCATGTGTAAAATTGACTGCTAACAAATATATTACTAAAGCATGACGTGGTAGTGCACTGTCATTTACAGAAATATATTTTCTATTGAAATGGCCACAAATATTCACACTAACATGCAGTTGTACTGATAAAACTATATCGCATTTAAACAATCTTTGGAAATTATGTTTCCCCAAAAATGGTCACTGCACATCAAGTAAAGTGTTCTGATTTGTTTTCATCCTATTAAAATCTTGTTTTTTATCACAGAGTTACAAAAAAAGTGTTTATACTTAGTTCACTTATCAGATATTTAGATGCTGTGAGTTAGAAACCAAAAACTGACATCCTACAGTATTTCATTTCACACTCTTTAAACAGCACGGTTTTCAGACACTGCAGAAAATCCTCTACTTTTCTTTCACGGACTCCACAGATAATTGTATGAAGATTGATTTTGACCTCTGTCTCTGAACTATCAGCGAATGTGTCAAGATAAAAACACGATTTAAATGCATCTTTACTGCTCATTCACCATGTTTGTCACAGAACACCTGTTCTTTAGCAGCTTGCCAGGGCCAGTAGTCTCTGAAAAAAGCTCACCCTGATAAACTCTAACTCTCCATATCCAGTGGGCAAGTATATTTTTTGAGGCCTGCAAGGGGATTTGGCGTGAAAAGGCTTTGCTCCTTGAGAGGTAGGAAATACACATTGGACAGCCTAAAACAAATAAAGCCAGCAAAAAGAAATGCAGGAAACATAGGTTACAAACCACAAAGCCAATGGTAAGCAACAGACGGAATGCATTCCCATGGAAGTTTTCTAAATTGCCCCAAGATGTCTTTAGCAAACATCTGCACGGTCTGGTACGCTTCGACCTAAAAACACTGCAAAGTTGAAACTGAGCGAGCAGAGCTTTCCGTATACTTTAATCGCGTATTTGTACTTCTGACAGCCCATCACCTGGAAGTGGTCCATGCATCTCTCCTAGTCTACTCCAGCGTGCATCAGCCCACCCTTTCTTCCTCCTGAAAGCACAGGCTCTTGGGCTTTGCAGCTTAGGTTTTTTGTAACTGGTGGCAGCTACTGTGAAGGCAGACACTCATCTCCAAGAACACTGCTCTGAAAAGATTGACAGGCGGACCCATGAGGAAGAGGCTCCACAGCAGGAGGGGGCACACATTGACAGGCATTAATCCGCCCCCAGTCACAGACCTGCTCATCTTCCAACCAACAGTCTCACTTTCCAATACGAGTCATTTTATGGAATGTCGTGTGAAATGGAGTTTGCAGGGCTTGCGGAAAAGAAAAAAACACCACAAGCATTGGCCAAGCCAATAAGTCTGGCCTTGGTAAGCTGGTGCAATGGATTTTATTGCAAGCATGAGTCACAACAAGCATTGGCATAGCCAATAGGTGTAGTCTTTGGGACCTTACAAGTGCTTAGCCAGAGCTATTGGCTTGTTTTTAAGCTACGTGACCCAACCGGTGCCTAAGAAGAAAAGAGAGCATTTGATGTACCCAACCATTGGAGATCTTGTAAGTGTGGATTTAAATGATACAAAGACCTTAATGTTTTTGTAAAATGTGTGGTGTTTTAAATATATCAACTTTAGAATGCTGAGGGACTGAGATGGTGCAAATAGCAATGTACGCAACTTTTGGCTGAAGCAAAGTACTGTGTTTTCATTGTGTAGTTTGCTTGAAGGTGTGTGCAGACATGTCCAGTGCGCAACAGGCGCACGCGTACTTCGCAATGCTCACTGAATGAAGGTGTGTACAAGATACCGTATAGTGGCGCCATATGCACACAGTCACACACGCATGCCTACACATATTGGTTGCGAGTGGCCCACGCATAAACCCCCCTCTCTTGCACCAGGTACATGAAATCCGCCTGCACCTATTTTCTAGGGTTATAAAGTACTATTCAGGCATGCGAATGGAACAGAGACCTTTTACTATTTTCCTTCCTTTCAAAACATTATTTATTTTTCCCGCCTGTTTGTAGAAGTGTAAAGTCAAGGTTATGTAACTGTCTAGCAGTTCTCCCCCAAAGTTGCGCAGTTTGTCAGCTGGGGTGCTCCATTAGTAAGGCCTGCGCTGTGCAAGGTGAAACGGTCTCTTGCCGCTCGGCGTCGTCTTGCTTTGGCGATTAGTGCATATTCAGTCAGAGCACTGAGCGTCTGGATGGAGTGAATGAATGCCTGTTTTTGATATACTTAGGAACACACATGTTACGGGGCTGCGGTGAGAGCTACAGTTGCATTCCAGATAAAATGTGCCTTACTGTGGCACTGCACTGTCTTTTGGGGTTACAGGTCTTCATGCTTTACAAACGAATTTTCGAACTTTGAACAGGATTCCAATAAGCAATTTTGAGTGTTTTGAAACTCAAGTTCACTGTGAAATTCTTAAACGCACGATGGAGATACGCCTTTTAAGGAACTGATTACAAGATGTGGTAAGTTGGCCTGATGTGCAGTGTTCACTATTCTAGTGATTACTATATATCAGTCCAAACAACCCTTATTGATGATTGGTTGTAAGTCAACCTTATAGACCAGCTATCCTAGTAGCATGGATACGAGCAGTCTAAGGCTAAGACTCTAGAGGGCGTGTTAAGCCAGCTGTTTTACCATCACATTACCCCTTGAACACCCAGTGAAAGGACACCACACAAGTGTTATGAAAATAAACAATATATTTATTAGAATCACAACAACCCTGTACTCTTTATGAGGACAGGGTGCTAAGCACACAACAAAACTCTTATGAAAATACTTAAGTTAGCACGTTATACACAAATGCCCGAGGGGCACGAAAAACCATATACTCTAAAAGTGGAATGCGAATTACTAGCAGGTAAGTAACGATTCTCAGAGGCTTTGGGATCGCTAGGACTGGACTACTGAACCTTTAGATTACTAGCAGGAGGCCTAGGGAACTCGGGTGCAGAGTGTGCACTCTCACGCGGGATGCGGGACAAAGTCTATGGAAGCTAGAATTCACAAAGTTAGTGTTCACGGGCGAACCCGACCTGATAGGGAGAAAACGACAGTGGATCCTGACCCTTGGATAGTGAGGCTATGCTGGGGCACCGAAATGCCGAAGTTACCTAGCCCAGGGGCTGCAGCTGCATAGGTCTGAAAAGACGTCGGGAATCCTCGTGCCGGACCAGGAGCCTGGAAGAAGGAAGTTGCTGGCAGGCGACCAGTGAAGAAAAGTTCGATGGATCCAAGCCTGGATCAAGGAAGAAGAAAACCTGAAAGCAGAGGGGACCAAGTTCTTGAATCACTAGCCAGTGATTAAGTGGGCACCAGGATGGCACCGGGCGAAGTCACCGCAGTCAGGTGAGTGGGCGCTGCTGGGCTCTGCAGTCTCTCGGACCAGGAGGCGTTGTCGGCGACCAGGATGGAGGTGCGAGCTGTCCCACGAAAGTTCTTGCTGTCGACGTCGCTGGACCCAGGATTGGGCAACAAGTCTTGGCAAATGCAAGGCCCACGCGGTGGACCTAAAATGGCGTCTTAGCCGGACCAGGAGGGTCCAGGGTACTTCTCCGATGGAGGGAAGCAAGGGCCAGTCTGGAGCAACCAGACTAGCAGCAGTGTTGTCGTCGGGCGTCGTTCGGAAGGCCACAAGCCAGCGGGCTAGTAGCCAAACAACGCGGTGAGCAGCAAAAAGCAGAAGGGCCCCACGCCGATCGTGGAGATGCTGGGGGGCTGCTCTTCGGTGCTGGAGCTGCTCAGGGTGGGGGCTTCTCGGACCCCAAAGCACTCACCAGGAATTTACTCGGTGGGCTTGCTGTGCAGAAGTCGTGCAGTCTTGGCGATGGCCAGTCCCTCGAGGTCTCGTCGCACCCACGGTTCTCAGCTGTGCTGTAGAGGTGGGTAGAGGTCAGAGGTGCCAGGGAAGCCGGGTCTCGTCGAGCTGGGCAGTCGGATTCCGGAGGAAGGACGTGCAGCAGACCGCAGTGTTCTTGGATGGTGCCTGCGGATGCAGGGTGACTACTCCTTAGCCACAAGGGAGAATCTTGAGGAAGAAATCGTGAAGTCCTTTCGTGGAAAGTGGTATCTTGATTCCAAAGATGATCTAATTTGGAAGGGGGCCTGCTCCTACCTTTATCTGGGAAAAGGGGGCTGGCACGCGACTAAGTCCTGCCCTAGGGGTGGGACCAGGAGGGGGGTGGTTACACCCACTTCCTTGGCAGGCTTTCCCAGGCCAGGGGCTGGAGTGCCCCTGGAACTGGTTTCAGCCGGCCTATGCACAGTGAGCACCGGGGTGCCACTTGCAGTCACCTTCCTCTGTAGCCCTGCCTACCTGGAATACACAAAACCCTGTCTGGGACGGTGCTGGCACCGCCCCTGGCAGGAAACTCTTTGTCCTTGCCTCCTGCTCTGGGAGGACTCCCAGCAGCAGGAGGGCAGACTTGTGTCTCGGTGGCAGCATCCATTTTGTGGAGCTGAGGCTATGTCTGACTTTAACCGGGGTTAGGGGTTACATACATGTCGTGTCCCTCTAGAAGGGTGGAATGCTAACCCCGTCGCCAGAATTGGCGAGGGGTTAGTATTCCAATTCGTATGACACCTTACTCGACATGTTTTGATAAAGCGATACCAGAGTTGGCATATAACCGCGAGGATTATAATGCACTTAAGAGTATATGGTATGCGATATCGTGGAAACGGCTAAGGGATGGATCCCGAAAGCCGCAGACAGGCTCAGCTCATGCCAGAGCACCATCTCACACGATTCCAAGCACTCTGCCTTCAGGATTGTTAAGGCCTGCCATAGGAGTGACTGATAGGAGATCTGTGTGTCCATTTTAGGGTTAGATATAGGTATACTATATCTAAAGCAAAGGGTGAGTACACCACCTTGCCCCAGCTGTCGTGCAGCCAGTTGTGTCAGTTTAGTTAGTCAGCCCAGGGGTGGCATAATACATGCTTCAGCCCCTGGGAGACTTCTGGGTACACCTCAGCCCTGGGTACAGGGACTTGGAGAGGGCCCAGTGCCAATTCAGTACTTGAGTACAATTTGGATAGAGAGAACAGCTAGGCTGTGGGTCTGATTAGCAGGCCCACAGCCAGGGAAAGTCGTAAACCAGTGCAGCAAAAAGCAAAAATCTGGGTGATCATAGGATTGCAGACCCTACTCTCCTACACAAGAATACTTCTTCTTTATTTGAAAAAAATCCCTGAAGTGGGAAGAGAGCCATTAGTCATTCTTGCCCATCGCGAGGACCACAGTTGTGGGTTAATGAAGTTTGTCTGAAATGAGATGTTCGCAGGCACGGTTCGGACAGAGCGGACCGGCTGTAGCGCGTGGCCTTCGCACCCTCTTTGAAAGGGCCACGTCTATTTAAAGGGGC